>NW_021604618.1:1483630-1607898 GCF_004785775.1 Grammomys surdaster
TGTATTTAAGTAATTCTGATGCATTTATTCAAGAAATTTCAAAACAGTCTTTGCATTTCATTTGGATTCTGTGTTGTGTAGTCACATAAAGCTCATTAAGACTTCTGTGAAAGGAATGTCTTTGATATAGTTACTATCCCACAGGATTAAATAATGATCTATGCATTCGTATAAATTTTTCCAACCTCATGACTTATTAAAATGCATGGCTACTTTATGAGTAATCTGAGTAAAAAATAAAGATCTTTGAAAGTTCGAGTTACAATCTTTAGTCTGCTTCTAATAGTCAATCTATGTCAAAATGAACAAGCTCAACAAGGAAGAGACCAGTAAGAGACTAAAGTGATTTTCTTTGTGGCAGATCTGTGCTTATCTAATCAAGTAAACCTTTTTTACAATTCAAGATTATTAGGTCCATTTAAAGCATTAATCTATGGGATTTTATTAGTTTTAATTTAATACAAATTTTTATGTCATTCACTTTAATACTTCATTTGTTTGTTTGTTTTTTGATGTTGTTGAATTATAAGACCAGGTTTAAGAGAGACAGTGCTGTCTTAATAATGCAGAGGAGTGACTGAGCAATTTGCTGCTTAACATTGTGGTTGAGATTCAAATCCATGCCCAACTTATTACATAAAATTTGCTGTTAGCTTTTCCCATTTATATTCCAAGTACTTAGGAAAACACTGAGCACAAAGTTGGTACTCATGTACACATTGTTTGCCTTTAAAATTTAATTTTAATCTCTGTCTGAAAATTTCTTCTACTAATATACAACTTCTTTTTCTCTTCTATGCACTTTCTTTACCATTTTAGTTTGCTTGTTCACTCGCTGATTATATGAATGTGATAATGTATTCGTTTGGAATAATTTATTTTTTATTTTTTATATTAAACTGTTTTATATATTTACATTCCAAAAGTTGCTCCCTTTCCGGGACATCCTCCCTGAGTTCTTCACCATACTCCCACCCCTACTCCTGAGAGAGTGCTCCCCTACCTGCTCACCCATATCCCAACTCACCCTCTAGAGCATCTCTCTTCTCTGAGGCATCGAATTTCCACAAAATTAACTGCAAACTCTCCCACAGACCTGACAAAGGAATCCTCTGCTACACATGTGTCTGGGTCCACAGACCAGCTCATGGATGCTCCTTGGTTGGTGGCTTAGTCTCTGGGAGCTTTGAGGGTTCTGCGATAGTCAATACTATTATTCTTCCTATGGGTTGCAATGTCCCTCAGCTCCTTCAGTTCTTCTGTGGAGCATTTCGGCTAATGCTCCATTGAGTCCTGGTAGCCTCACACATCCCAGGGCTCTGGGACTTTCTTGACGTTCCCTCTTCCCCATACTACTGCATATTTCAATTCATTCTCCTGGCCCTCTGGGCTTCTCCCCTCATACCTGATCCTGGTTCCCTTTTCTCTTCCCTCTCCCCACTCCCACCCAGGTTCCTCCCTCCCTCTGTCTCCCATGATTATTTGGTTCCCCTTTCTAAGAGGGTGTGAGGCACTCATGCTTGTGCCTTCCTTCACCTGAAGCTCTCTAAGATATGTGGGGTGTACCATGGGTATTTTGATCTTTTTGGCTAATACCCATTTATCAGTGAGTACATAACATGCATGTTCTTTTGAGTTTGCATTACCTCACTCTGGATGATATTTTCTAGTTCCATCCATTTGCCTGCAAAGTTCATGATGTCCTTGTTTTTAATAGCTGAATAGTTTTATATTGTGTAAATGAACCGCATTTTATCCATTCTTTAGTTGAGGGACATCTGGGTTCTTTCCAGATTCTGGCTATTACTAATAAGGCTGCTATGAATATAGTGGAACATGTGTCCTTGTGGTATGGTAGAGCATCTTTTGATATGATAATGTATTAGTATGGTATGATATTAGTTTGAAATGTTTTAAAGCTTAAGAAAGATGTAGCATATTCAAATATATTTCAATCATTTCTTTTTATATTTTTTCTCACAAAGATCAAGACTTTCTTGCCAGATCTATATTTCTATAGACATAGACAAGAAAAGATGAGAGGCATAAGGTTGAACATGAAACAATTTCCAACTATCATATTGAATCTCCATATTTCTTTCCATTATTAAAAGTATCATTTATGCGCACATTAAAAACTGTAAGTGAAAGCTGAAGAAGAAAGCAAGAGCATTCAAACAAACCAAAACCCTGTTTCCCCAGAAACAGCAGACAACCTGAACTAGTTGGTAAATAAGATTGTCTCAACTTTTGTTTCACACTCCAGTGTTTGTCTCTCCTCTGCTGGATATTCTCTACTGATTTAGACACTGTGTCGTGATACAAATAGGAAGAATAATTCTTCCTCCAGGGATTGAAACTTGGTGATTGAATCATATTACATAATATCAAATGATATTCAGTGACACATGTAAGTTTGAATAAAAATGATGTTCTACAGATGAATAGTGGGTGCTGATGAAGCACAATTCCTTTATGTTTTCATTCTCTTTTCCAAACAAAAATGTCCCAGAATTCTGCTATCTGTTTAGAAATACTATAAGCATAGAGCCTGGAGATGAAGACGGGAATCCTTGTGGCTACTTATCAACTACATACAGAATACAAAAAGAAAAAAAAAGAAAACAAAAAAGAATAAAAAACATGTATACATAGAATTTCTGTTCTTATGAATATTACATCTTGAAGGAAACATAGTATAAAAAGGAATTATATTTCATGTACAGTACTTATTTAAGTAATATAAATATAGATTTTGAAGGGATAAAATAGAATCTAAATTTATAAAGTAAATATGAGAAAGTAGTTAGGTACTTGCCATCTCACAATTCCTTGCACTCTTAATCATTCAACTTGAACTTGAAAGTTGAATAAATTTTTGGCAGGTTGAAATAAAGATTGAATCTTTCTCTTCTACTTGTATATTCTACAATGCTGAATATTCTGAGGTTTTCAGTGAAATCAAAGAATTAGGATTATTTTTATATGAAGAATAATGTGTGTAAGATTGAAGTTTTGACTGATTTTTTTGGATTATGTCAAACTGTTGATAACTAACACAATAAACCCTAGTAGAATTGATGAGATTGTTATAGGTACATTTGAGAATATTGGTAAATCATTATGGTTGGGCGATCAATATTTGTAGATTATACTAAGTACTGGAACACTGAAAATAAATGGTTACAGAAAGGATGCAGACCAAAAGAGCCTACAGCTGAATGGAGCTGAGTATCTCTGTGTAAACCTTTAGAAGGCAGAAATTCTCAACATTATAGTTGTGTGCATCAAGTACCAGAATATCTAACCTCTGCTGTGTGACAGAAAATGAAGTGCTTAGCCAACTGTATATCAATTTTATATTATTTTCCCACTATCTGAAAATAAGCACTAAAGGATGAAGTATATGCCTGAAATAGCTTTATATGTCAATCAAGAATGATAAGAAGGTTGACAAAATGTTAAATGGAGTGGGGAACTCAGTTAGTGAGTAAAGGGTACTTGAAAAAAAAAAGGATCTTACAAAGCTTCATTACTGTGGAAGGCAGAATCTCAAACTTCTCTGTAAAGTCAGCAATCTACATTGTTATAGTATATATATATATATGGCAAATTTGCTTTAGAGATGTGCGAAGGATTTAGAGATGTGGTCAAAGTTTCTAGAGATGTTCTTCTTATTTGTATTGCACTCCTTTATATTTAGAAGCTTGCTAGTGTTAACCTTGAGGCTTTATCGTTCTGCATAATTCCTCCTGATATGAATGTTTAAACAAACTGGAGGAAGAAATGTTGCATGGTAGAGGAACAGCCATTGTGAGATTCTAGAAATCCGTTTGAGACAATTATATCTGAAAACTCAACTTGGGATTGGAAAATAGTAATGGTGATGATGAACTCTGTATGTGTAAGCTGCGTTGAAATCAAATCCAAGGCTTGGCATAAGTTATGCAAGCGCACTACTTCTAAGATATACCCACAAAGCCATAATGACACTTTTCAAAGAATGGTATTTACTTATGTCATAGGTTGATATGCTACGGCCCTATTTCTAATTACAAGTAACTGCATTATTCAAGCCAAAGAAAGTAGATTAATGTTGATCTAAAAAAAATTAGTCTGATGAATAAAATGTCTAAATAGTTTTCTTTAGTTTTTTGCTGTGGGAAGTACCTATAATGTATTTGCATAACTATCATTGAATAGAGGTGCTTCTACTTCAGTTGTTTTAATATCACTATGATAAATGGCAGAGCTGTTATGAAATACTACATATTCATTGAAAGAGAATGGGACTTTTGGAACATATCCATAATCAGAAGTGTTAGTTACAGTTCTATCATGGGTCATGCATTTCTGTATAAATTTTATAAATGAATATTTTATTGAAATCTGAAATGGGGGATTTTCCTGAATAATAGTTCTTAAGATATTAAGAAATCCAAAGTTAGCACTCATACCTGTTTTCAAATCTTTTCCCCTCTTAATAATATCTCTGATGGTATAATTCATTCTAGAATAGAACAGCATATGATTGGGTGTTAAATAAATGGAGAAAAGGTAAAATATTAATATGGTTATATTAAGCTAAATGTTCTCTTTTGAAGCCTACTTAGCTAATACTCTAAGAAGCAGTAAATGTTATATCTAGAGTCTTCAAGTACAAAATCTATAGAGATAATATTTTCTCTTTGCAAAGGAGAAATAACTTTAATAACTTCGTCTTCACCTATATGATAATCTTAATTTATAATTATCAGTATCATCTTGCTCCTTCAAATAAGTTTCTTTTTTGGGAAGCAGAATTAGAAGTCTGAGTTACTTGCTTTGGGAACTGTTTATTTTTGTTCCTAAGCTGAGAAAATCTTTAGAGAGCAACTCATGTTTATTGATAGCATATATAGTTTGAGGATGAAACCTAAGCTCAGAAACGAATTTACTTTTAACTTTGCTTGTGAAAAGTGATGTAGTCTTATTTGAGGTGTCTTTCATCGTAAAAGGTAAGATTTCCTTCTTCACTGGGATTGCAAAATATTTGAATATGACTTTTATAGATACAAGAATTACCAGATAATCACTTATTCCATGAATACTTTGAGTCAAAATGAAAGCCATTTGTCAACAAAAAAAGTTTGACAAACGATGGTATTATTTACTTAAGCAAAGCTAATGTCCTGGATAGCAATTAACAAAAAGTAATATTTAGTAAAATTATTATTATATATTCTGTATATTTCTATTTATTTTAGGAAAATATGTTAAAAATGTTTACTATATTGACTGGTATATAAGAATACTCCAAGTTGTATTTTTGAATTATTTATTTTACATGCATGTGCATGTGTCTGATTGTATATATGTGCAGCATGTACATATGGTGCCAGTGGACATCAGAAGAGGTCACTGGATAAACTGGAACAGGAAATTGTGAGCCTCCCAGGGGTGAAGGGTTGAGACATGAACTTCAGCTTCAAGAACATCAGATGCCCATAACATCAAAGCAATTTCTCCAGGCCTTCCAAGAGATATTAAAAGAAAAATGTTCTTGGGTGTCTGTATGCTCAGATATAATTAGCATGTTATTTTATTTTTTTTCATTGTATTTTGGTTTGGTATTTGATGTCCCATGTCTGGGAAAGGTTAGACTAGCAAAGGTAAACACAGAACAACTGGAAATAACTTTAACATAAAACCCTAAAATGGAAGATTCTGATTCTCAGTATTAGAACAGGATAATTGTGTATGTAGTTGTTTATAAGATAAATAATAATCCTAATATATATTATTCATATCTGTGGCATTTGTTAAATTGATAGTTTGGATAAAATTAAATTTATGTAAGTTTATTTTTGAATACTGATTAAATTACTCTTCACCAATATTGAAACTAAAATTAGAAGAATCAGTAGCTTGGGTTATGGTCTACATGCCTCATTCTAGAATATAAATTAAAGGTATTGATACTATGGTTCAAATTTGTGCAAAAGTCTATATTCACTATTGAGACTGTGAATAAGATAAAAAGTCTCAGGTTGTATGAATTTTACATTTCAGTGTGTGGGAATAAACATGAAACCCAGACTTATAAATTGTCTAAATGATGTGTACTCTGATGGAGAGTAAAATAGAGTCAACACAAAGTAGGGGCAATTTTAGCTAAAGTGATCTAGGCTCTTCTAATTTTGGATTTTATTTTTATTAGTTCAGTTTAGTTTAGTTGTTTACATCCCAATCATTCCCCTGTCAGAGTCACCCCCCAGAGTCCCTCTCCCATCTCTCCCTCCCTTCTCCTGTGAGAGGATGGGGGCCTTCTTGTGTATTCCAAACTCTGGCACATCAACTCTCTGCCAGATTAGGCTCATCCTTGCCCACTGAGGCCAGACAATGCAGTCCTGTTGGGGAATGTATTCCACAAATCAACAACTTTAGGCACAACTCAAGTTGTTAGAGGACCCACAAGTAGACTGAACTGTACATCTGCTAAAGATGTGTGTGTGTGGGGGGGGGCAACTTAGTTCAGCCTATGTATGCTCTTTGGTTGGTGGCTCACTCTCTGATAGCTTCTATGGATCTAGATTAGTTGACTCTGTTGGTATACCCATGGAGTTCCTATCCCTTTCATGGCCTTTAATCCTTCCTCCACTATTCCATAAGAGTCCTTGACCTCTACTCAGTTTGGCTGTGGGTATCTGCATCTATTTTAGTCAGCTGCTGGGTGGAGCCTCTCAGAGGAAAGTTATGCTAGGCTCCTATCTGCAAGCATAGCATTATTTTTAATAGTGTCAGGGATTGGTGATTTGCCTATGAGATAGAGCTGCCAACCAGAGGACAGTCTCTGTGGTAGTACACATAGTACCTTCAAGCAAAGGGCTGAGGGTATTTCTTCTGTGGAATAGGGATTAAATACTCTGGGATGTATTTTTAAGCAGCTCTTCTTTGGGCTGTGGTTTATTCTGAATTTGTTCTCTCAGTCTAGGATTTCATGCTCGTTAACGCTTTATAGGTACAAGACCTAAAAGTGAGAGAAGAAACATACCCAGAAGAAGCAGCACATTTGTAGCAGAGAAAATGTTTACGGAAAATGTCTTGGGTCAAAATAAAACTAAATAGAAAGAAATATTGTAGGAAGGCATCTGACATCTTTGGAGCAGTAAGAACAGTGGCAAAGGTTATCCATCTATCTGTCTGTCTGCTTGTTGGAATTATCTCTATTTTTAATTTTTATTATTGCACATCAAATATGTATATTAGTTCCTTTATCATACTTTCATCAATGCATAATGTATTTTTATCATATTCACGCCCTATTGAATTCTCTTATCACCATAGTACCATTATTGACCCAATGATTCTCCTGTCCACTTTATGCTTTCAGGTCTGTTTCTGGTCACTCAAAGGGTTACAGTACAGTTCAATATAGGTGCACAAAGAGAGAAGGGTCTGTGTATAGGATCATAGGTACCTTCTAGCAACTACACCACTAAAGGAAATCTTCCCCCTACAGCAAAGATATGAAATGTTGAATGAAAAATGAGATCAAGTATTATTCTTTTAAATAGTTGGATGCTATAAATTATTAAAAATTAATAGGCTCATAGGCCTGGTGAGATCAGTACTCAGCAGATTATATATTGTTAGGGAACTGTAGAGCACTTGTATTTATCAAAATAATATTTGACCTGATTTTTTCATTCATAAAGTCATATATTCATTCCAAAAGTTCACTGAATGGAATCTGAGGATATTGGTCAATGGACAAATGTCTATCCTGTGTTAGAGGTTGGGTCTATGTCTAAATCAAAAACAATTAGTTATCTTTACAAACATTGCTCTTCTAGTTGTATATTTTTTAAATCAGATAACTTTGAGTATGTTACCAATCAAATGAAACTGTAAGAAGGTTATTAGTTGCTCACAGAACCAAAAATAGTTGAGGAGACAGGTTTAGAATAAAGAACGGTCATGATGAGAGAGAAAGACTGCAAAGAATCAGCTGAGGAAGGAATGATCTCATGACAGGCATATTTTGTTCAGAGCATGAGTTTGGAAGAGATGGAATCCAATTATTTTCAGATTTGGATTCATTTCTTTTCTTTTTGTCCCCTTCAGCTCAAGACTTCAAGACAGAAATATCCAATAGTCCTATATTGCATTCTGGATAATCTCTTCAGCTGAGCTAGTACTAGAAGGAATCTAACAGTCAGCAGGAAAGCTAGTGCATGTGGAGCAGATGAATTTTCTACATACTTACTATAATATATTAGAAAATGCTAAGCATATAAGATGCACTCACCTATTTTTTTATAGTTTGAGAAAGCTAAATATACATACATATAAGTAATATTCTAAATGTAAGGGTTACCTGAAATAAAATCTATATTTAAGTAGAAAATCCAGGTGCTTATATATGTATGTGAAGAAGGATACAGATACAGAAAGACTTAATGCTGGTGGCTGCATTATATTAGACTCAGGGTTATGAAAATGACATTCAACCATTTCTTACTCAGCAGTCCTTTCTTTAAAAACTCTTATAACTATTCCTTAAAGAACCTTTAGCCTAATTAATATGCTGTTTAGTCTATGAAAATTACAATGAATCAAACTAAGTATTCAAAATTATAATTAAAATTAAATTAGTAATTTTTAACATAATATGTATTTCAGAATCTATGTTTTCAGGCAAAGTTATAAAAATATTATATACTTTCACCTGTTCCCAGACTCAAGCACAAGCAGGCACATATGTAATATTGTTATTTGTGTGGCTATGCTAATAATGTTATTTTCCAGAGTCATGAACAAACTTCATGTAGAAACTTCAAACACTAAGCAAGCAAAGTTTAATTTCCCCTTAGATACTATGTTCATGTACTGCAACATTTATATTAACCTTGACATTTGAAACCAGTAGTTTTCTATCACAGTGACAACACAGAATCCTCACATCTATATGAGATGACATGAGATTATAACCTTTGCAAGACTGAAGTGACCAGGAGGATAGATTGGAGAAAAATAGATTTGCTTTATTAATTGAGTACATTTGGGAAAGAATCTGTAAGGTATGAGGAATCAATACTCTCTGAGATAGGACCAAGGCTTATTAAATCAAATAAAGAGATATATTTGAAGACTATTCCAATATAGTGATTATCTGGATACAAAGCTAAGGGAAAAGGAAATATTGGTATTTTAGCACTGGGTGAAATCAGCTGTAAAGTGAGAGGCAATACACAACAACAAGTAGAAACAGTAAACATTCTTTGTAATATGAAATTTGATGTGCGACTATGCCAGGTGGCAGCTTGAACTCTTCGTGTGGAGCTCAGGAAGATGACCTTTGCTGAAGATACAGATTTTATTCAGGATAACAGAATACAAATATGGAAAAGGACAGGCGTTTTTGGTCACTTACAATCATCAGATATACATTAGGGAATTAGCATAATCTTTTCTATTATAAACTGTCTGGGAACCATATATAAATATTCCCACAAGTACCCAGAACTGTGTCTGTGATCTTCAACCACCAAAGAAGCTTATACCATTGCATCATGAACACAGCACATGTGATTCCCCATTACATGGGCATCAGTTCAACCCACATTTAACCTTGGAAATAACTTCAGCTCACATCTTAGCTCTTGTTTCTGTTACATGGATAAGTTGAATTACACCTAAAGAACTCAGTTTTCCCAAACCAAGTCACAAGATGATTCAGATTAACATGAACAAATGTACCCATGAAGCTAAGAGCCCTTTTTAATATAAGAGGTGACCTGAGCATATGAAAAACTTGGAGTATAGAGAGGTCTGCTCTTATCATTCTGCAGAATCTTGAAAAAATGCATCAAATAAGAAAGCCTGCAGCTGTTTAGGCAACAGCCACAATTGTAAGACCACCATTGATAGCATCATTAATGTCATTAATGAGTGTGATTAATAAGGTAATCTGAGTAAAGCCTTTTAGCAAGAAGAATGTGTAAGGTGAAGAAAGACATGAAAGATCCATGGTTGAGAAATGGATTTGCTTGATATCTGGATACATAACTTTTCTTTGTCTTGAATATATCATTAATTGACTATAACACACACACATACACATACACACACACACACACACACACACACAGAGAGAGAGAGAGAGAGAGAGAGAGAGAGAGAGAGAGAGAGAGAGAGAGAACAGAGTCGGAGACAGAGAGAGACAGAGAACAGAGAGGGAAAGAGACAAAACCTAGAAGAAATTTAGTTCTGGAAAAATTGAACATGCCTATTTTACTATTCTTCATTCTACAAATTTTTGTTCCTTTGTAATTTCAAATGTATGAATAATTAATATTATTCATTTTACCCTCTTTATCCTCTTTCATATCCCTCTCTTTTTCACTGAGCCTTTTTCCTTTCATCCTAGTAATTCTCTTTGTAGTTTTTTGTGTTTTTCTACTATCATTTTTCAAAACAATGAGACCCAGCAAACATTTCTTTGGAATAAAACTCATAGAAAATATGGGAGGCCTGGGCATGTATTTCAGAGCACAGCTACTAGCTAGAAGGGACACAGCCCTGGGTTCAATCTCTAGCATTTCCAAAGTAGAAATTCTTCTGTCTGAAACTGAAACCCTATATCTTTGCAAGGGATGGGACTAAATCCATGTCCAACTGAGGACACTGCTTCCCCTAGAGTCAGAAATGAGAGAAGCTGAAGAATGTCACATAGACATCTGTAAGCTATAAGCTGTGCAGAGGAGCCTTTGGTCCAACTAGTAACACTTGGTTTGCTTATGTTCACACAGGAAGGTGCATGAGACTCACAGAGACTGAAATGTGAAAGAAAAGGACAAAGAACACATTACTTTCCTAAGTGAAGTACATAGTTTAGATCAATATAAAGTAGCAATTTTGAGTAATAAGAACATATGTATTATCCACAAGTCGACTGACTATATCAGTATCTCCATTTGTAGTTTTGGGTTCCTGCCAAAATTACACATTGATAAAGAGAAATGATAAGAGAGAAAACACACACACACACACACACACACACACACACACACACACAGAGAGAGAGAGAGAGAGAGAGAGAGAGAGAGAGAGAGAGAGAGAGACTAATGTATCAGAGTGGAGGAGGGTCTTGTTTTCACCACTTATTTCTTCTCTAGATTCTGGGAAACCTCTAAGGATGCTGCCTGAAGCTCCTCAGAAGCTCTGCCTACAAGTTTCAAAGACAGTGATACATCAGCTACACTATAATTGAAAACTTAAATGATATTAGCCCTTACCTTTCTTAATTAAAATAATAATTGTGATACACAGACCATGAAGAAGGCAGGCTGCCTTCTCCCACAACATGTTATTACATAAAGAAAGAGAATGGGTTTTAATGAGTCCTATTGCTTTTGACCTAATTAAATTCTCAATCTCCTACATCTTAGCTTCCACCTGGCCTCTGTAGCTCATAAATACTTACCAGTTTCTGCTCATTGACAGGGCCACTGAAGAAAATGGGTTTCTTGCCCTAGATGTGTATTATGATTGACAGTGTAATCTTCAGGGATGTTGTGGTGTCAGGAACGCCATGAGATATGCAGCAGTTCTGCCTTCCTTATCAGGCTTCTCTTAATTATGATGGATACAGGGAGTTACAGGTATCAGGATGCAGATTTGTGACGGATGGAAGTAGATATTTTTCTGAAAATTTAGAATAGAAATCCATCCCAGTGCACTCCCACATCCCAGTGCTAATAAGCATTAGAGTTATTTTTTAATGTAACTTGGGATTAATGTGTATGAGTATGAGGATGCATGGGTACTCACATATTCAGTAGCAACATAAACTTTATAAGTTACTGTGCAATAAGGCAAAGAAAATCTTTAAAATAGTGTTATTTTCTCATGTACAATACTTATCATATAAATAATTTTGCCCTTTATTATTTTGTAAGTGTTCTTCTTATATTGACAGTTTCTTTATTTCAGACAGACCTCACAGTAACTCTCCTCAGTCTTGGTGGCCTCAGTCTACCAAGAGTTGGGATAACAATTGGCTGCTGAGATTTTTATTTTATTTTTGATGAATAACAAAGCTTTACAAAGAAGTATGTAAAATCATTCAACTCTCCTTAAAAAAGAATCTAGAAGAAATTTGTTCCATAACCACTTTTATCATATAAAGCACCACATATACATTCCAAAGAGACTTTTACTTTTCTAACACTGACCTAGACATTTTTGAAAATTTAGGGGAGATGATAACACAATTCCTTAAGGCTCAGACACCATACATATCATCTATAAGGAAAAAGACCACCTCATAAGTAAAGCATGACTGATACTATTTTGTAAAAAAAAAAAAAATTGTGTTACAGGCGGGAGAATGACTGAGACACAATCATGGCTCATCAATAAGTACAAATTCAATAAAACACTTATCAAATCATAATTTTTCTTAAACACAGAAGTTAGAGATCCTGAATGAATTCCAGTGCTATTTGATGTACTTCTGATAAAGGTGGAGTATAATAAAAAGGGATTTTCAGTGAATAGGTTTGGCTGTTCAGTTTATTCACAAGAGTTAAAAATATTCATTTTTTAAAAATCCCACTGTTTGGTCTCTTATTTATTGTCTTTTACCTTTACTCATTGAAAGAGAATATAAACAAATTTGCCAAAGTAAAGTGATTCCTTCTGAGTCATTTTCCTCAATAGGTTGCATGATGTTTTAAAATTTATCAACAATCTTTGATGATACTGACTTTACTTATATATGGTTTGATTTTCTCTCAACACTAGAGACATTATCATGAACGGAATTCCATCTTAGCTACAAAAATTATCTCAAGAAATCCTTTTATGTTGTACATAATTTATGTGCTTTTTTTTACAATAAAAAAGAGTTTGTGTTAGATTCATGATACAGTTATAAATTCCAAATGTTATTAAGGAATCTATCTCAAAAAAAGTAAGGAGAATGTGGTGGTTTGAGTAAGTATGCCCCCCCTTCATGTGTTTGAATGCTTGGACATAGGGACTGGCTCTATCAGGAGGTATTGCCTTGTTGGAGTAAGTGGAGTCTTATTGGAGGATGTGTGTAACTGTGGAGATGGGCTTGAGGTCATATATGTATGCTCAAAGTTTGCTAGTGTAGCCAACAGTCCCCTTCTGTTGCCCATAGATAAAGATATAGACCTCTTAGCCCCTTTTCCAGCACCAAATCTGCCTATATGCTACCATGCTTCCCACCATGATAACAACAGATTAAATCTCTGAAACTACCAGCCAGTTCCAATTAATTTATTTTTTTGTAAGAGTTGCCTTAAGCATGCTGCCTCTTCCCAGCAAAATAAAATTCAAACTAAGCGAAAAAAATTCAAGAAAAGACATTGTCATTAAAATTTGCATTAACTCTATTCCTCAAATTGGATTTATTTTCTTCTCATCCCTAGCTACAATTACATACAGTATTACCATTATGTGAGCTTTATCCTATCAACACCTGGATTGATACCAACTTTGGACCTTGCAACAAAATACTAATTGTTGTTTTCTGAAAAATGTTTTATAAAGTCTTAACCTCTCTTAGATTTGTATGATGCTGTTAGAGTTTTCAGATAGAATGTCCCTGAATTCTTGCAGAAATTATCTTAAGCATTATTATCCATAATACTCAGTTATGTACAAATTATTTCCCTGTAGTTTCAACTTACCTTTCTCCTAAAATAAAATTGTAATATTAAGTATGAAGAAAATGTTCAATGAAATATTTGTTTATTCTTTAAGTGCACTTCCCAAGTCATTATGAAAAAGGTCTTTATTTATGAAATGGAGCTTAAGAAATGACTTTTGGTAATTACCAATAGTTAATAAGCACATTTTTATATTTGAAAATAAAATCTTGGTGTTTAACTGGATTTCTACAAGGTGAAAGTTTCAAAATATTATAAAATCAATATATATATATATAATTTTAATATATAATAAAAATATAAAATTAAATACTTTCTGAATGTAAAGTACAATTTTAAGCTACAATATTTGCTTTGAAATTTGTCTTTAAACACAAATCTATATCTCACTCATACTTCATATTTACCTTTTAAGTAAATAGTCAGAATTCCTTTCAGTACTTTAGGTTCCTTTTACATGATTTATCAAGTACTAGTTAGAGTAATCGTCCAAATATAAGATATGCAACACTTATGGCAATAAGACAGACATCAGAGGACAGCTCATTCATTTCTGACAATTTTCCTGAAGCAGTGTGCTGGGAGACTGCATAGGCAATGGATGAAGTCCATTCAGCAGGTCTCATTTTCTTTAACACAGACTTTGCAATATATTTCATATATGAATGGATGAACTTATATTCCCAGGGAAAATTTTATTTTAACCCTCATTTGCTGTCAACTACATGGTAAAATAGTGTACACAGTATGGTGGTAGATGATAAGTCCTAGGCAAATTTACATTTATTTTTGTTGCATTTTTCTATACAAGCAAAAGATCACATTGGTTTATTTGGCTTGATTTCAACAATATTGTTAGATTCTTCTTCTAAAAGTTTGGCAAACAGTTCTATAAAAGCCCTCCTAGATTATAGGTATTTCAATTGGTTCACTTAGAGTCATAAGTTATTATAGGTGTCATGAAAAAGACATGACTTTTCAGTGTACAGAGAGAAGGAATCTGTGACGGTTAGTCTTCATTGTCTGCTTGATCGAATCCAGAATCATTATGTAAATACACTTCAGAATATGGCTGAGAGAGTGATCCCGGAAAGATTTCAAAAGATAAGAAAGAGCGCTCTGACTTGAGTGACAACAACTTATGGACAGGAGACCTGGATGCAATAATAAATGGAAAGTGAGTTGCATTCCAGTATTCATCTCTCTCTACTTCGTGACCATAGACACAACACAACCAGCTACCTCACGTTTCCATGGCTATGTATTCCCCATGATGGTGGACTGTTACTCTCTAGCTATGAACCAAAATAAACCTTTCCTGCTATGTTGCTTAATTCATAACAAGTTGTGTTATTTCATAACAAGATGAAAATTAACAATTTACAGAAGACTGATGTCAATACAGTTAAATAATTAAATGAGAAGCTTTAAAGTAAAAGAACCCTTGACACACTCTGGTGTTTAATGAGAGGGAACTTGCATTGCATGTACACATATATTCTTGCTGATGATACGTGCTTTTTTCATAACTAGTAGTCAAGATTATATTCTCCATATTTTCTCTCACTCTCTCTGGGTTGTTCTCTCTGCAATGTGTGTGTGTGTGTGTGTGTGTGTGTGTGTGTGTGTGTGTTGAGAAATTAGAAATTAAAAAGTTTCAAGGCAGAAACTTTTTAAGTACCATTGTGAGACTATGCAGCAGATATCAAATAATATCTAATATTTATCTGATAATCATTGATTACAAACATTACTAACTAATATAGGGTAGATGTAAAGAAAGTACAGGTTTTATGTGTTACATGAAATGACTTACAGGTATAATTATCCTGCAAGAAAATGTGACCACTGATGTGTATATTAATATTAATTCTTATAAAAGTTATCAGTTGAGGTCAATTTGTTCAAAATATATTTGAAAATTACTCAATACATTATATTCCTTCACATTAGTATTTTATATTTTATTATACTATATAAATAACCTTGCAGTACCTTAGATTGCTAAAGCAATCTAAAGCAATCTAAGTTCAAAAAGGAAGTTAGAGAACAGTTTGGCATAGAAAGCCTGGAGAAGTAGTTTAAGGATGTCTTGATATAAAACTTTCAATAAGCTAGATTAAGAATATACAATGAATGCCTTTAGGATGTTACTAAATTGTAAAACATATGCTTATGATACAGAAAACTGGGTTCAATGCCCAGCATTTCACATTCTGGACTCACCATACCCAGCACATAAAAAGGGGCAAGGAGAATAAAAAACTAAACTGAAATAATTCTAAACTAAATTCAAATTAAAGTGAAATAATTCTGGTCCTCTGGAAGAGGAACAGAATACTCCTAACCACTGATCTATCTCTACAGCCTATAGACAGATCTTAAACAAGTCAGTTGACTTTCTAGAGCAAATTTTTTCATGTATAAGACAAGGCAGTGTTAAAAATGCTGACTGGAGTTTCTACCTTGGTCTTCTTGTGGAAAATACCTAAATGAAATGCAAAGTGCGATGAGTGGCTGGCAGAGCATAAGCTTTTCAGACTTCCTGGCTGTTCTACTATATAGTGTCCAAGGCAATGTGTAGGTTGCATGCTGATTAAATAATTAAATTGCTACAGTTCCTCTGACACTGACTTATTTATGTCTTGTCCTAGAATTATCCAAATTCAAGAATGCACATGTGTATTTTTTTGAATTGTACATGCTTTATGTATTTAATGTTCATGTCTGGGCAGTGTCTGTATCATTATCAGGTCGCATTCTCTCTTCTCCTGCTTCTTAGATTTATTTTATAGCATAGTGCTACACTGCCACATAATGCTACACTGCCACATAAAGTCTATGTTTTATTTTTAAATCAAAGAGAGCTCACTGAACTTTAAAATAGTTTGATAATTTAGAAAACCTACCCAGATATTCCACTTTAAACCTGAATGTTGCAATTGTTAACTTGATCTCAGCTCCCTGTTGTACTCTAGGATTCCAACATTACATGATTACAAAGATTAAGCAGATATGATTAAAGTTATTAGTCAAGTAGACCTTAAGCTAAAGTCTCAGAGATGACCAAGAATGTTAAGAGCAATGAATCTGACTACTATAGGGAAAAGAAAGGGTAAAGACATGAATACAGCAAGTTCTTATCCTTGCTTGTGCAGTAGAAAAAGGTCCATGAGAAATTCTGTGCCAGGGACCTGTGAGTGAGCAGGCTTTAAGATCCAGCTTGATAGTCAGTATGTCACAATTCAAGATATAATCACATAGCTGAAGGTGAGGAGTTTGAAAAAGGTTTCCATAGCAACAGTCTTTTGAACATTAGACAGCCAAAGATTACTTCAAAAAAAGATGTACAGTCAACATGGTAACATCCACTTAAAACACAATGATCAGTAGGCAGAGGCAGGCAGAACTCTGGGTTCAAGGTCAGCCTGGTCTGTATAGCAGTTTCTAAAAGAGTCAGGGCTACAAAGTGAGATGCAATATCAAAAACAAACAAACTAATTAATAAATAAAACAAAAACAAACAAGCAAAAAATCCTTAAAAACAAAAACAAAAAGCAACCCTTCTTAAACAAATCAAACACGAGACTTCACTGCAGCTTTGCTTTGAACAGTGAATATGAACACCTTGGCCTGGTCTTGTGTCACAACTTGTGATGCCAGCAAATATTGCTTGAATCTGAATGGCCTTAAATCAGATTCAAGGCTATCTGAATGTTATGAACTGCAGTGTTTCATACTAAGTTTTGCTCAATACAAGCTGATGCTGTAATTACGAAAAGTGATGAGTTTTAATTTTAATGTTTTCATACTGATGTTCTTCAGGCTTCAAGGATAAAGTTAACGTGTCTTTGAAGTGCACTATATTAGAAAATTTGATTTTAAAAAATGTTGTTTAAGTTGCTAGCTTTAGTTCATGAAAAACAAAAATTTTGCCTTGATACTAAAAGTTTCAATAACTTCTGAATGATTTTTGACATACTTCTACCATTTTGTGTTATGTAGTTATTTGAAAAGACATCCTCAGCATTGATGATTAAAAAAATAACAGTTAATTCTAAGAAAGGCTGAATAGGTTCTATGGCCTGAAGTGTCATACATTCATCCCAGATTGCACTCTTTGTGTCAAAATAAATGAGCATCTCATTTATTATGTAGAATTGACTTCAACCAAATTAAATGTTAAAATTATATGTATTGCAAAAATTGCTTTAAAATCAATTGCGTGGTGACTTAGCAGAAAATGTTTGACTTGTATATATTAATTTTTTTACTTAGTTAATGTGTGTAGTTGTTTTACTCACATATATGTCTATGCACTGTGTGTGTGTCAGTGCTCATAGAAGCCAGACTAGGGCATCAGGTATTGTGGAAATGGTGTTTAGATTCTTCTGAGCCACCAGATGGATACTAGAAATGGAACCACAGATCTATCTCTCCAGACTCAGTGCACTTATTTTTAATAGGTATATGTTTTAGATCACATAAAAAGTTCTTTAGTAATATGGATCAGTAGCGGAAAATGTTTGGAATCATGTCACAGATGATAGGTTATAATGGCCAGGAAAGGAACATGCTATTTGTATGATACCAGAGAACTGAAATTTACTTTCAACTTAGATATTTCTCAAAGTGGGTGGACTTGAGAACCTTGCTGTAATCAAAGACAGCTGACACCTGGAGGCCTAGACCTTGAACAGAGAACTGGTTTTAGCCACACTTCCCTTGTTCCTCATATGCAAATATCTCACAAGAAGCCATCAGACAAGCATGGTGATAAGTGAATATTGTTTCAGGCCATCAGTGTTTCTCAACTTGTTATGAAGCTGTGAAAAAAGCAATTGGTGCAGTTACTAAAAGGAGATGTAAAGGTTGAGCAGATTTGGAAAGAGCCATTTTCTGTACAAATGTTAACTGGACCACTTATTTTGCCAAATGTGTGTGAAGAGCTGATGAAAAGGACCATGTAATGCACTGAAGACATCTAATTAGACAGAAGTGGAAATCACCATTCTATTGAAATACTTTTTTTTTCTGAATCAAGAGTGATTCACCAGCTGAAAAGACCTTGACCTTCTGCCTGAGGGATGCTGGAACTACTTGTCACAAGATTTCTTTCCTTAAGGAAACCAAATCCACATCTTTCAAATGCTATTCTTAAAATCATAATTGCAGTCACTTTTGAATCTTAAATTTGAGGTGGTTTTTATGCAATATGCCCTATTGTAAATAAAACTGCTAGTTACAGTTTTATACATGAAATATAATTTTCATTTAGCATCCTAGACAAAAATAGTTATATAAATCAGATTCTATTCCTATTCTAAATGAACCATGGATTAAATGGACTAAAATTGAAAGGAAAATGAAGTACTCTAGTTACAATTTCAAACTTTTGAATTATATCTTTCAAGGTCAAAGTTCTAAATTATAACATAGCTACGTAGGATTTTATTTAACTTATGATATAATGAGTTATGACAGTAAAACCCGGTTCCTTACTCTGGAAAAATATTTTTTTTATTTAAAAGGATGTAAAATGTAAAATGTAAATTATATAACTAATTTATTGTATGAAAATCAACATTCACAAGTATGAATGTATTTGCCTAAAATTATGCCTTATAAGCTTTCAATATAGATCTTAGTGTGTCAACTTAAACATTTCCCTCAGGCTAATTTGTGTGCTTATGAGTCGGGTTTTGTGGTAATACTTGCTAGTCAGTTTGTTCTTCTCATGCAATGATATCTTTCCCTGTTTTGAAACAAGTCTCCTGACATCACGTAGCCTACCACAGAAGTTCTGTTCATGTCACTATCCTGTCAGCTTCAAGGCCATCACAGAGCTCAGGGAACAAAAAGCAGGTACTAATAGCACCTTCTGATTTACTATGGATATAGTAATGTGTGCAAGAATAGCATATGGTCTTTCTCTAAAACTGCCTTTCAGTTACTTTCAAACAGCAAAGCTTGGACACGAGAATATATATATTGCTGATAGGGACTGAGAGTTGCACAAATTGTCACTAGAAAGAGAAAGATTTAAAGAATAGTTTCTATTTGTCCACTGAACTTGAAAATTCAAAATGTATTTAATGCTTGTTTTAATTTTGTTTCCTGTTGCTGAATTAATGTACTATGGAATTTTATGTTTATTACATCACATGATTCCTATATTTGTTGCATCTTAATAGAAAGTTCATTAATCATTTATCTTCGGGAATATACTATGGGAATATAAAATATAGTTAAGAAACAATTCATTATGTTAAACAATGACATTAAATATTATCACACACAGAATTGTGACAAAAGCAACCAATGACAGAAATGTTTTATCTCACTGGTCCAAGTTATATTCCATCAGTTTGGAGAAGTAAAGGCATCAGGAACTTGAAGCAGATGATCAAGAGAGCATCTGGCCCATGAAATTGTGCTGTCAGAATTCAGCATCCCACCCCAATTAACCCAATTAAGACATTTTCTCACAGGCATTTCCAAGGGCCAACCCCATATAGAAAATGTCTCACTGAAACTAGTTTTCCCAAGTGATTATAGATTGTATCAGTTTTACAAAACTCCTTATCACCACTATTATGATCTTAATAAACTAATACATTGATTTCTTCGATCACAGTCATATACATTTACAACTTATTATCATGCTAGACATTTCAAAAGCTGTCAAAATAACTTTATTTCCTTGGTGTTTATATGTCAAGATTGCGTTTTTAACTCTTTCCTCTGGACCCTTCCACCTGACAATGATGAATACTATATATTACAACTAAATTGATACAAGTATATTTAAAATAAGACTCTTACTTGATAGACAAATAGCACCTATACAGATGTGTATAACTCCTGATGTTAGGTACAGTTAAAATAAGAATATTCTAAGACAGTGAAAATACTATGATATTTTGAGTTTGAAGATAAATGACTCCTCGATTGGTTACATTTTACCATTAATTTCCTTAAGCACTTTTCTTCAGGAAAATGCTATGGGAATAGAAAAGAAACTTTTATCATATTCAAGAATGGCATTAAACTTTATAACAAAAAATTTACACTTGACATGTTATCCCCTCTCCCCATCCCCCCATTAACCCCCTATCCTCTTTGTGTTGGAGATTTCATTCCACTATCCTCTGTAGAGCTGCATTAGTAGAAATATGTGGTTTAAATTTGGTTTTGTCATGAAATACCTTGGTTCCTCCATCTATGGTGACTGAGAGTTTTGTCAGTTTACTGGGCTGGTATTGTGTTCTCTTAGCATCTGGATGACATCTATACAGGATCTTCTCACTTTTAGAGACTACGTTGTGTAATTCTAATAGGTCTGCCTGTATATATATATATATATATATATATATATATATATATATATATATATTACTTGGTTCTTTTTCCCTTACAGCATTTACTTTTCTTTCTTTGTTCTGCACATTTAGTGTTTTGATTACTATGTGATAAGAGGACTTTCTTTTTTGGTCAAATCTATTTTGTACTGTGTGGGTTTCTTGTACGTTTATGACCATCTCTTTCTTTAGATTAGGGAAGTTTTCTTCTGTGATTTTGCTGAAGATATTTTCTTGTCCTTTGACCTAGGAATCTATACCCTCTTTTATTCCTATCATTCTTAGTTTTTATATTTACATTGTGTGCTAAATTTCCTGGATATTTTGGGTTAGGAGCTTTTTAAATTTTGTATTTTCTTTGATCAATATGTCAATATTTTCTAGGGTACATTCTATGTCTGAGATTTTCTCTTCTATCTCTTCTATTGTATCTCTTCTATCTCTTGCATTGTATTATTTTAGTGATTCAGTTCTTTTTAGGCTGTCATATTAGACATCAAAACAGTAGCTTCTGAAATTTCCACAACAAATTTCCTATTTTTCTGGTTCTTACCATTTTTATTATTACCTTTTATTTTTTAAAATTCATTTTACATTCTGATCTCAGTTACCTCCCTCTTCTTCTTCCAATTCTTCCTTTACAAGTCCTCTCCCATTGTCCCCTTTTCATCATAGAATGAGACCCTCCCATTGAGTACCACCACATCCTGGGGCATTTAGTCCCAGCAGGAATAAAAACATACTCTCCCATTGAGGCCCAACCAGGCAGTCTAGATAGTAGACAGGAGATCAAATGGAGGGGAACACAGACTGAGACAGCTCCTCCTCCACTTGTTAGGGAACTCACATGAAGACCAATCAGCACATTTGTAACCAATGAGTAGGGTGCAAAATGTCCAGATCCCTAATGCACCCTGTTCATTGGTCCATGGTCTGTGAGCCCTTAAGATAGCAGGTTAGTTGATTCTTTGGGTCTTCTTGTGGTTTCCTTGACCCCATCAATTTGCTCACTTCTATTCCCCATTCTTCCATAGACTTCTCAGGCCCTACCTGTTGTTTGGCTATGGGTCTTTATACCTGCCTCCATCAACTTATAGATGAAGATTCTCAAGAGACAGTTAGTCTAGGTTCTTGTCAGTAAGCATACTAGAGTATCATTAGTAGTGTGCAGGGTTGGCTCTCTCTCATGTGATAAGTCACAAGTTGAGCTAGTCATTAGTTTGACTGCTCTTGTCAGTCTTTGTTTCATCTTTATCCTTGCCCATCTTGCAGGTAAGACAAATTGTGGGATCAAGGTTTTGTGAGTGGATTGGTATAAACCTCCCTACTCTGAAAGTCCTGCCTTGCTACAGGAGCTGATTACTTCAGTCTCTGTATCCCTCTCTGGTAGGAAACTCATCTAGGATCACCCTCATAAACTTCCTGTATCATCCTCCTTCCTAGAATAGTCACCAGAGTTGCCACCTGCTCACTCATTTCTATCCTCACTCTCAACCCTCTCGTACCCCTCCATCTCCCCACAACTTTATCACAATTCTCCCCTCCTCACCCCTTCTCATATGCAGTTCCTTCTTTGGATCCATCTCTGATGACTATTTAGTTTACTCTTCTGAGTGAGATTCATGCATTCTCCCTTGAGACCTCCTTATTACCCAATGTCTTTGGGTCTGTGGATTGTAGCATGGTTACCCTGTACTTTATGACTAATATCCACTTACAAGTGAGTGGATATCCACTTTGTGAGGACTAATGGGAAAGAGCCCGAGCTGCTGGAGCCCATTCCATAAGAATTCATGGCCTAGTGTATAAAAGAAATAAAGGACCCGACTGCAGAGTTTTTCCTTAGGTTCAAGTATGATGTCTTCTCGTTTTCTTTCTTTGTTTTTTTGAGACAGGGTTTCTCTGTGTAGACCTGGCTGTCCTGGAACTCACTCTGTGGACCAGGCTGGCCTTGAAATCAGAAATCCGCCTTTTTCTGACTCCTGTCTCCCAAGTGCTGGGATTAAAGGCATACATCACCGCTAAAAAAAAAAAAAAGTGAGTGCATATCACATGTGTCTTTCTGGCTTTGGGTTATCTCAGGCATGATGATATTCTCAAGTTTCATACATTTGCCTGTAAAAGTCCTGAGGACTTTGTTTTTGATAGCAAAAATGTTCCATTGTGTATCACATTTTCTTTTTCCATTCTTCAGTTGAGAGCCATCTAGGTTGTTTCCAATTTCTGACAAATACAAAAATAACTGCTATGAGCATTGTTCAGCAAGGGTCTTGAGGTAAAGTAGTCCCAGATTTCTGAGAAATCATAAAATTGATTTTCAAGGTGCTTGTACAATTTTGCATGACCACCATCAATGGAGGAGTGTTCCCCTTGCTCTACATCCTTGCCAGTATACATCATTTGAGGTTTTGATCATAGATATCAGAAGATGGAAAAATCTTCCACATTCATGGATCAGTGAGATAAATACAGTGAAAATTGCCATCTTACCAAAATCAATCCACAGATTCAATACACTTCCCATCAAAATTCCAACACAATTCTTTACAGAACTTGAAAGAGCAATTCTCAACATCTTATGGAAAAACAATAAAACCAAGATGTTGTACATAATTTTAATAAATAGGCTTCTACCTTCTCGGGAGTTCTGCCCACACTGTAGGTTAGGCTCCACCAATGACCAGCTGTCTTTTTGCCCCCAAAGCTGCAATTGCTCCCTCTGCTCCTCATGGCTTATTTCACCAAGCCAGCAATAACCGCCCCAGCTCTTTCTCTTCCTGCCCACCTCAGCTCTGTGGATGGACAACACTAGACAATTTTATTATTTTAAATCTAGTCAGGGTTAAAATTTTTCTTTCCTGATTTTATCAGCTATCTCCTGCCATCTCCTTGCACCCCCAAAAACACCCAGAGTAGATGTGACAAATTCTAGGTGTTCTAAAACCTACAGGACTTCAGCTTTCTCCTAGTTCCAAAGCATGGTCCATATCCTCTCCTTCCTTGCATTCTTTCTCTTCCTCCTGAGACTGGGAAGTTCCACCTTTTTTCTCTCACCCAGAAATTGGCTTCCTCCTTTTTTATTGACACAATCAAGAAACAATTCTCTACACCAGGATAGTAAAAACAATCCTGAATAAGAGCATAACATCAGGAAGTATCACCATCCCTTTCAAGCTGTACTACAGAGCAACAGTAATAAAAACAGCATGCTATTGGTATAGGAACAGACAGGTTGATAAATGGATTCTAATTGAAGACCCTGAAATAAACTCACACACCTATGGGCACTTTATTTCTTTTACAAATAAAGAAAAATCAAGCAAAGGAAAAAAAAGAATGCATCTTCAACAAATGGGGCTGGTCCTACTGGATTTGTGCATGTAGTAGTGGGCAAATCACTACCATAGCTATCACCCTGCACAAAATTCAAGTCCAAGTGGACCAAAGACCTCAACATAAAACCAAATTACACTAAATCTATTAAAACAGAAATTGTGTAATAACCTTGAACTCATTGGTACATGAGAAAATATCCTGAACAGAACACCAGAGCCTTGGGCTCTAAGATCAACAATTGATAAATGGGAACTGATAAAACTGAAAAAATTCTGTAAAGCAAAGGACACTGTCAATAGGGAAAATGGCAGCCTGCAGATTAGGGAAGGATCTTTACCAACCCTATATCCAATCGAGTCCTAAAATCCTAAATCTGTAAGAAATTCAAGAAGGTAGATACTAACATTCCAAATAACCCAATTAAAAAATGAAATACAAAGCTAAACAGAATTCTCAAAGGAGGAATTTTGGACGACTAATAAGCAATTAAAGAAATGTTCAAAGTCCTTAGTCATCAGGGAAACACAAATCAAAATGACCCTAAGATTTCATCTTACCATCTTGCTATCAACAGTTCTGTAAAAATCCCTTGGGATTAGGTGTTAGATTTGTGTTGATGATTTATCAGTTGATATGGCTTCCATAACTCATTAATTGTTTAAAATAGGTTTCAACCTTCTCCAATTTTAAGATGAGAGAGATCTAATTCCTCACAGTTAAATAACTTGTTGTAAGTCAAATACTATTGAAGTAAGGAAATGAGAAATGAACACAGGTTGGCCTGATGTGGACTAACTTTTGCTAGAACAAAGCATTGATATAGAAACCTATCTTCTTTCATATATGCTAAGCATTCTATCCAGAGGGCCCAGAGTTGACTTTTGAAAGCAAAATATCTGTACAGCGAAAAACAAATTCTTAACTTCTTTAAAGGATTCTGGTTCTGAAGTTAATAAGTTCAGTGTTTGAGAAAAATTACTTCCCACAATGTTTCACAAAAGAAGTCAGAGATTTCTGACTCTGCACACCTCGTTAGGTCTCATGCTGGTGTTCTCAGGACCAGTCTTGTAGTTTTATTTCATACTGACAAGGACAGATTCTGGAATCTGATTTCAAATGAATGAATGAATAAAAAAATGGGTGGTGGTGAATTCTGATAGATAGTGGCTGCTTCCTTTCAAGCATTTAAAGAAACTGTCTGCCCTCTTTTCTGAATAGAAATGGCATTTTTGTTGTTATAATAAATGGCAGAGATGCAGCAGGGAAGATCCATAAAGTGTAATTATGATAAGAATGCAAAGAAAGGGGATACAGTAGCTCTAGATATAAGTAAATCTGCATTAAGAAAACGAATCAGTATGTATGAACCATAATTTGCAGTCTAATGGAGTTGGCATTCAAGCAATGAGAACCACAGAGCTGAAAAGAAACTATTTTTATCCTTATTGATTATAAATCAAAATATAGATAATGGAATATAAAACATGCAGAAATTATCTGAATATGTGGCTTTTTAATATAACATTTCAGTCATGATGACATTGGACAACTGCAGAATATTATGACTCACATGACTGAAAAATGAAGATACAATGGGCTTCATGTCTATCATGTCTATTCACCCAATAGTTCTTTGCCAGACTTTCTTTACCTGTATTTTCTTCCATACAGATATTTATCTATTTTCCCCCCATTGGATCAAATTACCATTAACCACAGTCACGCCTGGTTATTAAAAGTGAGTCTGTCATTCCAACATTTCAAGAGAGATTGGGATTCTTTTTGTCACATATAAAATCTGAGCTAACTGCTCTTTCTAAACCTTTCCCTTTGGAAGTGCATATGAAGTCCCTTTTCCCTGAAGATGTTGGGGTCTAAAGTACCAAAGATTTAATAATTAAATACCTCAGTCATTACTAATTACTATATTATTAAGGGATAAGAAATACACAGTATACAACATATTTCAGTTGTGCTAAGTATATTACAAGGAATGCTATATCACTGTGATTTTGTTTAGAAAAAAGTCTTACTCCATAGTATACCTACTTACTGAGTTCTTATTTTATATGAAGACATAGTGGGCATGTGTGTAAACAATTGAAATACAAAGTATTCCAATGACTATTTTCATTTATCTTAGTTAAATGATTAATGTAGAACTCAGTGATTTAAGTTAGTAAGTATTTATTCTTCTCTGTTTTGGTAGGTTACAATTACAAGCAGCTTGGACTACTGATATGTTAGTCAATTTATGATTATCTAAGAATTAATTAATTTAGAAAGAGAACAGCTTATTTTGGTTTATATCTTGAATATTCTAGTACAAGTCCAGATGATTCAACTGTTTTGAAATTCCACTGGTTGTTTTAGATGACAATAGCTGGTAAACCATCTCAGTCCATGCCCAGGAACCAAAGAGAAGAAGCAGGTTTTAGGATCCTTGATTTCCCTTTGAGGACATATCTCTTGCCCTCTAACTACACACAAGCATCCAGCTCATAAAGTTTCCTTGAAATTGTCGAACTTCCTCTTAGTACATGACAAAAACTCTGACTCTTTATAAAAGAAGTAGTTGATATTTATTGAGTGTAAGTAACAGCATGGCAGTAGGCATTGATCTGAGCAGTATCCAGCTCAGGTAATCTTATCAAGTCAGGGACACAGAACTGCTCCACACATTATCCAAAATCAGAGAGTGTGTAAACAACTTGCCTGAGGCACGTCACTCTATAATCTGAATTTCTAACTATTACCCTATGCTGGCATGTTATATAGCACTAAAGGTTATGAAACTGATGTGTCAGCAGAGACCATAAAATCAGTTTAATCCGTTTTGTCTTGATACTGTTTTATAGGATGATATGCCTAAAATGTAGAAATACGTAGAGCCTAGTTCTAAAGCAGGATGGATAATGGATAATCGGATTTTAAGAAGATTAGGGGAATATACAACAAGAATGTGTAACATGAAAATGGAGACAGGGAGAGTGGATAGGAAAGATAAAACATCCATAAAATTAAAAAAAAGAAAAAAACTTGAAGTATTTTCTAGGACTTACTATTATACCATCTTCATACTAATAAACAAATAAGCAAGACAAACTATTCCAGTAGAATGAGGGAGTGTCACTCTCACCAGTGACATAATCAGGTAATTTATAAGTATTTCCTACCTAACTAGATAATTGCCTTTAATTCCTGTCCGTTCTGAGGCAATCCTTAGGATAAAAAGTAATATTAGCAAGTCCAAATGAACTCTTTCGTTAACTGTCACAAAACCGGGAGATGTAGGAGATGAGTTATACATGATATAAATGATTCTTTACAAAGAACCAGAAGGTTGATACATTTGCTTAAAACTATTCTTAGAGCCGTATCTTACATGATTCACCTTTGTTCATTTAGTTCATCACCGTTTAATAAATTATTTGTTCTAGTTGATAAAATAATTATTAGGAATTATTTCATTACCTCTACAATGAATTTTCCTGAGTTTAGACAGGTCATTTAACTGTTACTTGCCAAAAGATATTTCTTCGTGAAGTCACTACAAATGTCTGAATTTATTGTTATGTTATTAATAATACTTAAAAAGAACATGTGATATAAACTTTGCCTCCTAATTTGAAAATGCAGTAAAGGAAGGTAATTTTATCTTTATAAAGTTATTGTAGTATAACTAAACCACTTACATTAACCCATATAACATTATAAAACAGTATTTAGAATTTCTCATATATCTTTAATCTATGCTTATTCATTTTTAATAACATGAGAGAGAAGCCTGATGGGTAATTGTTTCTTTGAGTTTCAAAAATAAATATGGGTCATGTGCAGAAATAAAACAAAATAAAACACTGCAAATCACAGACTAAGCTGGTAGCTCTAGGCATTACAGCACTGCAAACCGATATTTTAGTGCACTGTATTTTTTGTGGGATTCCAGAATCATCCTACATAAGCAAACATGATGGTCATATGATCACAGCTTTTGTGGAGCTAAGGCATGAGGATTGTGGGTTTCAGGCCAGATACTGAAATGTTTTATCTGATATGAACATGGAAAATCATTCCTGAACCATAGCTCTTGTTGCCATGAGAAATTTGACAGGTTGAACTAGAGAAAACTTCAAGTTCAAAGTGGTCCTGAGGCATTGATTCCCAGCATCTGTGGTAATGAGTTCATTTGCTTACTCACTAGAAAAGAGTGAATAAAATAACTGGTCATGGAATTCTGGTAAAAATTATGTCCTAATACTCTGCTATTTACATCATCATTTTAAGTTCATATGTAGTCTACCTACAGAGCCAAAAATATATTAAAAGTAATATATTGGATGTTTTATAAGGCAGGTGGAAAACTGCTTCAAAGTTATTCAGTTACATTTCAAATTTTAGTTCCATCTTAAAGCACAAAATATTTGGTATCCATGTCAATACATAAAGACACAAATATAATGTTAGTGATTTTTCTGATCATGGCTTTCTTCCCCCTCCTACACATCTTTACCTACTTTACTCTGACTGGCTTCTGTGAATACTTTAGTAATATTTTCTCATTTTAAACTTAAGCAAATAATAATAATAATGATGAGTAACATTTTTTATTTCTCAATAGCCAAATGATTTCCTAACATTTAGGGAATTAGCTTACTTGAACTTACATTAACTTTAGAAAGTGTTATAATTTGGGGGGACAGCTGAAGAAACTGAGCCACAGAGCTAATTCACAACTTAAGGGTCTTCATTTAAATTTTACAAAAGATTTATCAAAGAATAAAGATTTGAACCCTGGTAGTCTCACTCCATAATTCCAGCCTCCAGCCCAGTATAACTTCTCTTCATAAAGGTAATAATTGTGACTCAGAGACATTTGTTCTTTTATATGTTTCATTTGTTTAGTGAGTCAGATATGGGACATGAAAATGACAATTTTCAAAATATTCATTACTGGATTTTAGCATGTGATATGAGCCAAATACCACATCTTATAGAAGAAATAGAGCCTGATCTGTGCTTAGAGCAGACAACACATCTTCATTCTAACACATCTATGATTATGAGTTAATGCAGATGCTCTAGTGATATTACTAGCCTCTCAAATTAAGACTGTGGTCATCTAAAATCCTACAGTCTTCCAATTTGAAAGACCTGAGAAAGGAAGACTGAGAAAGGAAGGGAGACTGACATGAAGTAATAGACTGTATCGCTTAAAGGCAGTTAAATTAGTACATCCAAGCACAGTTCAACAGAATTGAAACCAAGGTTGCAACGAGGTATGAAGCAATGGTCGAAATCATATCACACTCAGTCTGCCTGGACATGCTTTCCAAAGGTGCTCTCATGGGAAAAACACAGAGGAGCTCAGAGTAGACTTGTGACTTTGAAATGATGTAGAAAATTCTAATAAGGAGTTCACACGCTTCTCTTTATTTATAATTTCTATATATTCCATGAAGTTGCCACAGAAGCCATGTCATCCTGTACCATAATTCAATTCAGATTTTACAGTAGGAGTATGAGAGAGAGGGTGTAGTGAGCATATGAATATTAAGTAATCTCACAACTGACTCCTGTTAAATGGAAATATTCTATGTGTAACCTGCTTTTCTATGACTGTTACCCTCCAACCTGTGTCCGTTTGAAAGTACCCAGGGACTGTCACCCACATGCATATTAAGGAAAACAATTACAGAGCATGGATCATCTACTCTTCCTTCTTTCCAGTCTTCTTAGGTGGCCCTTGCAAATTTCTGTGGAGAATGAGTGCTGGTCCTCAGTGGGTACTGATTCTTGTGCCAGTTCACAACAATACACACGATTATGTTATTGTCACAGCAGGCTATCTTAATCTTACATTGGACTTTGGTGACATCAATATTATGAGGTCACTATATCCACAAGGGTTTGCTGTTATCTATGCAAACATTCTATTCTACTTCAGTCCCTGGACCCCACGCATAAAATTTCATTCAATTTTCTGTTGGTTTCTAGATTGTCTTCTGGGGCTGATCTGGAAGATATACCCAAGCAAGCATTTTAAGTCCAGAATGTATCTTGTTGGTATGCAAGTTATTTTAGTTTTAGCCTAAGCTAGTTTTGTTTACCTCCCCTTCTTTTGAGATGTGTTCTGTCTTGTTGAATGTGACTAGGCTTCTGATAGACCCTCGCACAACTTAAACACACACACATCATCATAAGCTGAGCCTGGAACTTTTGCTTCACAAGCATCTCATATGTTATTGACTATGTGTAGCTTAAATAAAAATACACATAAAGTGTTTGGCTAGCACCTTATTTTTTTTGTCAATTATCTTGATGTTGGAAAACAAAAGACAAAAATCAAAACAACATAAAAAAATCTAGGAATCCATAAACCCTGCATATATACATATAGTTTTTTCCATAGACAAATGAAGCAGTTGTTTAGAGATTTTTCCCTTCAAGAGCAAATTTCGACATTTTAAAAATTATGCATTGGAAGTCTAAAAGATGCTGTTTATGGAAGAGAGGCATGAGGACAGCTTTACCTCTTGTTCTTGAGCCTATAAGAGCAGTACTATTTATTTCAGGTCAATACTATGGGTAGCTTCATACATATTTGCATATCGACTAAGAATGAATACTGAACATTTTTGTGTCACTAAGCTGTAGGTATTAAGGACCACTCATTCTCAGAGAAACTCCAGAATCTGCATGTAGTCACTAAAGATATGGGATTTTCTGTCACTAGCATCCCGAAGACCCAGGAAATCACTTAAACCTTCCCTAAAGAATTCTCGAAAAGGAACCCTTCATACATATGTTCATTTCAGTGTTTGATCCCTTAAAGAGTGGTGTGTCAGCTGAGCTCTTTAAATGTATTTTTTTTAAGGGAAAGAAATGGGGGCTCGAAAAACCAAAAAGAAAAAAAAAGAAATGGGAGAAATTTTAGGAATTTTTACCCATAAGGATTTTAGATTATGTCTCCTATTATTGCTGACCCACTTGGGAAAAGATCGGGGTTTGTACAAATGTGGCCTCTCTCCCAGACACTGAAACCCTGCACAAAGTCAGTTAGGAATGAGAATCTCCTCTGTAGCAAACTGCACTGTCTATTCATATTTCTCATCCACCTGCCCCCACAATAGCGCCTGTTTGTTCAGCCACATGCAACAAGGCTGTGTTTGTAAGTAAGGGTCCATTCACTGGCTGTCTATTTAGAAGCCTTGACAGAAAACCCCATGAAAAGCTCTTCCATTCAAATTTATCTTTAATGACTTGCTCCATTCAGTATAGATGGTAAGCAGGGGGAGGGTCCTGGGGCTTGACTTCTCCCACTATGGAAGAAAAGAAAGCATTTCTATAAAGCTCTTGACGTGCCATGGTTACTAAACAAGAGGTTATAGAAAAAATTGATTAGAAAAAGAAATTATTTCAGGTGTAAACTTTTTCCACTTCACAGGCAATGCAATGCACCACTATACACTACTCCACATCGTGTTCTCTTTTTGAAAGTGCTGTTTCTATCTAGGTCTCAACATTGCTTACTCTTTTTCAACAACAATAACCACCTTCCCTTCCAAGAGATTTGACTACCCACCCAGGGTTACAGGATTTCCCCTTAGACACTGTTAACCTCCTGAAATTCTTTTTCATTGTACACAGTATTGTAGTCACACATTTTTTGTTTCATAATTTATTATTTTTATGTGTGGAGTTTCCATTGTGCACATATGAATATCAGAGAACAATTTGTGCTGTCTATGTTTCCTTCTGAGTTTATATGGATTCTGGGCACTGGACTCAGATTACTAAGTGTATAAAGCAAGTATTTGACTTGCAGTGTCATCTCATCTCAGCCCCTCCCTTTTTAGAGTTGTGCTATCTACATTTAATAAGGAAACATTTAACCCCTAAATTTAATAAGGGACCCATGAGAATCAAGGAGTTTCCTAAAAGAGAAAATAAATACAATAAAACTTGGTAAAGTTTCCCACACCATTTCACTCTACTTTCTTCTAATATCACATCTGCTTTGAAGAGTGCCAAATGATAAGCATGAGACACAGTTATATGTGCTTTCCCTTTCCTCAAAACTCACAGCAACTACAGAAAAAGTAGAAACACTCTACTAAATTAAAAGCAAAGTGACAAAGAACTCTGATAATCTCTGTAAAAGAAAATTTATTTGTATCTATTAAATCATATATATATACTTACTAATGAAATAGCTTTAAGAAAAAAACCATGCGGATTTCTTGCCCAAGGCACAAAATTTAAAGAAGTACCAAATAATTTTAGTCATTAAGAGAAATAGTATTTTAATGCAACATTTTGGAAATTTCATATTCATGCCATAAATTTCATACTGAACAGGATAATGATTATTCATTTGCTTTTCCTTTGCCCAGGGCACTATTATCCCTTTGTATGGCCTTGATTGCTAATATTAAGAACAAAGTTATTTAAGAAAAGATTTTGGTAAGTTGGCTCTAAACATTGACTAGGGAGGTGAGTGAGGATTTGGAAAAAACAGGAATGTCAAGATTTCACCAATCAATGAGATGTGTAGTCAACCATAGTAACATTGTCCAGTGTGAGTGGAAGACTTAGTTCCAAACATAGAAAGAGAGTAAATTAGTAGCAAACTGTATTCTTTGGTTATTGATACTTATAATTATATTTCTAGGAACAACAAACTATACAAAGTTGTAAAAAAATATAAAATTCATGTATTTGAATACTTGGTTAAATTTTTAGTTATTCTAGGCGTGCCACCCCTGGCTTTCAAATTCATTCATACAGATTTTTCTTTAATTATTATATAAATGTTGTTAGCTAAGTAAGCCTTTCTGAACCTCTCCTCCATATTCCTTTAAGTCCCTAGACCTAGTTCAAGCCCCACATCTAGTTACCTTGCCTAGCCTAGCCTTCCCTGTTTGTGTTTCCTATCACCTCCTGGCTTTATCTAGGATGCTATGACATACCCACAACATATAAACTCCTCTCATACCATATTGAGTGATTCTCCTAAGCCAGGACACTCACTTTTTGTTCCAGGGCCTAGTTTGTTAAATATGCCCATTCCTTACCTACATGTCTCCCTCCCAAACCCCAGATATGCTTCCAAACTCCAAGTTTGGACCAGGATACACAAGTTTGCCACAATTGTGCCTAGCCCCATGAATCAACCTGACTATCTTCTATCTAAGCCATAGCCACTATTCAGACCCTATCTGACCTGAATAACTGTCCTTTGTTTAAGCCAACTGTGTCCAGATCAGACACAGAACTGAAATGAGAAGTTCACATGCATAAATCCCATGGCAAAAGCACATATAATATGAAAGATGAAAATCAAGACAGTATTTCATCACCACAAAAATCCTTCTGTACTATAGAAATGTTCATCAACGAAACTTACCTAAATGAACCTTAGAACACATATAAAAAATGCCAAAAGCCAAAACCAAAAATAAAAAATAAAAGCAAAGCATATACTTTGCCTAATAATTCAAGGTTTTGAACTATAGGATCCTAGATTAGAACATAGTGGCATGTTACTATTGCAGCTCTAATACCATACGAAGAGACAAGGAAACAGTTGAATGAGCATAAAGGTAATGAACTTAAAAAGAATAAATATCTGATAATGACCCATTCCAAAATCTTTAAACATGAGATAGAAATGAGAAACACAATCCAAAATTTGAAAAAATTAATAAACATATAGAAACATTCATGATAAGCCAAGCTGAAACACCAGTAATACAACTAAGAAAACATATAGAAAGTTTTACAAGTAGAATTAATCACATAGAAGATAAAATTTAAGGACTCAAAACTAAAACAAGTAAATACACCAAACAACCAAAGAACATAAGAAATTAAAAAATAATACCAGAAAGGAATAGAAAGTTATTATACAAAGAATGTGGGAAACCATGAAAATAATAAATCTTATAACTGTATGATTGAGTTTACCTAACTATAACCATCTAATATTTGAGAGACATGCCCAAAATACACTATATTAAGTCAAAATCTTCAACAACTGGTATATCATTATCAGGTAAATATATAATTAATATATATGTTTTTATATATATATATCAATATTTCTATCTCTATATGTCCATATCCACAATTTTCTATCTATCTATCTATCTATCTATCTATCTATCTATCTATCTATCTATCTATAATCTACCTATCAAAGGTATATATATATGTATATATATATATATATTAGGTATATAGATTAGCTATTTATCTATTTATATATATATATACATTCATATCCATATCTATATCCAACCTTCAAAATGGATACTCTTTAGTTAAATTCTATTTTTTAATTTGACTGTGATTTTTCTTTCTAAAAATTGTTTGTAAAATTTATGTTGTTGATAGGCAGCAGATTATATGTTGTATCTGAGGCCTTTGATGAGGATGGTTCTGGGGTTAAACATTGCTGTCCCATGTCTCCTTTTTGTAGGGTCTTCAGTAGGTTTCTCAGTGTTTTATATGCCTTTTGTCCCTGGGCTGATGTTTATCTCACAAAAATGAAATAAATATGCATAAGGTACAAAAAACTCACTCTGTTATCTGTTTATTGTCCTATGGTATATAATCAAAGTTAAGTTTTCCTATGCTGCTATAGTTACAAGGAAGTATGTTCTAATCTAGTCTCACATAGTCCAATAAAATCAAACATCAAGCTGGAGGGATGTCATCAAGCAGAAGGCAAAAGGACCTATATGTGAGGATTACTAATGGAATTTCAATCCTCACTACAAATAAAACAGTCAAGTCTGCTTGTGTCTTCCTATAACCCTAGTATTTCAGGATACAAGAGGATCCTGATAACTTTCTGCCCAGTCAGTCTATTTAAAATGGCGAACTTATGATATAATGATAGGCTCTGTCTCATGTTAACAAGGCAGAGAGTGATAAAAGGAAGATTAATAACTCTTCTGTCCTTCCAATGCTTACCTAAACTTGTGAACACCCACACACTAATGTGTGGTACCACACACACTCACACATACATATGCACACTCACATAAATGTAATAAAAATGCTAGTAATGAGACCTTCATGTAAAAACTGTATAAAGGTGAATAATGTGAATTGAAAAATCAAAGTAACCACAATGTCAAGACAGCAATAATTGGTAGATTGGTTGTGGATTATTGTTTATTGTTCCGATCTTGCAAATTTCCTCTAAATTTAAATACTCCCAGCATATTTATATCAAAGACACTAAATTATCTGAAAGAGTTTATTTTTACAGTATGATCTTTAACTTGGTAAACCTGAGAGTAATTTTCTTCTGCTGAGCAGAGGCTCGGGTACCCACTGAAACATGCAGCAACCACATTCTGTCAGCATGTTCAGTGCCCTGGTGAATCAAATGGTTCTAGGAAGTAGAGAACAATGAAAAAAAAGTTTTAGTGTGTTCTGGTTTTCTGTTAACATCTGAAAACAATTTTAAAACTCAAATTACTTACGTACATTTTAGATCCACCATGTTGATCCTTACCAGAATACAAAATGTCCCTCTCCTACAGTCAATTTTGTGATTCCAAAATTATATTTTCTCAATATGTACATTGTATCATTTATATGAATGCTAAAGAGGAGAAAATCAATGGAGGACTTGCCATAAATTCACAGACATGTATAAGAAATAGAATGATAGATGGCCCTTGGGCCAACAGCTTTCAAGAGATACTGGAAGTTTACAGTCACAGGTGATGCTTTTGGGGAACGATGATATTGCAGAAGGTATAGAAATATCAAGAGGAAAGAAAAGCTTTCTTCTTCAACTGTCATTGAAGAATTGTGAACTAATAAGAAAAGTGAACCAAAATGGGATAAACCCAAAAGTAAAACTCACCTTGACTTAGTTACATTCATGTATTAAACAGGAAATATTCCTGACAGAGTTCAGTGAAAAAAGGCAGCATATCTGAACTAAAAGAAGATTTCTTTTTTTGTTACTCTGTGTGGTGGTTTGAATATGTTTGGTTCAGAGAGTGGCACTATTAGAGGGTATGGCCCTGTTGGAGTAGGTGTGGGCTCATTGTAGACATGGGCTTTAAGACTCTCAGCTTAGCTACCAGGAAGCCAGTCTTCTCATAGCAGTTGAAGATGTAGATCTCTCACCTCCTCCTGCACCATGCCCATCTTGATGCTGGCATGCTCTCACCTTAATGATAATGTACTAAACTTCTGAACCTGTAAGCCAGCCCCAATTGAATGTTGTCCTTATAAGAGTTGCCTTTGCCATAGTGTTTGTTCTCAGCAGTATAAAACCCTAAGACAACCTGGAAGAGTAACCTAAGTTTCACAAAGAAAAAACAAAAAAAAATTTCTATTACTTTCTAAGTACCTAGTAAGAGAAATCAGTCATAGCTGATAGAAGTAACTAAAAATGACCATGAGCACTAAATAAAATGAGTCAGTATTTTAGAGACGATTCCAATGTTAAGCCTTGGGCAAGTTGAATCATTCAGTTTCATGCTTCATGTTTCTGATGAAATACTCCAGTAAAAATAGTACCTTGAAAATGCTAACCTGCAATTACCCAATTAGAACTACAGTGTTAGAAAATGGTTTTGCTAATGAATGTTCAAGTTTTAAGTGTTGAATTTTAATTCATCATGTCATAACTCCCAGTGTGATTCTTTTACATGTGCTAAACAACTTCATTTCCTGGCTCCATTATTTCATCAATATACCTTGGTGCCACTTTTCTATTCAGCCTACTCCAATGATCATGTCCTGACCACTGTGTCCTGGAAATCTAGTCAATGCCTAAAAAAGCAGTCAGGGGAGGTAACAACATTTTTATTGTTTGAAAGACACAAAGTGATAACTGGATATCCCACACCATTGAAAATGTCTAAATGTTAAAATGGTTCAAGAAATTAAGAATAATAACTGGTCATTCTAGAGTTAGCTTTTCAAAGTTCATGGACAAAGTTTAATTAAAAGTAAGCACATGTAAATACAATTTAGAAAACAGAATTCTGTACATACTTGATATTCTGTTCAGTATCTCTTTGATATCTTCTTAATTATAGTGCTGTCATTAATTCTTTCACTACAGTTCAGTGGTTATGCTAGACTAAGTATGATAAATCAGAAGAAGGAGGAGTAGGAGGAGGAAGAGGAGGAGGAGGAGTAGTAGTAGGAGGAGGAGGAGGAGGAGGAAGACACTGTTGGTTTCATTCTTTATTTGATTCTTATTGTTCAGGTTATATATTCAAATAGGGAATAGAAACATTTGAATTCATTTGTGTCTAATACTGATTGCCTTGTAATACTCATTCCTATTAGTTTCCCATCAATATAACAATTTTGTTTAGGTCACAAGTGATGATTTCGAGCAGCTTTTCCTTACTTTTTTCTTTTCTTTTCTTTTCTTTTCTTTTCTTTTCTTTTCTTTTCTTTTCTCAAAGATATTTCTCTGTCTACCATGCTTACATGGTAGTTTCTGACCATTGTGATAAGTTTCTTGAAAGCAACAACATTGGGATTATAACAAATGTTATGTGAGAAGAAACATGCTCTTCCTCTCTTAACTTTTTAAGTACTTGGAGTTAGGACTTGAAGAGCAGAGCTCTACTACCATGTTCTTCAAGATTTGAGGAGGCGAGGAAGATGAAGATAAACAGTAAAAATGACTAGGCAGAAGGCCAGATGTTCCCTCACAAGCCTGAAGGCAGTACTGTAACTTGAGCTGAGTTATTCCTGTTCTCAGATCTGTCCCTTAAGAGCAACATGAACATATTTCTCATGGACAATTTCTATTAGTTGCAGCTGAATTCATATGCAACTAAATCAGAAGCATGTATTTCTCAGAGATCAGTAGGCCTGGTTTATTTCAGACCTGTATAATTAAAATAAAAAAAAATAATTCATCAAGAAAGCAAATGGCAAATGCTGGTTAAGATGTCAAGAAAAGAAATGTATCCTCATACATTGTTGGAGAGAACATAAGTTGGTTCAAATGCTGTTGGGATCTATGCAGAGCTTTCTCTATAATGGAAAACTGCACTATCACGTGAACCAACTATTCCACTCACAGTTATACAGATGAATGATCCTGGAAGCAGATCACAGAGATACATGCAGCCCCAGGTTTACTGCTGCACATTTCACAGCTGTCATTATGTGAGGCAATACTACATATGAATCAACAAATAAATGGATAAAGAAATGGTGGCTTAAATTCCCAGTGCAATTTTATTGAGATGTTATGAAACATGGAATGTCATTTGAGAGATCGATGCAACTCAAGAGCATCACATTAACTGAAATGAGCCACACACAGAAAATAAAAATGGCAAAATCACATATTTTCTTTCATATTTTGCGGCCTCTCTATCTCTCTCTCTCTCTCTCTCTCTCTCTCTCTCTCTCTCTCTCTTTCTCTCTCTCTTCCCCCCCCGCCGTGTGTGTGTGTTTGTGTGTGTTTGTGTGTGTGTGTGTGTTTTGACTGAAAGTAGCAAGTGAACTTTTTGAATTGACTTGGTTTCATTTAGTTGAGATATTGTAAAGATAACAAGAGAGATTAATGGAGTGAACATGTAAAAATACATGAAAAGCATGAACTAAGGGAGCATTGGGAGAGTTTGGGGGAAAGTAGCTAAGAGGCGTTAGAGAGAGAAAAGGGGGTAGATATATGTTATTTCATTTTAATAAAAGAAACTTTTAAAAAATGCTATAAGGAAGACAATTATTTTGGTAAATAATATACATTCCATTAAGCTAAGATAATGAAGAGCTATTTATTTAAGCTTTCAGTCTATTCATTCACCATCTACATCTGAGTCTCAGAATATCTAATAAGAAATACGCTTACTAATCTGTATACCCACCATTCTATTTTAAGACCTTTATTTCTAATTGGCCTTTAAATAATTCACTTGTAAATGTTTTTCCATATTTTTGACATCAAAGTATATTTTTACTACTATTATTATCAAGAAATATATACAGTAGAAACAAAGAATATTTTCCATTCTACTTGGAATTGTGCAGTTAGCATTCACAATAAATTTAATTAACATATTTATATAAATTTTGCAACAAAGTAAAAACATAATTTCACATTTTATCATTTTTATTTCTTCAATCTATTACATAACAATTGTTCAACAACTATTTGAATCTCTTTTGTTCTAATCATTTTCTTTTACTAAACTTTTCTCTTTCATGCCTGGCAAACATAAATATTCTTTAATATCTTCCTGAAAACAGAGTTAGAAAGAATAGATCCAAAAATTTTTTGAGGACAGTGTCACCCTGCTTGCTAACCCAGAAAACGGCATCATTAGAAAAGAAAGCTAAATATATGATTGTACTGATGCAAAAATTTTCAATAAGAAGTTACCAAACTGATTTCAACCACACATAAAAATAAATATTCATCCTGACAAAGTGAAATTTCTCCCTGGATAGTGAGCATAGTTTTCCATGAGCTAATGCATGTGATATATCACATTAAAAAATAAATTAAAACAGTTATTTCAGCTGATGGGAAAAATCATTATATAAATCCTCTACTACTATATTTTGATAAAAAAGTATTTTTCACTTTTAAAAAATGATTGATTTTGAGAATTCCATTCACATGTACACTGTTTACAACTTTACACCTCTCCTATCAACTCCTCCCACAAACCTATATTTACTTTCAAATTATTGAATCTTCAATATTTATTGTTATGCGTTCATGTGTGTGTGTATGAATGTGTGCACACACACACACACACACACACACACAAACTTATCTGAGTCCATTTACATTTATTCATATGTGGAAGTGTTTAGGGCTAACTATCAGATTTTTTAAAAAAAATTATGATTTCAGGAATAGAAAAATTCCCTCAGTATTATAAAATCTGTTTATGAAAAATCAACAGCTAATATCATAATCAAGGAAGGAAACTGAAAAAAAAATTTTTTTCCTAAGATGTAGTAGAGGGAGAGTTTGGCTATGCATGTCACTTCTCTTCAGCATTTAGAGTTTTACTAAACTATGGTTGAGTCTCTGAACACATCTATCTTTTACCTATTTCATTAGAATGCCAAGCAGAAAAATATCTCTACCACAGCCTTGTGATTAAGTACATTTTCTGGAAGTGGACTTTTAGATTCAGAGTATGTACATAATTTGAGGTAGATCTTAAGAAGTAGGAACTAAAAATAAAAGGCTAGGGGTTTTTGTTTCTTTAATTTCTTGAATAAATTTTTCCAAGATATAGTTCTTTTGTTTTAATCTAACCTTTTTGATAAAATATCATGAATCAATAAATAAGCAAACAAATAAGTAAATGGTATAATTTGGCACTGGAGTTAACACATATACATTTGCCAAGCTAGATCATAGATAATTCCCAGGACTCCTTTTAAAGCAGAAAGAAATACTGCTATATGTGAGGGTTCTGGAATGCCAGATGGTTACATGGAGCCTGATTTCAGTTGTTGTTGTCCCATATAAAATATAAGAATCTTAGATTATTTATATATTTTCATGCACTCTTACCTCTCTCTTGCATTCCATACCAAGTTATAAAACACATGGTTCTACAATCTTTTAGTAGTTTTGGATTTTGAATTAATAATTCATTTTGCTTTGGAAAATCCCTAGCAAAATACTGGATAAGGTTTTGGAGGTATAGCTACCCCCAGATGAGATACCTTTGAGCAGGTGTCATCTCTCTTGCAGCTTCTTTGGTGAGGGCTTAGAGAAATGACTACTCAACCCTAACAGGAGATGTCTAAGTGAAACAATCAAATCACTCACCAGCTCTGCAAGCCAGAATTATTTGAATTCAGCAGAGAAAACAGGTAAAATGGTATGTAAGTAGGTGAAACAAAAGGGCAGTTTGAAAAAGTTGAAACAGGATGTGATATGATGCACTCAGTGATAGCACAGCCCATACAGAAAGCACAAGCTTCAGTCATGGTGATGGAAATCCCAGACTTAAGGATGTGCTCTAAGCCTCCACTGGAATTTGTTCTATTTCTTGTAGCCCTGGGAAAATGAACTTGAAAATTGCTTTGGATATTCATCCCAACTTTTGATAATATAAATATTATAAAAGTAGACATTAAGCTGTAGCCAGTTTTCTGAAAGAAAAATATACAAAGTAAAATACCCATCAGTAACTCAGCTATAATTGCACCCTAGACTCTTTCTCATTTCGTTCATTGAATATATATTCTGCATCACCAAATAAGAAGAAATAATTGTATATTGTTTGTCTTTTTACATAATACAATCCATTAGGTTGATTAGGAAACTGTCTTAGGCACTAAAATCATATAACATATTTTCCATTATTATTAAAGTTTATAGCTATATTTCTACTAATAACAAGCTATATAAATTTTTTAATATACAAAATTCCTATATTTGAATACTTGGTTAAGTTTTCAATTATCTTATGTGGATGTGCAAAAATAAATTATAGTTGAAAGTAGATCTTTCTCTCATGTAATAGTTCCATAAAACAGCATTCTCTGTCACCATTTCTCCCAGCAACCTCTTTCCTCCTCCCCCAGCCTCACTTTCCTCTCTTTCTTAGACAAAAAAAGAGCAGGCTTCTAAGAGATGACAGGCAAATAGGACAAATCAAGATACAATAAAATAAAGTGAAAACTTTGTTTGCCTTTTGTTTAGTTTTCATGATGAAAGACAGAGTAACATAGGCAGCTCAAAACTAAATACTGGTGACTCATGCCTACAACCATGTTTCTGTTATAAATAGTTAAGTGGTATGATAAGTGTATATTTTTTAGTCACTAATATGGAGAACATTCAGTGTCACAAAAGTCATAGTTTTATTCAGACCTTAACTTGCATAGATTTTCCTTTAAGTCATTGCTACATTTATGATTTGAAATTGTTTAACTTTGTGGACTGTGTATTATAACTCATTTTTTCTTATTGTTGTTAATCTCCCTTTCATCACATAATCATGTTATTTAGATATATTGTGAAATTTCAGAATAATAAAAGCCATGGATCCTTCTGCATTCGAAGAATGATTTTATTGGAGTGTAAATACAATCTACATACACTCTAGCCATAAGAAAAAGAGTTTCATGATGTAACTATTTTGCCTTCTCAAAATTTATGTGCAATTTACTTGCTTTCAAAAAGTTCCTATGATACAGTAATTTAGAGTTACATTTTAGGATAAACATTTCTCTACATCAGTTATTTACTTTTATTCCTGAATAACCTTTACTTTTCTAAGATTGGTTCATTTTGTAAAGAGATGTTTGTAACTGAGGGGTTAAAATTATCTAATGTAAAAGCACTCCACAGTGAGCAAGCCAAAACCCCTATTCTCAAGTCATCCTGTGTGTGAATGACATTTTGACCTTTTTCTCTCTTTCTCACATTCTGTTACCAGGATTCTTGAAATAGAGCCCGTGATTTTTTTCCTAAAGTGAGATTTTTGTTTTTGAAGTATAATCATGACAAAAGCCTGATGAATGTTGCTGTGGGAGGTACAATGCCATTTTAGAAATAAATGGTTTTATTGTTGAACAAACTTCTAGAGCAAAGAATTACACTATGCTGCCTTTATAGAATGACCTGGATTTTAATCTTTTAATTGATTTTAGTAGTTTCGAGTACTGGGGTAACTGTGCTTCCTTTCTATTTGTTGCAGAAATTGGAAAACAATACTGAAATCAATAAGATCTATTGGCTCTTTCATCAGCTAAAATTGAGTGTTTATAAATACGTTTGCTTTTGTATTTATCTATGCGTTTATTATTTAACGTAACATTAATTAATCTTAATTTATTACAAAATAATGCATGCTCTTTGTAAAATGTCTGTGGTATTCAGTTTTGAGTGGCTCTTTTGTATCAGAATTCTAGAAGTTAATACTAGCTGATCTATGTACTTCTTTCCAAAACTTCATTGAAATTAAATTTTATATGAGAGGTGGTATATCACTAATATGATTTTCATTTTCTTACATACCACAGAAGATTGTTTTTCCATTAAAATAACAAATTTATAGAACTAAATAAAAACATTTAAATTGCTATTATAAACAAAAGTGGTAGAGGACTTGCTTAATATGTACAAGGCTTTGGGATTGATCACCAGTCCCGCAAAGACAAAACACAATTAAGAAACAATCAAAATACAGATGAGAATAATAGAAACATATGTATTGATTGTACTTTTAATCATATTTATTTTACAACAATAACTAAATCTTGTCATATATTATATTTTCTATGAAATATATTCATAAAATTTCTAAAGGGCCTAAATCTTTCTTTATGAATTTGTATGTGCTGTCTGCTTGCTTTAAATATATCCCAGAATTTATTTGTCACATCCTCTATTGCTGAATATTCATGTTGTTTTTCTCATTTCAATAATGCATGTACATAAAGTTTCATTCATCATTTACTGATTATAATGTTCTCTGAGAACCCGTTATGCTTGATGATTTAAAACATAAAATTTGTAAACATTTGGCTAAGTTTTTTTTTGTTTTGTTTTTATACACAGGAATATTTTAAAATGATTCTACTAACAAATACTTGACAAAAGTGTGTATTCCTGAAGAGTTCATCTTTTAACTTTGTTGAAGCCCAAAGGGCAGTTGAGATGGTAACCATGGATAAATAACAATGTATTCCTGTACCATCTTCAGGATCTTTGGCTACAAAATGTCCACTGTCATCATTCTAGTTAACTTATTTGTGAAAACTGATTGATTCATCTCTTATGAACATGTAATCTGCTGTAATACATATTTAAAGTAAGGTGTATAAGGTAGTATTATTCGGCACTTCTTGAGTATTCTTTTGTTATTAGTTTATTTTACCTCAAGAAAGACTGCAGTATCTAATAGTAACAATCTCCAAATATCAAACTCTTAAAACACAGTTTTTGGCTTTTGTTTATGCTTCAGTTCTTCATGGACTGCCTATAGCTACTGTCTTGTTTGACTCTTTGGTTTGTGCTACAGAAGCAGCCTTTATATTTAAGAATATGATTTGGTGCCAGAGAGAAAGAAGATACAATGTGTCCATAAGTATGTCTGACTTTCCACACTGAGTGAACACACAGTTTTTCCTCAAAGCCCATTGGTGAATTTAAGTTGATTCCTTTCCCTGTAAGCTATGTGGTCAACCCCGTTAGTCACACAGCAGGAAACTCAAGTCTATCCCTAGGAGCAACTTTAGGCCAGGATTAAATCTATTTCTTTCTGCTGCTACAAGGCTTCTCTGAGTTGATAGCATCTTCCTTGAGATCTGCATTAGTCAGGGTTTGTATTCCCGCACAAACATCATGACCAAGAAGCAAGTTAGGGAGGAAAGGGTTTATTCGGCTTACACTTCCACATTGTTGTTCATCACTAAGGAATTCGGGACTTGAAATCACACAGGGAAGGAACTTGGAGGGGGGAGCTGACACAGAAGCCATTGAGGGGTGCTGCTTACTGGATTGCTTCCTCTGGCTTGCTCAGTTTGCTTTCTTACAGGACCCAGGACTACAGGCAAGGGATGAAACCACCCACATTGGGCCCTCCCACTCTTGATCATTAATTGAAAAAAAATGCCTTACAGCTGGATCTCATGGAGACATTCCTTCAAGGGAGACTCCTTTCTCTGTGATGACTCCATCTGGTGACAACTTGACACACAAACCAGCCAGTAACAGGATCCTATTTTCGATTGCAATGCTAGGGCATGTCTATTTTACCCTCCCATGACATTGCTGCAGCGATCATGATCCAAATGAGCAAGTCCCCGAGAAGAAATCTCTACAAATTCACTATTGTAAGCTTGTAAAGCCTTGCTTGCCACATAATCTTAGTAATTAGAATGCTTCTCCTTTATTGCTTTTTCATGGCTGTTACACAAATCATTACAGGGCAAGGGTGGTTTCTGAAACAATTTTGTTAGTCTAAGGTCTGAAATCCTAATTTCTATGTGTGTTTAGAAAAATATTTCAGTTTAGAAAAGAACAGGAAAAAATGTTTCTATTCTCTGTAATTTCACTTAATTTTTAAATGTGTTGACTAAAAACAATCTTTTTCTACAAAATATATCCCTATAGACATGTAATATAACACCCTTCATTATATTTGTGTGTTTTTCTTTGTACATGTGCATGTGTACACCAGAGAGTATGAAGGGGCAGGAATGCCCATGTAAATGTCAGGGGACATTTTTCAGGACTGGATTCTCTCCTCCCACAATGTTGGTTCCAGCAACTGAACTAGGTTGTGATTTTTGGCAGTAAGTGACTTATCCACAAAGCAATCCTGTCATCTTATTATTTATTTTCTTCTTATTATCAGCAGCTCAACAAATACGTTTCTCAATTTGAGAGTGTATCTAATTTGAAGAGCACTTGAATAACGTCTGAATTGAGACTGATGCTCAACAATTCAAAAACAACTATAAACAACAAAAACTTTTCTCCTTTTTAAAAAATGTATTCATTAATCTTTTTTTACAGTCCAGATTTTATCCCCCTCTTCCTGTACCCTCCGACTTTTCCACATCTCGCAAATCCTCTCTCCATCTCCAAGAGGGTGTTTCCCCTAACCAGATCTCCCCACTTGCTGGGGCCCCAAGTCTTTCAAAGGGTTAGGTGCATCTTCTCTGACTGAGTCCATACCCAGCAGTTCTCAGTTGTATGTAAGTTGAGGGCCTCATATCAGCTGGTATATCCAGCCTTGCTGGTGGCTCAGTGTCAGAGAAATCCTGGAGATCCAGGTTAGTTTATACTGCTGGTCTTCCTCTAGGGTCGCCCTCCTCCTAGGTTTCTTCCAGCTTTCCCATAATTCAATCACAGGTGTCACTAGGTTCTGTCCATTGGCTGGGTGTAAATATCGGGATCTGACTGTTGCTTGTTGGGTCTTTGGAAGGGTAGTCATGATAGGCCTATTTTTGTAAGCACACCAGCATCAGTATTAGTGTAAGGCCTTGGGACGTTCCCCTGAACTTCTCTCCTTTCGAGAATGCAGTAACAGTGGATGTAGTAATTTATATGTCTCTTGTAAGGAAGAGATGCTATATCACTCGCATAGGACAGAAACATGCAGAATTTTCTATATCCCGAGAGGGAAACTTGCAAGTAGCATGTCATAGAAATCTGAGGTCATATATCCTTATGTGTGATTGCTAAGTTACAGCACAATTTATTACTGTTGTGCACCGCAAGAAAACAAAAACAAAAACAAAAACCAACCATATATTTTCCCACTTACAGTCTCTGTACTGACCTATAGTTCCTATTCAATTTCTTTTTCATAGATGGTGCACCAAATCTCTTGACTCATGCATATCATTACATTCTCAAAGCTCTGCTATCTTTATTTTTTTAACCAGTATACTTTCTCTTCATTGCTTGAAAAAATATAAAATTATTTGAAATTTAGTTCTAAATCTATCAATGACGCTGTAAAAATTTGCCCTATTTTCTATTTTAAAGCTTTAAAACGTTAATTTTCTAGAAATTTCTACACTACATGATATTTAAAATGGCAAGATAATTTGTTACAAGATAAAACTGTCCCATATTTTGCCCAGACATCAAGGAAATACTGAATTTATAAGTTTCATTGTAGGATCTCCTGGCATTGAGTTCATAGATCAAAGATTATTTCCTTATTAGTGTGTTATATGAATGACTTTTCACACAATTAAGTGACCTGCAACTGAGGAATAGGAACAATAAAGGGTAGGCATATCTCATGTAAAGTAGATTCATTCTGAGATTATATATAATAAATTTTAATGACAGTAGACAGTTTGAAATGTCTCATTAGTCCCATGGTTCAGACCACTATAGACCAGTATAGACAATTAAATTGCACCAAATTTCTGGTGTTACAGCTTTTAGAATGTGTCTTGAATCTTTTAAAGCTCTCTGACCCTAAAATATCACTGTTGTTGTGAAACACATGGTTTGCCTGCATGCAAAAATAAATGCAATGATCTTTAGTGTTGTGCAGTAACATAAGTGAATATTTCATGTATCCAGGGATAGTACATTATTAGAACAAAATTATTGTATGTTGTCTAGTCACTTGTATCTTTTTAAATATTTCTCAATCTATTTCTTATTCTACTTTGTCCCTTGAGATTTCTAAATATTGCATTTAAAAACCACCCTTCTTGCCAAATTTTTCTCTATAACTGTTTCTGAGAAAAAAATATATATATAATTTCCAGGACAGTGAGATTGATCAAAAGTTAAGGGACAAAGCCAACTGTATAGAGCTCTCCTCTGACTTCCTCTGATTCTGACTGTGTTCCACTCACATGCCCCACTATATTGCTACACCTACACACACACACACACACACACACACACACACACACACACACAAATAATTAGTAAAAGCTGTGAAGGTTGTATTTCATTGATAATTCATCCATTTATTTAACTTTGCCTTACAGTGCCTTGTTGTTATGTGGGTTACATCCTTGTGTGCATCCACATGTGAGTATTCATGCACGTGCCTCTGGAAGGCAACAGTCAACCTTGCTTGTTCTTCCTCAAGTGAAGTTTATCTTGTCTTTTGAGACAATATTTTTCAGTTGTCTATAGCTCATCAATTAATCTGTCCTGCACCAAGGATCAAGACTGTTCCTCCTCCTTCACAGCAATGGGGATCACATGTGCACACAACTACTTACAGCCTTCTTATGCAGGATCTGGGAATACATCTCTAGTACTCATGACAGTGTTAAAAATCCTAGCAGAGTTATCTCCCTGCTCATTTCTTTAACTTAAATTAATTGTATTTGTTTTTACTCATTCACATTACATCTTACTCCCTGCCCCATAACCAGTCACCCCCTCCCACAATCCTTTTCTCATTTCCCTTCCCCTTATTCTCTGAGCTGGCTGGGATCCCCTCTGGGTATCTCCCCACCCTGGCTCTTCAAGTTGCTGCAAGGCTAGGTGCTTCCTCTCTCAATGAAGGCAGACAAAGCAGCCCAACTGGAATAACATATCCCACATACAGCTTTTGGGGTAGCCCTGTTCCGTTTGGACCCTCATGAAGACCAAGCTGCATATCTCTGCTCATTTTATTCTTTAAAAGAAGAATTTCCTCACTACTTTGTTGAGGCTTCTGTAGCATGTTCTATTTTCTGTTTTCTATTTAGGCACTGGATTCTGAATGAATCTATAGAGTATGTATGGCAAGTGCATACAGCATGGCTTCACTACTGTGAATTAGTCTGCACTGTGGAAAAGTAGCTATTGAATATATTTTTAAACTCCTCCTCGTGAAGCTTGATGAAATTCCCAAAATAGCTTTGCTTATGAGACTTGTTTATGAGATTTAAATCTATGAATATATGAATATAAAATTGTTTGCTCACAGATAGTTTATTGTTTTATTTTTCAACATGTCTAATATTTAATGACCATTCTTACACACTCCTTTGTTTTGATTGTCTACATTTCAACCTATTGTCCATAATTTCCTTCTGAAACCACTGAATTTTGTCTTGCTGTCAGGCACCCAGCTGGCTAAGCACAAGACACACTCACTAGATGCCTCAAACAGCAGACATTTTTCTTAAAGTTATAGAAGGCAAAGTTTCAACATCAAAATTCTGTCAGCAATGGTTTCTGGAAACGGTTGTGCTCTGAACATCTTGATAGCAATTTTGGGCTGTGAGATGTGTCCACGTATAGAAGTTTCTGGATTTTTACTGTAACTCTATAGTTACAGAGATATCAGCTGTATTAGATTGTGACCCCAGTCAATTACCTCTCTCGCTGACTTCCTTAAAGAGTCTATTTCCTTTTTTTTTTTTTTTTTTGTTTTTGGTTTTTGGAGACAGGGTTTCTCTGTAGGTATTGTAGGTTTAGTGATTTACACAATCCCGACATGCTGTGTAAGCCTAGCAACATTAGTTTGATGCCTGGAACCTAAATTAAAGAGCTAGGTGTGCTGGATTCACAACTATAACTCCTTCTTTCACAACACAAAAAATAAGGAGACAAGAGAGTAACCCAGAAGCTTGCTGCCCAGACAGTGTGTAGTATGTAGTACAACAGAAACAAGAGAGTCCCTGCTTAGATGAGGAACCAGAAGAAAAGAGACTCCTAAAGTTTGTCTTTGAGTTCCAGGAATATGCCCTGGAATGTCTTCCCATACATCATAAACACCCATTAATTTATGTATATGGAAACTCAAGGCAGTATTCAAAATTCAACTCAAAATATCAGGCAAATGTTAGAAAGAAATGAAGGAACAAAACCATAATTTCATTAACTACCTTACAAATGATTAAAGTAGATCTATTTGTATAATTTATCTATCAGTATTTGTTGTAGAAAATAATGTCCTGATGGCTAGTGAAATCTAAAATTCTACTTAGATATTCATGAAGCTACATGATATTGTGTTGTAGAAAGAAAACTCCCAAAGAGATCTGTGTGTTTTTTTTTACCACTTATGGTTCAGAGTGGAGCTTTTCCTCTCCTGCTTTTTTCCTGTTCTAGGTTCTGGTTGGATTTAAGGGTTCTGTCCTTTAGAGAACATGACCCACTGAATGATCATGTGATTTACCTCATTGTTCTCTCTACATGATAAGCAAACAATAAGCAACTTATATAATGAGATTTCACAAGAGCCATAGGCCTCACTACAGTTACTAGAGCTGATGATGCTTATATCAATGACAATTCTTAGAAGATTTTATTCTCGCCATTAATTTAATTCTCATTTGATTGTTATTATTGTTTATGGAACCAAAGAAAATTCCTCACAACATCAATTAAGGATATCCCCAGACTCTCCTGGTAATGGTCTCTGTATTTAATAGATTCACTGCCAAACCTTCATTTATCCTTGGCCTCATTTCATTTTCACTTCTACACATGGCAGACTATATGCAGCCAGTCTGATAATTTCTACCATTTTAGTGTTAGGAATCTAGACCTGTACTTAATTTCTAAGACATATGATTATCATAGGTCTTTCACCCTCTTTTCCCTGCTTCTTAAGAGTCAGAAAGAATAAATGAAAATTAAAAAAATAAATGAAATCAACTTATGCTTGCTGAAATGACAGTCATTGGGATTTACAATAATAATATTATATCCTTTTAATTACATGATTTATTTTTTAAACACACACTGGTACATTATACCAGCCAGTGATATAATAAAAAGCCATCAATATCTCTTTTCTGGTTCTTGCAGACCTTATGTGTTTTTGTATGAGCTCATATTTCTTTTTAAGTACTAAAATGGGACATTTTAATTCTGATGACAATTATGATAGGGCTGGGTATGGAGAGGTAGTTGAGAAAATTCAGCATTTTATAAGCAGAAAGCAGTGGAGCTGAAGTTCAAGGTAATTCTTGGCTATACAATAAGTTTGAGACCATTCTGGGCTCCCCGATGTGCTAAATTGAAAGCTGTACAAAATATGAACCAAATTGTGATTATACTCCATTACAAAATGGGCTATTGATTCTGCTTTGTTTCAAGAATATAATTGTTGTAAAAGTAGTAAACTCATTTTAAGAAAAGAGAAAAAAAAGCAGGTAAGAGAAGCAATGTATGACTGTAGTCACAGTTGGACAATTCATTTGATCTTGGGCCTGTACCTTTTGCTCTTAAAATGAGGATGACCAGAAGATTAAGGAGCAATGGAGGATCATTTGCATGCTAGATTCATTTAATTGTAACAACTTTTAAATATGTATGAGAAAGTTCAAGTAAAATTGGATAAACATAGTATATAAAAACCTATGTTTGTCTGCTATGAACATGTCATTCTGTGAATCTGGATTATGCCTTCATTGATGTCATCAGAAATGTTATCTAAATAGGATCTCTTAAACATGGTCTTTACTGAACTGTTATAGTGATGTGAGGGGTAATCTCTGTGCTTTCTTATGGCTCTTTGTCAGCATCTTCTTTTAATGGCAGACATTTAAAAATAATCCAGTATAGGTCTCCTCCTTAGATGCTATAAATTCACACTTTTATTTAATTCTGACTCATACATGAAGAGAAATATATGTAATCACTCAGGAAATTAATCAGTAGGAGATTACCAAGTGGGTAGAAAAATGAAATATAGGGCCGTTGAATGGGGTCCACCTGTTAGATTTTGGGTTGGATAATTAGTTGCACTAAACAACCTCATTGCTTCCCGTGAGTTCCCTTGGATTTCTTCAGGGTAAGTTTTATCAGTATAATGTGTCATTTGTGTTAAAGGATGTCACCATACCAAACATATAAAGCCTAATAGTTTATTGGATTCCAAATCCCCTGCCTCCCAAAGACTCACTGTTACAGCCGTCTGCGTCCAGCTGTCCATTACTTTGCCTTTCAGTGCTATTATCTAGTAGAATAGAATGTAGAGAATGAACTGTATGGGTTCCTTTTACGAGAGAGAGAGAGAGAGAGAGAGAGAGAGAGAGAGAGAGAGAGAGAGAGAGAGAGAGAACTGAAGACCTCAATGGTTGTAATAATTATGAAGAAAAATTGGTTTTCAACTTATACATGTTCACATTCCAGTCCTGTCAATAATTGAAATCCCCTATTTTGTTGAGTGAATAGTTATAACAATGAAGAAAATCGAACACAGACTGGAAATGGTCCTGTTTGTGGAGAGGACAGAAGAAGACAGCAAAGGCGGTCCCAGGACAGAGGTGGAGGAATGAATCTTTTAATATGGTTAATGAAGTGTGTTGCCATGAATGTGTCTGATGATTGACAATGTGTGTAGCTGGAAGACCTTCAATGAGCTTGTTTTCTCACAAGTCCCAGTGACCACAGCATAGGGGAAAACTGGAGAGATGTGGTACTCACGTGCTTTGGTAGGAAAGCACTCATTAAAATGAGTCTTTGGAAGGCAGGTGATTTGGATTCCAGTAACTATTAGGCTATATATGTTTGATATGGTGACATCCTTTAACACAAATGACAGATTATACTAATAAAACGTACACTGAAGAATTCCAAGGGCTCTCAGGAGAAACAATGAGGTTGTTTAGTGCGACTAATTATCCCACATGATTATTACAACTAGCTGACAAATGTTAGGGAGGGCAGCAAGAAGGAAACCTTTGGAGCCAAGAATACTCATAACTTCCCTACAAATTCATGAACACCTAGAAAGCACCAACACTGAACTGTATCCACAGCCACAGTAACTTCTTTCTTTTACTATTCAAAATGATTTTTAGCATTAAACTGATAATTTATAAAGATATAGTTAACATGGGAAAAACAGAAGAAAAATCCTTCCCATTAAGAACAGTCGTTTTTAATATTTTGGGCAGTTTTCTGCCAGCTTTTATGTGTGATTTTATTATTAACAGTTGTAATCATCCAATATGTACAATTTTATCAGAGTTCTCACTTCCAGTTGAGCAATTTTTACGCTAGCACAACTGCAATAATCACTGCTAACTTTCTCGGTGGTTAACTCCATTCCCTCTAATGCCCTGAGCCCGTTATAAAGGATGATACAATATTGCAGTGAATGGAAGGGTGTATAATATACCTAAGTTTATTTTACAAGAAAAGACAACTAAAATATAGAGAAACACAGAGATGATAACAAATTTTCCTGCCAATGCATGATAGTAAATGCTAGACACAACATTTATAACCAACCTATTTCTAAACTATGTGCTTCCTTAACTTGGCATTAAAGTAATAAAATATTTTATAGAAAAGACTTGATATTAGGCATGTGAGGATTAGGTGTCTGAGGATGTGTGTGTATGTGTGTGTATATTTGTGTGTGTGTGTGTTATTTGCTGTATCATCAGTATTTCAATTCTACATGTTAGCTCATTGGTTAACAGTAATTGTTGGTAAATTACATAAGTATATGAGTGAGCATTTGTGTTCCTGTTAAACTTTATTCCTGGAAATTAAAACTTGTATTCAATATAAATTTATATGTCATGAAATAGTTTTGGTCTAATGCTATCTAAACTGTTTAGAACTGGAAAGGACATTGCTGTGAAGTTGAACTAATCTATCAAGTTCCATTATTAGACTTATGAATGCATTATTTATAAGCCAGAACATTCCCCAGTGGTGAATTACTACCTCATGTACATGAAGATGAATGATGTGATAATCAGGATATTGTAAACTAAATTTCTATTGTGCTTTAAAAAATATTTCCTTCTACATTCTCGAGTTTGGTCTAACCAGAGGGAATAAATAATATTTCTCCTTAAATTTTCCTGAAAATCAACTGTATGCTAAATAATATGTAACATATTTTCAAGTTTCTATTGATAAAAGAGCCAAAATTATATAAATGGAATAATGGAAAAGTAAACAATGAAAAGTCCTTAAAATGTAAGAGGGTCATGTTTAAGTTGACCTAAGCTACCCTGTCTAGTTTGGGTGGTTTTTAATATAATATTTAAGAAAATTTAAGGAAAATTTCCACAGTATCTACTTGCCTTCGCAGAGTGTCCTGCCTGCTTATGTTCAAAAATAATGAAGACTGAAAGGAATATAGAAAATTTCATAGTGGTTTAAAATCTGTGTGATATCAAATAATTTTCTTTGTTGGTTCTAGTGTGAAATGTACAAGAAGCCAGTTTTATGGATGAATATTTACTTTCTTGGGTGTTAGTGCTGTCAAAGATTCTTTTGTTTGTTTGGGTCTTCTCAGGGATGAGGCTCAGACTTTGAAGTCTGCTACCCCATGGTGGAGGGGTAACCAGCTAATGGGATATCATTTGAGATGCAAACGAATGGAATGATTAAAAAAATCAATAAAAAATATATCTGTGTTCTAAATGAATTCTCTTAGGCCTTTGAGTACAACTACTAGAATGTAAAGAGATGTTAATGTCACATGATCTGTGCAAACTGAGTGGTTCCACTATAGTCTTCAACTCAAAGATATATTATGCTTTAGTAAATTCTGTCTTTGCCTCTACTTAGGTAATGGAACCTATTGGCTAGGTTGATTTAGACTCTGCCTGTTCGCTTTCAAAACCAAGACTACAGGAACCTTAACAATGAAACAAGGGAATTTCAATGATAACTTGACTGAAGGAGGTGTAGTAGAGTCCAAAGAGATTTTCTTTTCTACTCTTGAGTTCTCACCAATAAATTATTGAATAAATGAAATCTAGATGAATGGACTTTATCTAACCATAGGTGTACAGATGAAAAACTCATTTCATTTGAACCTCAAAATAACTGGATTTCTGTGTTTTAAAGTACATTTAAAATCTCTTTCCAGTGGGTAGAGTACCAATTTTACATCACTTAAAACACAATCCAAGCTCAGCACTCTTGTTCAGCAGCCATCCCAACCTGTGTCTTTTCCATATGCTTCCTTCTTTTGGGTGCATATATAACTTGAACCCAATACATTCTTGTGTGAATTCCCGTATATTTCTACCCACATACCCATCAGGCTTTAGAAAATTTTCTTAGATGAAATTATCGCACAAATTCCTTCTTTGTCTATAATGTCTAATGAGTAGATGTACATTTTACTATCTGAACCACATTGATTGAATATTATCCTTGTATGTTCAGCCCTGAGTATGACAACATTGACCTAGCGAATTTTGGATTGACTTAATTTTACTTTTCAGTGATGTACTCCAGGTGTTCCAAGTTTCAGGCACTTTTCCTTTGCTGTGATAAAATACCACAGCAGAAGCCGCTTAAGGAAGAGACAGTTTACTTTGGGTTATTGTTCTAAAGGTTTAGAATCTATGAAGCTGGAGAAGTCATGGCAGCACTCAGAATGGCATGGTGGCAGGAGACAGAGGCAGGCTGTATACACTGAATCCTCACTCCAGAAGCTGAGAAAAGGAAGTGAGGGTCTGTATGAAGTCATTCACTATAACCTGAGTGACACACTTCCTCCAAATGAGTCTCTGCCCCAAAGTCATCCTAAACAGTTCCATCAGCTAGGCATCAAATAAATCTACGGGAAACATTATCCAAGCTGTATTTAGACTAGATTAACTGAGAAACTTTAAACATTAGACATATATGTTGGATACATCAAGTTGTCATTCAGTTGACTCCGTTGTGCAGGGATTTGAGGTCCACCAGCTTAAGCCTTAGTCAGAAAACCTGCTCACGGATTCATCTGTGAAATTGTTCTCTGACATAATCATACCATTCTCTCTCTCTCTCTCTCTCTTTTTTTTTTATTAAGTAACAAGCCAAGTGTATCCTTTTGAAACTCATCTCCAGCCCTATTTGATGTTCTGCCCATTTCCAACGGAAGACTGAGCACCATGCAGTCTATTTCCAGAGCTGCCATGAATATTTATACGTTGCCTGCATCTTTACAAATTAGAGAGCAGTAAGATGAATGAGCGTAGTGAATCAGAGAAGACACACAGTGTGATGCGGGTAGAAATTTACTATCTCATTTCTATTTAAAACCTGATGACTCAGAGAAGGAGGCAGTCCACATCCATTGCAGTAAATCCCTTAACGCTTTTCAGCATGGCATTTTGGATTTCAGCACTACTGGGAGTGACTTGATTTATTCTCAGGATGAGTATTTTTCTGCATATGTGTCTGTCTGTATGTAAATGTGTATGAGAAAATATGTATTTAAGTGAGGCTATTTTGGAATAAAATGGAAAGAAATACATTTACCAGGCTAATTGTTCATTATTTTCTGCAAGTCTCATTTTGTATGTTGTCTTGGTGATAAGACAGTACCTATGACCTCCAATAAATAATTCTTAAGTCTGACAAAATGCTATTTGTTTCTAAATTGATTTTAATGTCTTCAGTTTGCATTTTCTCCACTTAGTTTTCCAACAATTATGCATTAGATTTCCAAGTCTTTCCATTTTTCCTATGCTCAGGATCAAAATATCTTTTATAGAAGACAAGTGTCAAGATTTATTATTGTAATATCACAACTTGACACCTCAGTACTGCAAGGGCATGGTGAGGAAAATATTATGCATAATTTTATCTTAATCTTTGATTATCTGGCAAATGTGGAACAATTTAAAAAACTACATTGTATAACACAGTGCAAGAAAAAAAATCCCATAATTTTCTTCAATGCCAATATCTAAAGCATATTGGTGAGTGTGAAATGTACAGATTTGTTGAGCATGACCTGAGATAGAAAATCGAAGCTGATATTATTAATTTAAGAGTTTTGCCTAGAGACATAAGCACAAATGATGAACACAGAGACACAAATTCGCCTTGTGCCTGAGTAAGTCATCAATTACACAGCAATGATAGAAAAATATTGTACTTCTTTCATGTTTGTTGACTGTTTAATCAGTTCTATATATGTGCTCCCTCTATACTGTAACAGCTACAGGCTCTTCTGACACATGCCTGTATCAAACCTCATTCTTTCACACATATGATGAAATTAGAATTCCATATGAGACTTTTGAACTCTCTCATTCCTTCAACAATTATCATTCCATTTGGCATGTATTCGCTCAGGAAAGAGTGAATCTATACTCAACATGAAACTCTTAGTTTTCTGGAGCTTACTGTCTATTTAGTAATAAGTGAAAAGAAACACAGTGTAAAATATTACCTGAAAGCCATGCTAAGTGCTGTGTTACTTACATGTCAGCAATTATAACAACAGAAACACAGAAATGAGCCTGAATCTTAGAGGTCCAGGGGCAATAGTATCAATTTTGTGAGGACTATGTGTTTACGTTTAAATTTAAAAAAAAAAGGAAAGGATTGTGTTTTGGGATAAGAGTAGGAGAAGGGTGGAAAATGACATTATTGCTGATGATATTTTGCACATCAAGAAACTCTTTTCCTACAGGGATATTGTGCTCATTTTATGTTAGTAATTAAAGATATTTATTCTAGTTTTGATGTCCAAGCAGCCATCTGGACATCAAAGCACTGAGCCAAGTTGCCCTTTGGCTGCAAGGAAAATGACACAGGTCCAGTTCTGTGGAAGCAGAAGCTGAAGTTAAAATTACAGTTCAAGGTATTTATTAAGGAAATTGTCTCAGGAACCGTATCAGTAGCCTGTAGAGGAAACAAGATTGCACACAGTGGACCTGACTCTTAGCAGAGCATTCTGCATGGATGTTAGCAGGAGAGTAGGGACTCTGGGGAATATCTGGAAATCATGAGGTCCTGGGTGTTTACCTTTCCATCTGTATAGGTTAAAGCATGTAGTTATGGAAAGACTCAAATTCTTCATGCTAATCATGCTGTCTTGCTTTTGGAACCATGGTGAATTTGGGGATTAATAAGGTCTGTCTCTTAGTCTTCACTGTAAGGTATGCTAGAACTAACTTTGTTCACCATCCTTATTGTGTGAGGGATATTATGTTTCTTCATCTATTTGAATAAATTGTTTGCCTTGGACCATTATTCCCAATTCTTTCAGCACCCCACTTTGAAAATAGCATTTTATTATAAGTTGCAATGACTCTTAATGATAAACCTACATACACATCTTCTTAAAACTTATTCCGTCATTTCCTAATAAAGGATAATCACACTTAATAACTTAGATTGAAGATATGTAGATTTTCCCCTATCAATATATTTATTTATAGACAAACATGCTTTTCTGTTAGTATTTTATACTAGTTTATTTTCAAACTATGGTAAACATCTTCATGAAGCTTGAAATATTTTACCATTCTATGTTTTTTCTAGAGGGATTATTATCAAGATGCAATGACAAATCTGACAGTGTAATTTCTGTATTTTATTGGAACAAATAGCATGGCCTCAACATCATTGGGCTGTCATTACACAACACTTTATGGATCATTTGGGGATACACTTTTAATGGTGGATTTCTAGAGCCATCCTCTCTACCACAGTGGTGCTTACACTCCATGTCTGTATGATGAGACTGGACATGGTTTTGCTGGCCTTACTGTGTGGCCCTTGATAGGGTTCAGTACCTTTAAACACAGAAGTTTTAAGTGATAGTCATATTATGACACTTCATCATTGAAAAACTCACCTTAGATTTCACTATGTCTTCCAGTGCCTTTCAAGTGCTAAGCTTGACTGCTGCTGCAGAACCCTGCTTCTGTTCTCCTCATTTGGTTCTATCTAGCCTTCAGCCACTTCACCTTTTCCTTGCATAGAAAGTATGCCACTATTTCAAAAATGTATGCTTTCTATTACTGTTCTATCTTACTTCTTCTAGGTACTATAGGCTTGCACTCCTGATTTCACACTTCTCTTTAAATGTACTTTGCCATATTTTTATAATATGCTTACTCGACTTTTCCTTCCAAAAAGTTTGGTATATAATTTATATGCAAAATATTTTCACATGTTTAGTATGCATACTTTGATTAACTTCATGTATTCCTATGTCTGTGGTTTTATATCCACAAAGTATATACACATCTATCACCTCTGAAAGTATTCTTACCTGCTGTTGTATTCAACATGCATACTACTGTTTTGTGTGTATAAATTCATGATGTGTAAGTTTGCATGCCACAACATTCCTGTAGAGGTAAGAGGACAGCTTTGGGAAATTTTCTTCCACACTTACTTGGGTCCTGGGAATCAAATTGAGGTCATGATGATCATACAGCAAGTGTTTAATCCATGAAGCCATCTCACTGGCTCTTATTCAGTATTCTTTTACAGTAAGAATACTTAACATGAAAACTGTCTCTTGAATGTACTTTAATGTAGATATTCCATGTTATTATCCAAAGTACTACTATGTAGATCTCAAGAGCTCATTCATCCTATGTAACCAAGGCTTGCTTATTCAATATATAATAATCCTCTTTTTTTCAGTTTCACACATAAATGGAATATATTTGAGCCTCTTCTTCTTTGACTCTTGTAGATGTTTTACACAACTGCAGTCATGCATTATTGATCATATATAGGTGATATTTTTCAACAACACTGTGGTTTCCAGAGCCATATACATTGTTACTAATTGGAATTTGCTTCTTGTCTTTGAGGATGAATAATATCACATTTTATGTGAATAACACATTTCCCTTAATTATTTTACTGGATAATGTCTATATTTTGACCACTGTGAGTAGCATTTTGGAGAACAGGGGAGTCCAGGCATTTCATGTGAAGGTTATATTCTCAGAATTGTTGTTGATGGATCATATAGTGTTTATATATTTAATGTTTGAAGGCCATAGATACCATATATATAGGTATATATAACACATACATAACAACAGCATCACCATTCTGTTTTCCACCAGTGACACAGTTTTTCCAGTTTTTCTACATTTGTGCCAACATTTGCTACTGTCCTCTTTCTTAGTACTATCAACTACCATACAGAATTCAGCTTTGTTGTTATAAATATGTGTACCTATTATATATTCAGGTCATGAAAATATGAGTTCAACCAACAGATTATTCATGGAAGGTTATTTGTAAATATTGGTTGAATATATGTGTGTTTGTGTGCATTGTATGCATGTGAGTGAATGTTTGTATGTTTGTATATGAATATGTGTAATTATATATTTGTGAATGTGCTCTGTGTGTATGTGTTTGTTTGTGTGTTTATATATGTGTGTTTAGATAGAATGTTTTAAAAGGGCTTCCCAATTCCAAGATACCCTTGGGAGTTGAACATTTCACTTCTCTTTCTAACTTTTTAGTGATGACTCTGCTATCACATATCCCCTAAGTTGTCAATTATACTGTAGTGGTAAAAACTTCAGCTAGGAGGGCAGTACAGTCAATTAAGGCTATTTTTATTGAAATAATAGAACTTTGGAAATAATCTATTTTTCTTAAAAAAATGAGTCATTTAAATTATAAAGAGTATTACTTAACATTTAAATTTACATATTCCTATACATCCAGTAATATATGTGCCTATCTCTTTGTATATTTGTTGATAACTCTGACTCTGTTTCTCTCTCTCTCTCTCTCTCTCTCTCTGTGTGTGTGTGTGTGTGTGTGTGTATGTGTGTGTGTATGTATGTATGTATGTATGTATGTATGTGTGTGTGTCTGTTTAGATGACATGGTTTTAAAAGGCTTTGCAAGTGATTTGCAGTCCAGTGTTCTAGAAGATAAGAGCTTTCTAACTGCAGGTTTCAGGGATAATGAAATGCCTTATTCCATTTCTCACGCATGTGTTATTCTTCACTGTTTGTTCAAAATTTTTATGACTGAGGTACCTGAAAAATTCTCTGCAAGTTTCAAGGAGATCAGAATCCTGCTTAGAAAATGCTAAATGTAGCCCTGGTTGATTTTGCACAGCAGCCAGAGGAGGTCGACATCACTTCTTAGCCACCCACAATGCTAATTAAATTTACCCATGTGAAAAGTGAACACCCACCCTGGTTATTTTGAGCCAGCTTGTTGAAACACTGGTTGGATTCCTTCTGTATCTTTGTATTTTCCCATCTCAAAACTATAGGAACCCATAGAACTTACCACAGGAGCAAAGGGAGCCAATTTTCCTTCTGGAAACACCACAGAGGATTTATAAAGAGGAGGAAAGAGTTTTAATCCCCAGCCAGCCTTCTATGTGGGTTTTGATGTCACCTGCTAGTATTTCTTCCCTTTATAGTTTTCCTCTGTAGAGTGAAAGAACTTGTTCCCTGGAGTCCAGTAGATCTAGATTAAGAGAAAGCCCTGCATTTCTCCTGGTATGATTCTAAGACCATCATTTAAACTACCTGCTTCTGATACAAGAGAAATGATAAAGTTCATCTGGTTCAGGACAAACATTAAATATTATAATGTATGAAGAATATGAGTGGAAATTTAACATTCATCATTTGTTTTTTCTATCTGTGTCCCGCACCATGATTGGTAGTATCATTATTTCATTAATAAATTACAGGTTTTTTGAGGATCTATTGTACTATAGAGAAAAATGATTGTAAAGAGATCAACTCCTTATTTCATGGTACTTATGTCCTACTTGGGGAAGATCAAGAAATAAACAAATATTAAGTAAGTTAAATTTAGATCGTCATACACTCTTCAAGGACACATTATAGATCTGGATTGAGTGCTTATGAGGAGTGGGTTGTAGTTTAGGAAATATGATCAAGCACAGGTTCATACTATATGAGACATCTGAGATAATGCTGTGTGAGTGCCAGTTTGTGAAAATTAAGAGTTAACTGTAGGGGGTGGAGAAAAGTATGTGGGGAAGAGAAAAGACCAGGACTGTTTGCTGTTTTTGAAACACAGAGAAGGAAGAAGTGAAGACTATGAGCAGGGAAGTAGGTGATGCAAAGGATATTTAATTGTGTAGACTTGGAGTTATGACAGCCTTCTGAGGGCTTTTAACAGGAGGGTGATATGAAGAGCAGTGTGTGTGTGTGTGTGTGTGTGTGTGTGTGTGTGTGTGCGTGTGTGTTTACTTTTGTTTAATAGTTTAGGTGAAGAACTTGTTAGATTATAGAAATGTATAGAAGGAACAGAATGCAGGACTGATATGTTCTTCATTGTTAGTATACAATGCAAATGTAGTTGGAAGAAAAGTCCCTCCCCTAAAATTAAATGTCCTGGTTCTAATTCTGTGTGGTTGTGAAGATGATCATGTTTAGAAATGTGGCCTTTTAAATAGAATTCAGATAGAGGTAGCAGAATAAAATCATACTTATCTTGAGATAAGCTTCAAATATAATTGATAAAAGAGAGGAGAGGAAGATAGCAGAGATAGGTCAAAATGGTGATTCGTAAATAAGGGGCAACAGAATATTTTAGAAATCACCAAAATCTAATAAGAAGAGCACAGATGTGTTGTCAGAAGAAAACACCCTGTCAATGTATTGCTTTTCTGGCTTTAAGAAAGATGAGAGGATATATATATATATATATATATATATATATATATATATATATGGCACTTTTGAACCGTTGAAATGTTATCATAACAAGGCCTAAGGAATTAATCTAGCAACAAAGAAGGTAGTTACAAAAGGAAAGGTGGAATGCATCTTTGACAGCTGTGAAGAGGTGGATGAATCATCAAAGTAACCCTGCCTGCAAGGCATACTGGAGAGTCATTTTCTTTGGCAAGAATTTTGATTTCTCATAGTATATCTGAAAATGACTATACAGGGTGGGAAGATCCCTTGTGGCACAGAACCTAAGAAAAAATGCTTCTTTCAGCAGGCCATGTTTGCTTTTGTGCTCCATTAACAAGGGCCAAACACAGAAGCCATCTTTCTTACTCTTTTGACCTAGTTTATTTGTCAACCTCCCTTATAATTTGCTTACATTATATTAACAGCAGGAGTTGCTAATGAAAATTCGGAAGTAGGGCACCTTCTTTAATATAACAAATAATTTTCATTACCTGCACTATTGCTACAGACAAGAAATAATTAGTAGTGAAGAATGTGGAGAGGGAAGTTCTATGCTTATAGGGAAAGACGGAAGTTTTGGAATGGGACAATTGTTTGCCTTTGTCATTTGCCAGGTGGTGATACATTATCTTGTTCTGAATTTCTAATATATATGACTTCCTACGTGATACTTTCTATATCTGTTACTTCTAATTATTGCCATTCTTGGAAGACAGTTATTAATAAATCTGTTTTAAATAAGACACTGTGGAGGTTCAGAGAGATCCAGTCAACCACTCACCAAATGTTGAATATTATATAAAGACAGGTTTACATATTTTTCCATCCAAACTATTTCTATTTGCCTTGAAGTTGTCACAGCTACCCAAATGATTTGGTCACAGACTTTATTGATATATTTAGCACTTACATTTTACATTTGGATTATAAAGCCAGTACCTGTTTCTAGAGACTCATGTAAGAGGCATACAGTAACCTCTAAGTATTTAGACCAGTATTATTATGCAACAGGATGGCAGCATAAAGGAGGAGAAAAGCACTGCTTCTTTCTTGATTGATATTCTATGATGAATTAGCACAGATCTGTTGCTCCTTCCTTTGGCAAGAAGCACTAGGTTTTGATAATTGAGTGTATCATCTTCTTTCTTTGTGTTCTCTCCTTTGAAGCCACACTGCATTATCCTGGGCTGACCAGAGCTGACATTCATATCTGAGAACAGTCATTAAATTATGATTGCATTGCTGTTTTACTGTCACTTGAGTTCTTATGAATTGGTTTCTTCTCATTCTGGATATTTCTCTTGAGCCCCCAGACATTGCCATTGCTGCCTGCCTTCTGAGTCCATGGCTTGAACTCACAGGAAGAGGGTGTGTGACTATAGTCAAGAAGGAAATGATAAGTGGTGGGAACAGGCAAAGAAGCCTATGTAATAAATGCATTATTTCTCAGGAAATCTTTTCTTCCAAGCTATGTCAGATTTTAAATTCTATGACCTACCCTGTCATAGTAGCCTATCTTACTAATAGCTAGCTTCTCCAGCTGTTTCCCCTAGATTAATAGGGAATAAATGTGTGATTTACTCATTAATCATGATTATCTTTGTCAAAACCACACTAAATAGAGAAAAGAGAATGATTTGTGTGGTAAAACTCTAAGTATAACCTTCACAGCTTTGAATATTTTGTCTTCTTAATGTATGATTTTCATATATACCTGTAATGCTATTGAGACAATCATCAAAAGAGCCTTACATTATTTTAGTATGATATAGACGATAATTTTCTTATCAATACCAGTTATTGAGTTATGTTAGCTTCCTAGGATCTACATGCAACTAATGACAACTGAGAGAGGGAACATATATTTCCTCTAACTAGTTGTCCAATATAAAGTGGTCCTAAAATCATTTACACACAAGCTGCAGTAAATGGATTCTTGAAATTTTACTTAATATTTTTGCATAAGGATTACCATGATGACACAAAAGAAGAGGCCATGGATTTGAGAGAGACTAAAGGGTGATGGAGGGTATATGAGAAGATTGAAAGGAGGAAAAAGAAGTGGAAAATTCGGTAATTAAATATAGATAACACATCATTGGAAAAACAAACAAATCTGATTTGTAAGACAAAAATTGATGACAGATACATGGTGTATATATAAAGATATTACTGATAATGATTGATAGCTAGCTAGATGATAGATGATAGAAAGAAAGATAAATAATGGAAAGAGGATTAATTGAGAGAGAAGGAGGGAGGGAGGGAGGGAGGGAGGGAGGGAGGGAGGGAGGGAAGGAGGAGGGAGGGAGGGAGGGAAGTGGGAGGAGAGAGGGAGAGAGGGGGAGAGGGAGAGAGAGAAGACACAGACTCCTAGGCTTAGAAGCTGTTCTCACAATTTATCTACTTCAGTAATCATGCTTGGTATAGCTTAATTCTTACTCTTAGGCTCTCACAATGTCAAAATCAAACCATCAGCAGAGACTGGAGTCTCATCTGCGTTCTATTAGGGCATGACCTGCTGATAGGAGGTGAGATTAATGAACATTGTCAAGACTGAGAGTGAGACTTCAGAGCATAGAGGGCCTCAAACAGCAGTGGGAATTTTTAAGATAATTTGCCTTCACCTTGCTTTGAATAGAATCAAAACATAAACCAAAGGCATTTAATTTAGTGGTGTTTAACAAATCAGAGATCATTGGAATGGTGCCAATTACAGAGATAATCACATCTGCATGGTCGCATGGAAAAGGCAAGAGCTGAAACACTACTAGCCTCCAGAAGACCTGGGAAATGTATGAACACAGCGTCCACTGGATCTGTCTTCACATGACTGAAATGGCAGCTACTTTGGAGGCTGAGGCAGGAGGAGCTCAAGCTCAAGGTCATCCTGTATTAAAAAGCAAGTTCAAGGCTAATTTATTTGGAATATGTCTCACTGTTTAAGAAAAAGAAAGTGGCTATAATAGCCATCTGCATACATGGGGACCTAGGATTAATCTGTAGTACTATAAGCAAACAACCCCTAGTAGCAATAACAAAACAAGAACAAGACGAAAGCATATGAACAAAATAACACATTTTGGCAAGTAATATCTGCAAATTATTTTACTAATACCACTCATACCAATGCTCATATTTTAAAATCTGGATATTCATATTATTGGCAGACATTTAGTTATTTGCTATTTTCTAGAAGACCCAGAGATGGAGAGGTCATTAGTTCTATTTTACTTTCTAATGAAAACAAGATCTAGCTTTTTAGGAAACATACTCAAGGTCACACAAAAAGAAAGGGGACATCAAGATATTAAACTCTTTAAAATATGGCTTCAGTTATGTCCTGCATCTCACCCAGGGAAGGAAGAAATTGACACACGTTTTAAAAATCTGGAAGGGTTTTTGAGAAATTATGGATGAATTTTCATCATAGTCATATCAGCTACAGTCCATAAAACCATCAGAGTAGCAACCATTTGTTGATCAGTAGGTATTATGCTAGGTTCTTTACTAATACTAATTTTATCTTCAATAGTCCCAAATGCCAACATCAATGACATTTCTCTTTATTTGCTGAGCACAAGGGTACACTTTCCCTTGGACAAGGCTTATTTACCTTGTTTAAAAGTACCTGCATTTTTTCATTATGCTAGTAAACCCTGAAAAGTATTAGTTCTTCCTGTGCACAGCAAGTCAGAGAAAAACATTCTGCACATGTGTGATCATAGGGACTCTTAATTACAAGCACATAGCTGGGTTCTCATGTATATCAGACATAAAGTCATTTTTAAATGTTAGGGAAGAACTGGAGAGATTGTGATTGGATCTCCAACAGCCACATGGCAGCTCGCAACTGTAACAGCAATATCAGTGGTTCTGACACCTCTTCTGTGGTCTGTAGGCATTGCACATGTGTGCAGGCAAACCACTCAGACACAAACCACTCAGACACATAAAAGAAAAATAAATGAGTCTTTTTAAAAGGAGGGTATAGATTTGTTCCAATTATCTCAGTCATTTTAGCACAAAACTCTTCTCATCAATGTTTCTTGGTAAAAGAATATTGTCTGCAAAGGGTGAAAGCTCCCATTTTAAGTGCTGAAGGCAATATGAACTGAAAGCCAAGGGTAAATGGAATTTTCTGTCCAGCCCAATATGTGCTGAGTGGATTAGCCTTTGTGAATTGTTTATTGGACTGTTTCATATATTGCTCTGTACAACACTTACACTGCTGAGCAGAAAGTGTAAACCACTTTCTTTTCCAAGTGGTAAAATTCCCCTTGAACCAACAGAACAGCATGCACATATTTTCTATGAATTCTTTTCGTTTGGTGGTTCACTTGCCTAAATTGATTCATTATTAAGCACAGAAAAAACAAGAGAAGGGAGCCTTGTTCCTTCAAACCACTGATGGGAACACTGGCGCTGGCACCAAAAGTCAGTTATTTGCATTTTGCTTTGTGGGGCTTACATAGAGAGCTTCAGATTATATTAAGAGGATTTTAAAATCAGATAAATATTTTCCTTATCTATCTTTGTCATTAGGAATGAATTACTGGGAAACATATTTAATTTTTTTTAAAAAATCATCCAATCACATTTCATTGCTATTTAATTTTATCTGATTCCCTTTTATTGCTATCTGGTGTTTATTCTTCATGAAAAATTTTCATTTCTTGTTCCTTGAAAAAAATTCTATTTGTTCATAAAAAAAAATTCAGGAGGAATGAAAACTATTTGTTTCTGGGTTTGGGTTGACCAATATCCATAAAATCGTAAAGAGGAAATGGAATCAGATAAAAACAATTCTTATTTCAAGAAATTCAGATAATGATGAGGTTTGTTTTATGTATCTATAAAAGTACTATGTCATAGAAAAATTACAATCTGTGAGACAAAACCTATACCATAGACTATCTGTTTCAGTTAATTAAAATATGAGTCACAGTTCATAAATATGCTATCTATGTATTTCCTCTAGATAAGTTGTCAGGACTGGTGATGTTGGTAAATTCATGATAATATGGAGAAGATGAAAGAGAAACTGAACACCTTTCATGTCAGAACTGAAGTACTATTTATGTCATAGCACAAGAAAATGAAGATTTATTACCCTTTTCTTGAGTGCTTACCTTTATCATGTGAAATAGACAAACAAATAGCACTAGGTGTTTTCACAGGCAATGCATATATCATAGACCACACCGCAAGAATTATGTTGAAAAGCAAGTGACTCTTAAGGAACATAATTAATTCAAAAACAGCTAAGAATAAGCCTGGACCTGCTACTTCACTGATTTCAGAAATAATATGGGATGTTATTTTCAGGAACTCAATTGATAATTGTGCATTTGGAGACCTTTGAAGAAAAGGTTTAGCTCATTTTATGAGCCAGAGAGGGCTTAGTTTGGAATTGTGTGAGGTGGTGGGATGTAAGAAGCAGCTGGGTACTTGGCTGAGTGCAGGAGTTAGCCTTGCTCCTGGGCCCTGGTTCCTGGTTCTTAGCTTCAGCCCTCCACAGCCCCTCCCAGAGAGATGTCTATGGCCATCAGTCACATAGGAACAGTGACTCAGGCTCTCCCACATGTAGAGGAAGTATCTCCAAGCTCTCAGACCAAGCCAATAGGGGTTGTCTGCTGCTAGTCCCTGTCCCACCCCAAACTTGCATATAAGACCCCTATTTGGGAGAAGTAAACATGTGAGAGAATCATCCAGTTGTCAGAGAGTTTCTGTCACAAGAGCTGTAACACTTGGGAAGAGATCTGCTCTCTGGAAGTGCCTTCAGGATCCTCCCCGCCTGGCTACCTCACTGGCTCAGCCCGGACCAGCTCAGCACAGAGATCTTCGTGGGACGCCCTCCTGAAACAGGGACTCACAGAATTGATTGTTTATTTAAAAAGTGGAATACCATGGATGATTTCATTACTCAGATAAGAAAACCATGAAGTGTTATTTCTGGCCATCTGGGTATTCTCCTCTTCCTCTTTGTGTATCTCTATTAAATCTCTCAGTCATTCTGTATTGGTTTGTTTGTTTGTTTTCTTGTTAGTTCTTTTTAATGTTTAATAAACTTGATTAGATTTCTGGCTTAATATTCCATTCTGTGAACATCCACAAGGGATGAGTTTCCTTCTGTTTTGAAGGTAAAATTATGGACTTGATCAAGACTCCTTAGTGATGATCTTCTCCCCTAGACTTGCTTCTGAAGGCACCAAAGACCTCCATTTTACCCAGTGCAGTGCTCTGTGGTACAGTGGGATTTAATATTGTTTTATGTGGATAAATATGATACATACACTTTTGAACTTTGGTTTGAATCCTCAAAGTTGGCAGAAATATTTATGTATATGAATTTTAAAATTTTATTGTTTATTCACTTTACATACCAATATGAACCTCTCCTATTTTCCTAGTAACCCCTCACACAGATCTCCCCATACCCCCTCCCCTTTTTCTATGAGAATGGGGAGCCCCATCTAGGTATCACATCATGTGATGGTCTGTATATGCTTGGTCCAAGGAATGGCATTATTGAGAGGTATGACCTTGTAGGGGTAGGCATGTCACTGTGGGCATGGGCTTATGACCCTTACTCTACTGCCTGGAAGTCAGCAATGTTTTTCCTAGTAGTCTCCAGATGAAAATATAGAACTCTCAGCATCATTCTCCTGCACTGTGCCTGCCTGGAGGATGCTGTACTCCTACCTTGATGATAATGTACAGAACTTCTGAACCTGCAAGCCAGCCCTGATTTAATATTTTCCTTGTGATAGTTGCCTTGATCATGGTGCCTTTTCACAGCAGTTAAACCCTAAGTAAGTCACTCTATCATCTCCTGGCATATCAGGTCACTTTCCCAGTGAGGTCAGACAAGGCAGACCAGTTAAAGGAACTAGATCTTTAGGAAGACAACAAATTGAAGGATAGCCCCCTCTACAGTTGTTGGAATACCCACGTGAAGACAAGCTGCACATCTGCTACATGTGTGTGGGCAACCTAGGTCCAAACCATGTTTGTTGTTTGCTTAGTGGTTTAGCCTCTAGGAGCCCATGAGTCTCCACGTTAGTTGACACTGTTGGTCTTCTTGTGGAGTCCCTGTCCTCTTCTGGTCCCTCAGTCCTTCCTCAACTATTCCATAAGACTCCTCAAGTTCCTTCTAATGTTTGGCTGAGTCTCTTCATTTCTTTCTTTTGACTAATGGGTGGAGTCTATCAGAGGACAGTTATGCTAGGCACCTGACTTGAAACATAACATAATATCATTAATAGTGTCAAGGAATGGCTCTTGCCCATGGGATATGTCTCAATTTCAGCCTGTGATTGGTTGGCCATTCCATCTGTCTTTGCTCTCTCCTACATTCTTGAATTCACAGTGCTATAATAGTCAATACTGTATAAAGGACAGTAGCACAAATTATCATAAAATGGTCATTAAATAATGCTGTATTCATTTCTTTTATCTTAAAATGGTTGGTCATCGTGTGATTCATCTTGTCAATTCTTTTAAAATTCTCTTAAAATTGTGGAGTGTCTGTAATCTCAACCACTATATAAACTAAGGAAAATTGTAAATGAAAAAATAGAGTCTTTAGCTTCCTAACATCTACTTTACATTTTCTACTTGATGATGTTAGGAGACTAGGAAGGGAGACAGGAAGCATAGATGCTGGAACCTTATCATACACATCTTGGTGACCTTATTGTTCAGCATCTAACAAACAGAAAGACTTATCATCTTGTCCCACCTGCCAGTTCTGATACACTCCTCAATTGCTGCCTTCTGTTTTCATACCATATATGCTCACAAAATTATATTGTATGTATGTTTAAAATCTAAGAGCTTCATGTGCAGAAAACATAAAATATGTGTCTTTTTAACTTCAGCTCATTTTACCTAATATAATTATAACTGATTCCATTCATTTTAATACAAGTGCATAACTTTACTTTGTTTTTGAATGAATCTCCCCTTAGAGATTGTCTGTATCTCTGTTTATCTATCTACCTATCTATCTATCAATATATATACAAATAGTGTGTGTGTGTGTGTGTGTGTGTGTGTGTGTGTAAAACATTTTTATCTGATCATATGTTGTTGGACATTTAGACGTATTCTATATATTGCCTATTGTGAATAGCTGTACAAATGTACCTGTGATATGTGGACATAACATTCTTTCCATGTAAATGTAGAAGTTTTATAGCTTGAACAAATAGGGGAATCAATATTGATCTGTTTGAAGAACTACATGATTACTTCTATACTGTCTGCATTAATTTACATTCTTGGCAGCAGTATATAAGCATGCTTCTTCCTTCCTATCTATGTCCAGCATCAATTTTCATTTATTTTCTCAGTGATAATAATTCTGACTATATTGAGATGAAGTCTCTTGCAGTTTTGATTTACATTATCCTGAGGACTAGAGGTTGTTGAGCATTTTTAATTAATATATATTTTTGATCAGTTGTATTTCCTACTTTGAGAATTATGTGCTGGTTTCATTTGTAAATTTACTGAGAGAATGGTTTGTTTTTCTTGTATTTAATAAACTAGGTTGTTTGTGTTTATTTTTTTTATAGAATCTAGATATTCACCTGTCTTTATCAAAGCTGGCAAATTCTTACACCCATTTTGTTTCTGTCCTCTTACTTTGCAAATTATTTTATTTACTAAAAGGAATGCCTTTTGTCAAATTTTAATATTGATTCATAGATATCACAGACCTTTTCAGAATAATTATATATTTTATTCCCTATATTAATGGTTAAATTTGAATGTAAAATTTCAATAGCCTAGAATCACCTATAAAAGGTCTCAAATGAATTATTTTTATCAGGTTGGTCCATGAGCCTATCTGTGGGGTTATTTTCTTAATTGTTAATTAACTTTGCACACAAAGGCAGGACCATAACCTAGGCTGGGCCTAACACTATATCAAACTGAATAAGGTTAACTGAGTAGCATGCAAGCAAGAAGCAGTGTCATTAGTTTTATTGGGTCTTGACTGCAGATGTGGTGTGACCAGCTACTTGAGTTCCTGTGACCTAAATTGTAAGACAAATAAGCCCTTCCCTCACACCCTCTGTTGTTTTTATCATAGGATTTAAAATGAAAATAGAATACTTTCTATAAGTTGGCTAATCTGCTTGACTTAAATTAGTAGGTACTTTTATGTTTCCTGTCAAGAATTGACTGTTGTCTGAGTGCCAGCAAGTTTCCCTTACCAGTCTTCTACTCTTCCATAAAAAATTACATTTTTCTTTCCAGAAACTAGCAGAAAATAATTTTTGTCAAGTTAAAGCAATAATTGGACTCAAATCTAGAGTGTTTTGTTTGTTTGTTTTGTTTTGCCTTGCTTTGTTTTCTGGAAAACATATAACATGATCTCTCATCCCATATCTGCCAAACTTTGACCTCGGGGAAAATATCATTGTACAGTAAACTTTTGAATTTGTATAGTACTCACTTAAGGTTTTTTGGCCTTTAGAAATTGTATTTGTAAGGTTTTCCATAGTAGGCGAACTGTTAGTTTTGAGCACACTATGATTGTTGCATATCTATTTTACGGGCTTGTGAGGGCGTATATAAAAGATGCTCATCAGTTGTTAAACAATTGAATGCGATTTATGGTGATGAAGGTGCAGCTATTAACTCATTTTGAAGTTATTTATAAAAATTAATAATAATATACTGAGATCAGTTGGGTTGTGTACTTCCAAAAAGGGTAGTGTTTCCTTATTCTGAACCAATTTGCGTGTTCACTTCTGATACAAGTAGTGGTGACATCATCATTGGGGGTGAGGAAAGGAAATCCATGACTTTGCACATATGAACCCTTGAGCATTTGAAATGCTGGAGATTTTTTAAAGTTCAATTTTGTTTTGACTGTCGCTTTACCAGGCAGTTTATTAGGAAGCATATTAAGAAACATGATGCTATGACTCAGTGTAATATGTTAAAATAATGTGATGAGGAAGCAATTGAAGAAGAAAAATGCTGATAAAATGCCACGTAATAATTCCCCTAAGGCCTGCACTTAAATTCCCAGGCTTGAAAGGAAGTGTCTCTGTGTCGGAATGCTACTGCAAAAGCCACATTTCCTACAAGACTGTTACCTCCCTCCTTTCTCATTCTTGCTAATTGACCTTATGAATGGGTATGCATATGGCTACTTATCAAATAATTCAAGAAAACTAGTGTGCCTTTTCAAGTCACGTAGGAAACTGAGAAAGCATTTGGTATCAAGTCTACAAAATCTCTGTGATAGTTTGTATATGCTTGGGCCAGGGAGTGATGCACCTACTCTAACAAGGCCACACCTACTTCAACAGGGCTACACCTTCTAATAGTGCCACTCCCTGGCCCAAGCATATACAAAGTATCACAGAGCCATAACCCCATAAACTCTATTTTTCTTGTTGAAATTAATATTTATCCCAAAGCTCAAATTTCTAAATACCTATATACCAGTAATAGTATAACAATACATTCTCAAATATTAACCAATCCAAGTGGTAAAACATGTGTTCATTTCATTTAGAAGGAAATAGGAGAAAGTTGTTGTCAGATTTTCATATTCAGTATTATATGTCTGCTCATTTGGTTTAAGATAGAATGTTCACATTCTACCTTAACTACATCTGATATCTCCAAAGACAGAGGTCCCATATTCATTTATTCCTCTTACCTACAGAGGCCAGAAGAGGGCATTGTGTCCTCTAGAACTAGAGTTAGAGGCAGTTGTGAGCTACTTAATGTTGGTGCAGTGAATCAAACTTGAGTCCTCTACAAGAATAGTATATTGCCAAAGTCCCGCCTCTGTATAAGGAGGGTCCTAAGATAGGTGGATATGGGAATGGCACTGATTCAATAATGACTCAGAGTCAGTAGTAGATGCAAGCTGCTAGTTCAGGTACTCCCTCTGTTTCCTGATGATTCTTAGTATTCTTTATTCTTCAACTTCAGCTTAAGCTTAATAGCTTGATACCTTGATTCTTCAACTTATTAGCTTGATAGCCAGAGAGAGCCTGAACACAGTCCTTTACTTACTAAAGCTACATCATCAAGGTTTTGATCATTGTTAATTACTATCAAGAATTTTTAAAATTACATAAACTCTATGAGTTCCTGGATCAATAGTTCCAGCCTCCATTTCCTTAGAGCAGAACCAAGCTCAAAACAAAAGCACATTCCTTATAGGTTTGCAGTCTGTTCTTTACAGATAGCTGGACACCAGTCTTTCAGTTTTGGGGTATAGCAGACAGCAATCTTTAGTAACTGCTTCAATTTAACAATAGAAAAATGACAAACTAATAAAATTAAAGTGATTTCTTACTAAGTTTTGAATTTATTTAAGTAAGACAGTAAAAAAGCTTTCTCTAATATCTTTCTAGACACTATCTTCAATTCTTTAAACATCTAAAAAAAAAATCAACCACCAGAGTACTAACTTTTTATATGCTTCTACATCATCTTTTGACTCTCTAGTCTTCATATCCTTATCCTAGCAATTCCATAGCCTCATGTACTCTCCTCCTAATGCTATTTATTCATAAATTATATAATTTCCTACATTTTCTATCTATATCCTTTCTTCCTGAGACCACTCTAACTCTATCCTTGATGTCTCTAAATTCATCCTGGCTAATCATGGCAGTAGTCATTGGACCAAAGGGTACATATGTTTTCTATGATTCAAAAATCAAGGCCAAGTTTTTCAAAAAGTACCATGTATGCTTTTATGGCTTGTTGGGAGCCTCCTGGCTTGGAGAGAGTGAAGGTGGGGAATAGGCGGAGGGGGTACATAGTAAGACTCTGGTTTAGCTGTAAAGTCTGAGGATCTCAGAATATTCTACCTCTCTAACTGTTCTGAAATGCTTACGATAACTTCTTTTTTATTGGATATTTTCTTTATTTACATCCCATTCCCCCCCAAACCTCCTATCCCATCCTCCCTCCTCCTCCTTCTATGAGGGTATTCCTTCATCCACCCACCAACTCCTACCTTCCCACATAGGCATTCCCATACAATAAAGAGTCCTAAAACTTCTCTTCCTTTTTCAGAGGGTAAAAAGCTGCTTGTTTGGGTCATTGACCCCTGTAGCCTAACAGCAGGGAATTAAGTAATGTGGCCTTTGTTCTATCTCAGCAGGGACTGTACAGCTCTAACTTTCAGCCTGCTAGTAGGAAGTAGCAGGAAGAAAAGGGGACACTTAGAAAAGTGATTATAGTGTTTATTACCAAGATGTAGAAGTTTCACATGGTATGCACTCACTGACAAGTAGACAAAAGCTCAATTGCTTGGAATACCCAAGATACAATTCACAGACCACATGAATGAAACTCAAGAAGAACAGACAAAGTGTGGGTGCTTCGCTCCTTCTTAGAAAGGGAAACAAAATACTCACAGGAACAAATAGGGAGACAAAGTGTGGAGCAGACACTGAAGGAAAGGCCTTCCAAAGACTGTCAAACCTGGAAATCCACCACAAACAGTCACCAAACCCAGACACTATTGTGGATGACAAGAAGTGCATGCTGACAGGAGCCTGATATAGCTGTGTCCTGAGAGGCTCTGCCAGAGCTTGGCAAATACAGAAGCAGATACTTGCAGCCAACCATTGCACTGAGCATGGAGTCCCCAATGGGGCACCCAATGGAGGAGTTGGAGAAAGGACTGAAGAAGGTGAAGGGGTTTGTAACCCCATGGGAAGAACAATAATATCAATCAAACACCCAGCCCCCAGAGCTCCCAGGGACTAAATCACCAACCAAGGAGTACACATGGAGGGACCCGTGGATACAGCCACATATGTAGCAGAGGATGGCCTTGTCGAGAATCAATGGGAGGAAAGGCCCTTGGTCCTGTGAAGGCTCGATGCTCCAGTGTAGGGGAATTCAAGGACGGGGAGGCAGGAGTGGGTGGGTGGGTGAACACGCTCATAGAAGCAGGGAAGGTTAGATGGGATAGGGAGTTTCGAAGGGGAATGTGGAAAGGGGATAACATTTGAAATGTAAATAAAAAATATCCAATTTAAAAAAGAAATAGAAAAGTGATTATAGCGTTTATTACTAAGTTGTAAAAAATTTCGTATGAAAGCTCTGTAAGGGGAAAAGTAGAAAGATCCTACGTGGGGAAAGGGAAAAATATTTCTCAGAGAGGAAAGGGAAAAAAATTCTTCTAAAAGAAAAAAAATCCTTCTCTAAGTGGGGAAAGGGAAAAAAATCTCTACTCTTCTTTCTCATATCTTTGTCCTCAGTATTTATACACCTTTCAGAATCCATGATCATGTGTTAAAAAGTTCATCACAAGTTCACACAAAAAAATCAAATCACAAATTGAAATAGAACTTTACAACAGAGAAGGTTTATATGCATATCCATTAAGAGTAATTATCTGGCTAAACATGCATCACCTGTCACAGCGCCGTAGGTTCATTTAAGTTGAAAACCACAACTAAGTTATTAGTAAAATTTTGTATAGATAAACCCGGTCAATATTTTATCTTCTGTCCTAGTACCTATAATCAATAATTAGGTACCTTTTTATGACCTTTGATTAATTGTTTTATAACCTCTTGGAATGTGCTTTGAGTAGGAGAAAGTCTGGTTACTAAGAGTAATTAACTATGGACACATGGTAGACTGACAGAGATCTCATTTCAGTTTTGACCATCAGAAAAAGACATAATAGCAGTCTCACTATAAAAGATCTTAATAATCACTAATATAGTTTTAAGAATTCTTATAGAATCATCCTTAAGACTTAAGAAGTCATCTATTTGTCTATATAGCATCACCACAAGACAGTACAGCCTTATGGATCTTAAGAGACAATCCAAAGGGGTTGGCTAGTACCTAGTTATTGTTATATATGTTTAATAATAACAGGAAAAGCATATTAATAGCAGGAGTCTTTCCTAAAATGAATTCTCTTACAGCCTTGCCCGATAAGATCAAATCTTCTGCAGATTACATTATAATCTGAAACAAACCATCTCTTGAAGATCTCCTGCTAGTTATTAGCTTGTCCTATTATGGCTCCTGATAATGAGTGGCCCATGTGATTATACTGTCTAGATCCTTTCCCATGACCTGAAGGGTCACGTGGAAGGCCTTTTCCTTGTCCTCCACAACCTAATGACCATCTCTATTCCTCATTCATGAAATGGCATCTGTTTCATCTACTAGGACATGATTATCTCTGAGTAATGAGAGAAGTATATTCCCCAGAAAGAAATATTGAAGGTAGAGTAGTAAAGACAGAAGATCAACTTTGGGTCAATAGGAACCATCAGCACACATGGGGGTCATGGATCAATGGCCTGGGGATGCTCCAGGGGCAAGAGCTGTGTCATACCTCGCCTTAAGCAGCCTTGCTGGACCCAGTAGTATGTGTTCTTAACTGATTATCTACCTGTCCAGACTCTTTTTGCCATTTTTTATGTGTGATTTGCATTTATAAATAAATGAATATATAGAGACCTTCCAGTCATTTTTTTTATTCAGTTGTTCTCTTTCTTTCTTTCTTTCTTTCTTTCTTTCTTTCTTTCTTTCTTTCTTTCTCTCTCTCTCTCTCTCTCTCTCTCTCTCTCTCTCTCTCTCTCTCTTTCTTTCTTTCTTTCTTTCTTTTTTTTTTTTTTTTTTGGTTTTTCGAGACAGGGTTTCTCTGTGTAGCCCAGGCTGTTCTGGAACTCACTCTGTAGACCAGGCTGGCCTCGAACTCAGAAATTTGCCTGTCTCTGCCTCCAAAGTGCTGGGATTAAAGGCGTGTGCCACCACCGCCCGGCCCCAGTTGTTCTTTTTTCTTGTTCTTATAGCATAAACAGTGAATTTTAGAGGTAATAGAGAATTGTTGCCTGGACTTTTCCTGTGTTGTTCAATAGAAACCAAATAGCTGATATCTCTTACTGCTTGTCTCACATCTTCATGAGTGAAGTTTGGTGATCACCAATCCATCTTCTTATGTTCACTTACTTTAACTTTGAGCATTTTTAATAATATATAATTCTATCCCTTCCTTTCTTTCCTTTTGCTTCCTCCATCTCCTCCCAAGTGTCCTCCCTTCAGCATCCTTCTATTGTACCCTCATTCTGAAATTGATAGCCTCCTTTTCTTCTATTCTTATTCTTCACACACACACACCCACACACACACACACACACACACACCAATTTCTCTGTTAGTTTTATGTTCATTATTACATGGTTCCTCTAATCTTCCTTAACACATTCTGTTTTCTAAGCCATTAGCTCTTCCTTATAAAATCCTTGTGAATTTCTGTGTGTTCTCTTTTCTTTATGTCTTGTAAGAATTAGAAAGAGGTAAGGCAACTTTGCATCACATGCAACCTAGACCCCTGAGATCTTTCAGACACTGAGCCACCAACCAGCTGATATGAGGCCCCTGACACATACACATCAGAGAACTGCCTGGTCTAACCTCAGTGAGAAAGACTTGAGGACCCAGCGAGTGGGCAGGTCTGATGAGATGCAGTGGGAAAGGTGGGGACATCCTCTTGGAGATAGGGAAAGAGATGTGGGATGAGGAACAGTCAGAGGGTAGACCAGGAGGGGGATAATGATTGGACTGCAAAAAAAAGATTAAATAATCATCATCATCATCTTCTTCCTTTAACATGGTTCAAAGTTTGTTTCTTCCTCACAGCATTAGTCCTTCTCCAATTCAGTGTTTGGGATACTAGTGTTCTGTATATAAATGACAAAGTTGCCATGGAAACTCAGCTGTCACATGCCAGCATTATATGTTGAAGTCTATGTCCAGTAGTTTATTTTGAGGCACTGATTAATTACTTCTTCACAAATATCTAGAAGTTTTGTTTTCTGATTATATATTACCAACCCATATGGCATTCCTCATTTTTTTTCTAAATAATGAAAAGATTTAGCCACACAAATGAACTGTGAGGACATTTATACACATTTATTTAGCATAGAAGGAAGGAAGGCAACTCATATTTTTCACACTTCTTGTGAGACTTGTATGACTGCCTGACTTTGTAAAGGAGATGAGTAAAATTTCCTGTAAATAGCGAAAGTAGAGGTGATGTGAATGTGAGGTCAATGACAAGAATGAATACATCAGCCTGTCATAGATGCAGCAGCAGAAAGACATGTTTGGGAAAAGTTTAAATTGAGAACTCAAATTTTTCTGCCTATCTTCCAAATGCATTATCCAATTTCCAGCTCATGTGCTCCTATGGTTCGTCCAGCTTTGTGTTTCACCAGCAAAAGGACTGACAAGAAAAAGGAGGCACAAAAAATGAAAGAAAAAGAAAAGAAGGGGCACATCTGAACCAACTGCCAGAAAACCTCACAAAAATTGTAGGTCCCTATTTTTGACAAACTATGTCAAGCTGGTGAAGATATCTAAAATCCCTTTGTCACTAGTTTAGCTGTGACCCACAACTTTACAGCTGCCCTTTGGGACACAATTAGAAATATTCCCTACATTGCACTTTCCTAAATTAACCAAGCCTTCACTTGCCTGTTGTTAATGTTCTTGGATCTAAAGATGGTGACAGTTTTGTTTTCCTGTTTTTCTAAACATTGCCTCAATATGTAATATGTTGATCTTTAAGTGTTTATAGTTTATTGTTTTCTACTTATTCCTCTATTATTAGACTATAATGCTTTGTGTTAGGGAATATTTGTGTTTGTTGGTTATTTGAACTGTATTAGAATACAGTGAGAGTAGATGATACCATCTTATCTGTCATAATGTCAACATAAAAGCAAGGTCTACACACCATAATACTCACAAGTACTTGGGTCTGTGGTAGTTCATGAATGTTGTTTAAGACCAATGCTCCTCTCTATCTCATACTTTGAGATCTCTATCAGAATTTTAAGAAAAATATTAAGATGCTAACAATTCAGTTATCTTAAAATTTCAGTATGATGATGAATAATTTGAACTTAAAAGTTCATGATATAGTATATAACATATAATCTTCTATTGTAAAGCTGAAGATCCCTTCCTATATCTTGTTCTATTACATCAAGAGGATTTCTGTTATGTAAGATTTTATGATCTGGAGGATAAAAATCTGAATGATTTTTATTGTAATATAAAAAAAAGACTTTCTCAGATTTTTCTTCAGGTGAAACAAGACATACAATAGGAAACCTGTCATTTAAGTGTTAATAAAACAATTATCTGTTGTGTACAAAGGGACCAATTATTTATTTCTATTATATTTTAACTTAAAATTTTATCTATTATTTGTTGATGTATCTGTACTTATGTTTGACTGTATATGGTGTATATCTATGTGAATTTGGTGAACTTCTGGAAATCAAAAGACAATTTTAGAACTTTAGAGAGTCTTTCTTCTCTTTCCAACTTAGGTCCTGGGGAATGAAACAGGGGTCCTCAAGCTTGAACACAAGTGCTTTTACCCATTGAGTAATAATTACCACACATATAAACACACACACACACACACACACACACACATATATATATACATATATATATATAAAATGTATATTTCTTTTTTGAAATCCTAACTTTTAGGGCTGAAATAATTTCATGAATACATGCCACTTATTTTGCTATGAGTATTGCTTGCTTTCTACTAATTTCTGGATTTTCCCAAATACTTCCTTGGACTTCTGGAGCATGGTACATCATGGCAGGCCTATATGCCACTTAATGATTGACTAAATGATTGGAATGGTTGATTAAATAATATACCTATCATTTAATATATCTATACTCATAGCATTAGAGAGTAGCTGACTGGTTTACTGATTTTGAGACTGTAAACAACTGTGTTTCTTGTCTTAAGAAACTTACTATTAAATTGCTCATTTTCCTGGATTGATTGCCTAATGGATTGATTGATAGTCTGTGGTAGTACTTTGCTATGTTCTTAGGTATAATGACTGACCCATGAAACCATGTTGTCAATTGTACAGCATTCCTGTGGAAGGTGAGATGTCTTAGAAAAGAAGAGAGACATTAAAAACCAGCCTTTCAAGCTCAAGGTGCTTTCTATTATAGAACAGTTCAGAATCTCTTTACCTTAGGACATATTTTATCAAATCAGAGCTTCAGAATTTAATTCCTTCAAGATGCTAACAAATCAGTTATCTTAAAATTCCCTGCTTCTTGTTACAAGAAATCCAAAGAAACAATGCTTTTGTTTTTCTGACATTTGACCTATACTATAATATATTTGATAATATCATTTGACTTTGTTTTTTCATATGAGAAGCAAAATTCTGCTGGCTACTTACATTTATTTCTTGGAATAGCCTAGTCCTGCCAATTGAGGCACCTGACTCAGACTCCTATGGGTTACACACTTGGACTGAGCAAAGTGATCTAATCCTATTGTAATTTGAGCTCTAGCAAAGGAGAGGTAATTTTTAGGGAGACATGATTTGAAGTTTTCCCTTGTGGTTTACTCTCAGTTTTCCCAGAAGGTTGAAAGGAGTGAATAAATACCAATTTGAAAAAAAAAAACCAAAAACAAATAGCTGTCATGTCCCTAATGTTCTGTTTTACTAACTTAATTCTGTCTAGAATACAAATTTGCCTCACATGTGACATGCTCTCTGGCTTATAAACATGAGTACTGAAAGGGATCCACAAGGAGTAAAAGATCAATAGTTTATCCATTAACTAAGCAAGTTTCAATATGTCTTTCATTTGACTAGGTCTTGATTTATTGCCTAAAATAAATAGATCAAGATCCGTTAATTTTCCCTAAAGTCCTTCCATTCAAAATCACCACTACAGCCAGTTGTTTTAAAATACCATGTTATTATTGTATAGCTTCTTATGACAGTATTATAAAATTACTTTTCAGCACCATGCAGTTTGTATCATTTTAGATGAAAAGGGCACAGGGCTTTCTGAAGGTCAAAGAAAAATCACAAGAACAGTGTAATTCATTCAACAAGGGAAGATTATCTATTGTGGTATGTTTCCTTCATAAGGCAAGTATCCAAATAGCCTCTTCCTCCAGACACTGAATGTATGTAGTGGCTGGAATGTATGTGCCAAGATTTATAGATCCTTTGGAAGATCAGGAGTGTTTTACCTTACATTTCCTACTGAACTTGAAGTGGCTTACTTTTTTCTTGCCTTGAAAATAAAAAAAAAGATAAGTGATTTTCCATATCTATTAAGTACTAGGATGATTTATCCCAAATGTTTTCACATTATGACACAGTTTCAGTCATGAATGTCATGTGACCTTGGAATACCCCTTAGGAAAAGGTGACCGAGATAGCTTTACCTCTTTGGTACAACCTATTTCGAAACCTGTGATGGTAATAACTTCATCAACAACCAACAGCTCCCTAGAGAATATCTAGAAAGATTTTGTTGTTGTTGTTGTTGTTGTTATTAAAAAAATCAGTGTTAGGTAAAGAAGACCCATGGTTCTCTAAGAATATGAACTATGGGGACTTCTGTGCTGCAGAACATGGAATGTTAGAGGGCCTGATTCCAGTAGCCTCACACTGGGTATTCAGAAATACTATTTCAGAACTGATCATCTTAGAATAAAGAAGGGTTCTTACACAAATGACAACATGAATGTTTTAATATGCCTATTTTTAAGCATCTAAGAAAGTAGATTGTAGAATGTATTTTCTGTCATTTGATGGTTCCAAGTCTTGTTCCAATCATATAGGATAAATTTAGATTTAGATAGTAGAGCTGAAATTTATTTGTTGAAACTAAACACCAATTTGCTGATTTCAATCAATAGATGAAATTTTATTTATCTTCAAACACTATTGTTACACATATTGGTTCACATATTCACTATCTCAGGAGATTTGTTTTCATATGTGCTAGAAATTGATAAAATAATCCGGAATTTATCTTATAAACCTAAAAGCAAGGAACAAGTTAACCTATAAATAATAAAGAATAAAAGCAAATTACACTGGACATTAAAACATAAAAGCATGAATATTTTAGTCTATGTAGCATATATCATAGAAAAGACTTGAATAATAAACAGAGAGAATAGATAGAAAATACTCTGTACAAGATAACTCCTGATATTGTTACACTTGTTTGATGGTGGAGTAGTGAGACAGGTGTGGATAGTTTTGTTGTTGTTGGCAGTGGTGGTGGTTTTATTTTTGCTTTTTTGTTTTTTTCTCAGTATATAGTGCTAGATTAATTGAAAGTGGTTGGAAGGAGAGAAAGAGAGAAAGAGAAAAAGAGAGAAAGAGAGAGAGAATAGGTAGATATGTGTATGAAAATAGATCTGTACAAATAATTCTATGCATTTTATTGAAGTTTTAAAAAAGAATAAAATATAAGGCATAATACTTTCATGTTTGAGTACATGATAAAATGTATTAAAATGAAAAACCATCATAAAGGAAATAATAAACCTGAAAGACATAAAGTGGGAAATATAGCTTCAAAATTCATTAACAAAAAAGCCTCAGTCTTGAGTAAATATAAATAATAGAAATAAACTAAACGAATAGATAATCTTATAAAACATGGGTAAGAAACTGCTCAGTACAGCTGAAGCAAGAAGACTGAACTGGCAATTGACGGTCAAGCCTATCAATGTGAAGCCAAATGTTCCATGATGCTGCTGGACTGGGGCTGATACGACTACTTTGAATAATGACTGCCCACTATCGATATCGGTTAAAATATTGAGGTTCTGAATCTTGATACAAAAGTAAACAATAAAACTGCTTATGATAACCTGAATGTGTAAGTAATTCAGTATTAAGCATAAGCTGTGGTAGATAAAGTAACCTTAAAGCAACAATGAACTGTAAATATGGACATTTTTGCATGAATCTTAAAATGTTTAAAATGGTGAATCCCTCTCTCCCTTAAACATACACCACACACACACGCACACACACACACAAATGATTCTCTGTACATTAAATTTAAAATTTAAAAAGTTACTGGCCTTTGTACTATAAAGACACAGTGGCACACACTAGACCTTAAGTATACACATCCACAAATACTGGGGACCTGACCCAGGACTATGTTTGTTGTACTAGGCGAGTTATCTAAGGTTGTGGTTATAAATGCAATAGTGATAGGAACTAAGGCTGGAGAAGGTGTCTTGGAAATGGGGAAATGTGGTAATCTATTTCTAGAAATATTTAGCCAGATTGCAAATATGTTTTCCTTTTGTGACAATAATTTGTGATATGTGAATGTACACATTGCATATATATACGTACTTATTTTCTTGCTTACTTAATAACATCCAATTGCAGATTTTCCTACTTCCTCTCCTTCTAGTCCTTTCTCCTTACCTCTCTATTCCTTTAAACCCCTCCCTCTCTCTTCAGAAAAGAAGAAGTCTCCCATGGATATCAACCCACCTTGAGGTATAGAGTTGCAGTGGACTAGACACATCTTCTCCAATTGAATTTAGAGAAGGTTGCCATGTTAGGAGTTAAGGGTCTAAACGTAGGCATTGTAGTCAGAGACAGCCCCTGTTCCTGCTCTTAGAGGTCCCATATAAATACAAAGCTGCCCACTAAGTCTGATCCATGCATGCCCTGTGAGCCCATATGGGTCCAGTTTAATTGATTCTGTTGGTTTTCTTGTGGTGTCCTTGACCTCTCTGGTGCCTATAATGCTTCCTCTGCCTGCCTCTTCCATAGGTTTTCCCAAACTGTCCCTAATGCTTGGCCGTGGGTCTCTGCATCTATTTGATCAGATGCTCAGATGATAGTTATGCTAAGCCCCTGTCTGCAAGTATAGCAGAATATCATCAATAATGTCTCAGTGAGCTCTCTCTTATGGCATGAGTCGTAAGTCGAGCCAGTCCTTGGTTAGCAATCCCCTCAAATTCTTCCCTATATTTACCACTGCACACCTTGTAAGCTGGAAAAGTGGATTGAAGGTTTGGTGGCTGAGTTGGTGTTCCTATCCCTCTATCAGAGTTCTTTTCTGGCTACAAGAGATGGCCACTTCAGGTCCAATATCCCTTATTGCTAGGAGTCACAGCTAGGGTCGTACTCATAGATCCCTATGAGTATCTAGTACTCTAGATTTTTGTCTTGTCCCAGAGATGCCCCTCTGATCAATTCTAGTTCTCTCTCCCTTAATCTTCCCACACTAGATCCCTCCAGTCCCCTTCTCACCCCCTCCCCAACCCAGCTCCCTCCATACATCCACCTCCCCTATGTCTTTAATTCCCCTACTTAGTGAGATTCAAGCATCCACTGTTGGGCCATCATTGTTACTTAGCTTCTTTGTGTCAGTGGATTGTAATATGGTTATCCTGTTTATTTAGATATTATGTCTGATATCAACTTATAAGTGAGTACATATCATGTATGTACCATGTTTATTTTTCTGGATCTAGGTTACAGCACTCTGGATGATCTTTTCTAATTCTATCTGTTTGCCGGAAAATTTCATGATTTAATAAATTTCATGATTTATTAGCTTAATAATATTCTATTGTGTGTATGTACCACATTTTCTTACTTCCTTCTTTGGTTTAGGGACATTTTGGTTGTTTCTAGTTTCTGGCTATTACAAATAATGCTGTTATGAACATAGTTGAGTCTTTATGGTATGTTTGATTATTATTTAGATGTATACCCAGGAGTGATATAGTTGGTTCTAGAGGTAGAACTATCCACAATTCTTACAGAAACCATGAAATTGACTTTCAAAATGGTTTTATTCATTTGCATTGCCATCAGCAATGAAGGAGTGTACCTGTTGTTTCACATACTTGTCAGCATTAGCTGTTGCTTGAGTTTTTGATCTTAAGTCATTCTGATGGTGTAAGATGGAATTTCAGATTCATTTTAATTTGTATTTCTCTGATGACTAATGATGTTAAACATTTCTTTAAGTGCTTCTCATCCATTAGAGAATTAAAGAGTCCTCTGCTGAGGAATTCTCAGTTTATATCTGTATCCCATTTTTAACTGGGTTATTTGGTTTCTTGATATCTAATTTCTTGAGTTCTTTGTGTATTTTGGATATCAGTCCTCTGTTGGATTAGGGTTAGTTAAGATCTTTTCCTATTCTGTAGGCTGCCATTATGTCTTATTGATGATGTCCTTTTCCTTACAAAACTTTTTTTGTAAGATCCCACTTATTAATTGTTGAAGTTAGTACCTGAGATGTTGGTGTTCTGTTGTTTATATCTTTTGTTAATGCTTTAAGGCCATTATACACTTTCATTTCTATCAGCTTTAGCGTATTCAGTTTTATGATGAAGTCTTTGATCCACTTCATCTTGACTTTTGTGCATGTGATAGATGTTGATCTAATTGCATTCTTCTACATGCAGACATCTAATTAGACCAGCAACATTTGTTGAGATACTTTCTATTTTCCATTACATTGTTTTGGCATTTTTGTAAAAAATCAAGTGTCTGAAAGTGTGTGAGTTTAATACTTGTTCTTTGATTTGATTCCATTGATTAGCTTGTCTGTTTTTATGTCTGTACCATGTGGTTTTTATTGTTATCATTCTGAAATCAAGATGGTGATACCTCCAGAAGTTCTTCAAGTATACAGGATAGTTTTTGGCTAACTTGGGATTTTTGGGTGATTTTTTTTTAATAAGAAGCTGAGTTATTTCATGGTCTGTAAATAATTGAATTGGAATTTTGATGGAAATGGCACTGAATCTGTAGATTACATTTGGTAAGATGCCATTGATACTATTTTAATTCTAGTGATTTATAAACAATGGAGGCCTTTTTATCTGCTTATATCATATTCACTTCATTCTTCAAAGACTTGAAGATCTTTTCATACAGCTCTTTCACTTGTTTGATTAGAGTTACACCAAGATAGTTTATATTACTTGTGGCAATTGTGAAGGGTGTTCTTTTACTAATTTCCTTCTCATCTAGTTTATCATTTGTATAAAGGAGTACTAGTGATATATTTTAGTTAATTTTGGATCCAAAGACTTCACTGATGGTTTTTATCTGCAGTAAAAGTTTTCTGGAACATTTTTTGAGGTAACATATATACTGTAATATCATGTACAAATAGTGACACGTGGATTTCTTTCTTTCCAATTAGTATCCATTTAATCTTCTTTAGTTCTCTTTTTGCACTAGCTAAAACATCAAGTACTATATCTAATAGATATGAAAAGAGTGGAAGGTGAGTGTCTTGTTCCTGATTTTAGGGGAATTGCTTTAAGTTTTCTCCCCTTAAGTTGATTTGGCTCACTGTGTGTTGCCTTTATTGTATTTAAGTATGAGTCTTATATCCTGGTTCTCTCCAAGACTTTTATCATGAAGGTGAGTTGGATTTTGTCAAAGGGTTTTTCAATATCTAATGAGATGATTATGTGTTTTGGTTTCTTTACATTTGAAAGTTTTGTATGTTGAGTATTCCCTGGGATGAAGCCAATGTGATCACAGTGGATGACGTTTGTGATGTGTTCTGGATTCTAATAATAATCTAATAATAATAATAATAATAATGATTATTCTCTCTCTCTCTCTCTTTCTCTCTCTCCCTCCCCCTCCCTCCCTCTCTCTCTCTCTCTCTCTCTCTCTCTCTCTCTCTCTGCGTGTGTTTTACATACAAATGTGACTGTGGCCCCATAAAATGAATTTGTCAATGTTCCTTGTCTTTCTGTTGTGCAATAATTAGAAGAATATTTGTTTTAGCTCTGTTTTGAAAGGTTGGTAGAATTCTGCTCTAAAACCTTCTGGTCCTGGGTTTTATTTGTTGAGAGAGTTTTAATGACTGCTTCTAATTCCTTGGGGATTATAGATCTATTAAAATTTTGATCTGATCTTGATTTAACTTTGATAAGTTGTATCAATCAAGAAAATCATCCATTTTGTTTAGATTTTCCAATCTTATGGAGTATAGTTTTTTGAAGTAAGATCTAATAATTATTTGGGTTTCCTTGGTGTCTGTTTTAATATCTTTTTTTAATTTCTTATTTTATTGATTTGGATATCCTCTCTCTGGTATTTAGTCAGTTTCTCTAATGGGTTGTCTATCTTATTGATTTCTCAAAGAAACAATTCTTGGTTTTGCTGATTCTTTTGGTTTCTAATTTATTGATTTCAGCCCTAGTTTGATTATTTCCTGAAGCCTACTCTTTTTGGTTTTGCTACTTTTTGTTCTAGAGCTTTTGAGTGTGCTGTTACATCATTAGTATGAGATCTCAATAATTTCTGTAAGAAGGTACTTAGTGCTATAAACATTCCTTTCAGCACTGCTTTAAGTTTCCCACAAGATTGAGTATGTTGTGCCTTTATTTCATTGAATTCTAGAGAAGCTTTAATTTCTTTCTTTATGTCTTCCTTGATCCAGTTTTCATTGAGTAGATTTGTTTAGTTTCCAAGAATTTGTAAGCATTCTGCTGTTTCTATTGTTGTTGAAGTTTAGCTTTAATTCATTGTGATCTGACAAAATACAGGGTGTTATTTCAATTTTCTTGTATCTGTTGTGACTTGTTTCATGACAGGGTAAGTCTTAATATTGGAGAAGATTCTATGGGGTGATGATAAGAAAGTATATTCTTTTTTGTTTGGGTGGAATGTTTTGTAGATATCTGTTAGATCCATTTGATTCATAACATCTAGTTTCATTATTTCTCTGGTTATTTTCTACTGCTGAGAGTGGGGTGTTGATGTCTCCCTCTAATAATGTGTGCAATTCAATTATGATTTAACCTTTAGCAATGAATTTTTACAAATGTGGGTGCTCGTGTGTTTGGGGATAGATATTCAGAAATGAGAAATCTTCTTGGTACAACTTTCCTTTGGTGAGTATGAAATGACCTTCTTCATCTCTTTTGATTAATTTTGGATGAAAGTCTATTTTATTAGATATTAGAATGGCTACTCTGGCTTGCTTCTTGGGTCCATTTGTTTGGAAAACCATTTCTAGCCCTTTAATTTGAGAGCTGGATATTCTCAGTATCTTTGATACTGATGTGTGTTTCTTACATGCAGCAGAATGGTAGATCCTGTTTTTTGTATCCATTATCCTGTCCTGTGTCTTTTTGTTGAGAAATTGAGTCCATTGATGTTCAGAATTATTAATGATCAGTGATTGCTAATTCCTGTTATTTTCATTGTGGTGGTGGCAGTAGTAGTAGTAGTGGTGGTGGTAGTGGTAGTGGTAGTATTAGTAATGTGCGCGCGTGTGTGCGTGCGCGCGCGTGTGTGTGTGTGTGTGTGTGTGTTTATCTGTCTGTCTGTGTTCTTCCTTTCTTTTGGTTTTTGCTTGTGTGAGTTTATTTCTCACATTTTCTTGGGAACTGTTCACCTTCTAGCATCTTCTATAGGGCTGAATTTCAGGATAGATATTTTTATAATTATGTTTGGTCATGGAGTATCCTGTTTCATTCATCTGTGATGATGAAAGTATTGCTGGGTATTGTAGCCTATGCTGGCATTTGTGGTCTCTTAGAGACTACAAGATATCTGCCCAAGCCCTTTTGGGTTTTGGACTCTCTGTGATAAATTGGGTGTAATGCTTATCTCTCTGAATTTATATATTACTTGACCTTTACCTCTTTCAGTTTTTGAGAGTCTTTTAGTCCTATACATTTAAGGTTTCAATTATTATGTGATGAGACGATATTTTTTCTGATTTAATTTAATTGGTGTTCTTATAAATTTATAGCCATCTCTTTCTTTATGTTGTGAATTTTCTTCTATTATCTAATGAAAATATTTTGGGGGCCTTGGAGCAGAAATGTTTTTCATTTATTTCTATTATACTTAGATTTGCTCTTTTATAGTTTCCAAGATTCCTGAATGTTTAAGGTTAGGAACTTTTTAAGTTTAACGTATTCTTTGACTGATATATTAATTTCTTCTAGTGTATCTTCTATCCCTGAGGTTCTCTTTTTCATCTCTTGTATTCTGTTGGGCATACATATATCCATAGTTCTTGTTGGCTTGCCTACAACAGGTTTCAGACAACAGGAGTTAGGTTTTATAGATCCAGAATTACCTCAGTTTGTGTTTTCTTCTATCATTTTCATAACAATGGATTTAAAATCATTTTCTTGTGCTTCATCTGTGTTAGAATGTCCAGGGCATGCTGTGATAGGATAGCTGGACTCTGGTGGTTTAATATTGCCCTAACTGGTGTTGGTACTGTTCATATGCTGGTCTTTGGCCATGTGAGTTTTGTGGTTATTATAGGTTCAAGTGCCTATTTCTGATTTTCTATTAGTTGTATGGATATTCTTTGGATGATTTCTCCCTTGGTTTTTGTTTTGTTTTGTTTTTGTTTTTTTGGTTTTTTGTTTGTTTTTTCTCTCAGTCTGGTGACATGAGCACTCTGAAGTTCTGGTGATCAGTAAGTATTCAGGTCCAGTATGGTGTCTCCATTGGGGTTTTTGTTACCTGTATGTCTTTTTTGTTGGTTTTGTGTGCTAAAGTTTCCTCTCAGGTTTCTATTAGCAGCCTGTCCTGTCCTTGGGTCTTGGATGCCCATGTAGTATCCAACAAAGCAGGCAGGTTTGTGAGCTAGAAAATGGAACACAGAGTATGGGCTATGGTTTACCACTTTTGAGTGTATTTTGGGGGGAGGTAGCAGGCAAGTACTTAGGGGAAATATTTTATCTGATGCTCCTGGTGCCTGCTGGCCTCCAGGAAACAGGCAGATTTGTAGGATTGGAAATGGACTTCATGGAATTGAGTGGAGTTTACTGATGTTGGGTGTGCTTTCAGGGATGTTGGCAGGCAAGAGGTTGGGCAGAGGGCTCTTAGTAGGGCTCTTAGACTAGTGTGGCATATTCTCATTTTTAAATGAAGTAAATTATACAAAGGACATACAGTCATACAAGTGAAAAATCTCTAAAAGTTCGAAGAAAGTGGCATTTTATTACACGTATAAATTATAAAATAAAGTCTTATTTCTTATACTTTATATTGTAATTTTACTTATAATGTTTTCAAAAATGAGATAGTCAAAAATGGTCAAAATCCTGGAGATATCAATGATTACTTAAGTTTCACCAAAGACTATAAAGGTTTTTCAAACTTTATGGTCTTTCCTCCCTTTTCTTAAGGGAATTTACTTCAATAAATTGGAATTTAATTGTTTTATTTATTTTATTTTATTTGACCTTGAGATTGTGTATATTCTCCCAGTCTCTTGACAGTTTTCTAACGTAGAAATGGGAGTCAGTTTTAAAAATGCAATTATAAACAACCAACATAGCATGGTTCCAACCCAGTCTGCAAGCTGATGAGCACACATGTGGGCAATCAAATATTCCTTACTCACAATTCCTGTCCTCCTCTCTGGTATTTTGCCATTAACTTACCGAAATGCCTTGCCCTGTTCCATCTTTTACTTCATTAGAATTGGACTTCAAACCCTAATTCCATCATCACAAGTCTTGAAGAATGTCTCCAACTCCCATTTCATTCTATCTTGAACAAAATTTCTTCAAGATCTTTGTAAACACTTTAAAAAAACACATTTTAATACATTTCTATACAGATATGGATGCCACATGATATCTGTAAAAGTAAAATGCTTTCTGAATCTTCTTTTTATTTTCTTCTGGATACAACTATTAGTTAAGCAGTATAACAAACAATTAAAATGTCCAAACTTGGCCTCTGTTAGGCCACAAGGGTGTATTAATTTTTTTGTTATTTTGGTAATATTGAAGCCATGAAAATTAAACTCAGCTGCAGTAGAAAGCAGGGCATGGTAATTAATACTCAGTTTGCCAGTGAATTTTGGTATGTTGGCTCCAAATTAATCCAGGATGTTTTACAATCTTTAATTGCTCTTTACAAAATACGATCATGAACCTTTGGCCATATATTACTAGAGATATTGTTTCTAAAAATAGTTGTATTAATCTATGAGTGTTAAATGATTTGGAATACTACAAAATGAAGAATAAGTGATGATCAATGGGAAACAGCACACAAATTTCAATGATAATAGTAGACTTTGTACAATGAAATATTAGAGTAGTATTCATACAAAGTTAGAGCATGGTAACTTGTAGGAAAAAGATTTGGATGCTTTTCAGGGTTTCAAATGTTACAGATGCAGACTGAGAGGTAAAAAAGGAGATTGTTGTTGGCAATGAGACTTAGAAGAAATTTTGTGTTGTGACATATTTTACTTCTCTTCTTATTTGTTTTATCTCATGAAATGAAACCTTCTCCTTTGTAGAACGGAATGACTCTCCTGTGGCCATCTCTGTGCCGGTATTTAATATGCCAACTCTCTGGGCAAAGATAATAGCATCCTTTTGTAAAATATGAAATAATTTTGAGGGCTTTAAATAGATTTGTCTCTGTGTTTCTGGTTTATTTTGGCTGACTAAGAAGAAAATAAAAGCTGATATGTGAAAGACGAACAATAATTAGAAAAATTTAAATAATGAATAGCATAAGAATGATAAATGATCATGAAATTGAAATCAGATTGGCTTGAATTTTGAATCCTGTCAGGATCAATTAGCAAAGATATTAATTTGAAGGGTTAATGCTAAGTGTTACATAGTAACATTATTGGGATTTCAACATTCACTCAGACATACACAGGATATGCTTTGTAGGTTCACCTAATATGGAATGTGCTTATCCTAAAACAAACAAACAAACAAACAAATAGTAAACAATAAAAAACAAAAGGGAAAACAAAGAAATAAAAAATTCTGCCAATTCATCAGAAACCAGTCAGTCGATCTGGGCTGGCTATCTATGTATCTCAGAAACCCTGAACTATCAGATTTGTCTCAATCAATATTTCCTAATGATTTTAGCAGATCTCACTTTCTATTATGTCAAGAAAAATTTAATTTTATATATACATGACCTTTACAAAGTGACATGAGGTAGTGTCAAAAGGTCACTTTTGGCTTTAGATTGCTGTGATCCCATTCTGGCTTATGAGATTGCCTTGCTGATTTCACATAGTTAAAAGTCACTAGGCCCCAAACTTTATTACTTTTAACACTTTCTTAATCATGCTTTTAAATCAGGTATTGGGCAGTACAGTTTTCTTAAAATTACTATTGTTTAGAGTAGGTATATGGATAATTCTGGCAGTTATTTAAAAAAGGCACTTTATGCTAGATATTATTCTTATAAATCAAGATAATTTTCACATTATGTTCATATGGAGTTATGAAACATAACTAGTGCAAAGTAAATATAAATATATAAATTAGTACTGAAATGTCATGTAGAAATCTAAAGAAGAATAAGACACAATTTTTCATTGGGTAAGAATGATATTTTGTATGGATGATTGACAGCTTTCCCTGAGAAGAGATATTTAAAGAGAAGCCTACTGAAGCAGATGGAGTGACCTGAAAACCAAACATTTCATATAACTGGAATAGTAAATGCCTACAGGTCCAGAAGTGAGAACATATAACAATTGTTTAAGGATAAGACTGTGAATATCCTGCGTAATCTGGGAAACTTCTAGGAGCAAAGGCAAGTATTGATGTAGCAGGTTGTTATGTCTTGATAAGGTATTAACAGTTTACTCTAAATATATTAGGAAAGTTAGATTTATTTTTAATACAAGAACTAGTTGTTCTGATTTATGTATTGGAAGAATTACTCAGACATCTTTAGGTCACACAAATCCTAAGAGAAAAATAAGAGAATTATCACAAATCTCTTGCAAGAATCTAAGTAAAAATTCAAACTAGGAAGTCAGAAGTAGAAACGAGTAGCCATAAATAGAGGCCAAACTTATTTTCAATATAAAACCAGTAGATTTTGAGTGGATTGCACTAGGTTGTAGAAAGTGCAGAGGAGTTAACAGAAGTGTTTTTCTGATAAAGTAGGATTAGCAATTAATCAGAAAAGACTACATTTTGGATTGGAAGGTCAATAATAACTTGTTGGACTTTACAGGTTGATATCTAATGTAAAACTTTAGGACAGTGGCAGGAAATTCACTTTTCAGGAAATGAGTAGAAATTGAAGTTGTGTAGCCAAATGGAAGGAAGTGAGACAATGCACAAAATAAGAGAAGACATGTAAGTAGATGTTGACATACTTTATTTAATACAGATGTAGGCTATGCAACAAGTCCACTAAAGCTTGCTATAGAGGTATGGACAATGAATAAGAAGTATTAAGCAATAATGAATAAGAAGAATAAGCAGCATTAGACAAGATCCTGGAGGTTGGATCCAACTAAGGAACATAGTCCTTAGAGTAGTGAACTAATCTCACCTTGACTTAGTGACAAACCAACTACTGGAAAATAACTAGTAAACATTTCAAAATAGAGATAAATGAAATATTCTTAAGAATGGTTTGTCAACTCAGGGATTAAAATACAATTTTGTATGGTGCCAAGAGAATAGACCAAAAGACCTGTCAAATGCTGGCCTAAATAATTCTTTCCAGGAAGGTGTTTGTTTGTTTGTTTGTTTGTTTTAAACTGTAAAACACCACTGACATTAGTGAGGGAGTGAGGCAACAGTGCCAAAATGTGTTTATGAAAGTCAACTACTTGATGATGATATGAAGAACAGCATTTAGAAAATACTTTGATGTTCTCAGGTCTAGTATCTCTTTCCTTGGCTATCATGTTCAAGGTTGTTTTTTCTAATTGTGACCCATCCAGTTTGAATGTATCCTATCTTTTCACATTCTGTGTCTCAGGCATCTTCTGACATTGAGTTGGGCATCAAGGATTCACTGAACCTCCTGTCAACCAGAAAAATATGTTTCATGTCCTATAATTGTGACATCCCTCCACCTGCAAATAGGCCAGCTTGAAGCCTCAAATTGACTAGGTTGGAATCAGATGAGCTCATAATTCTGTACAGCCACTTTATGCTCAGCACAGTTGAATTTACTACAACTAAGCCATGGGTAGCACTTGCTCTATAACTTCACCACATGCACCTCTTTGAGTTTTGATTTACTAGAAAGTGGATGGCTGTTGACTGCAATGCAAACAAATGTTCTCCTCCAAAAAATTGAGCATAATGATGGCACTTTTCCTTCTTCTCACACACGCATTCTCATTCTTGCAAACTTTAGTACCACTTCTGAGACAATTAGGATAATTCAGCCATTTAAGTACTAACAGTCATACAGTCTTAGAACCACTTTTTTCACTACAATGCACTAAAAAGGCATTATTGCTTATTGGAATTTTAATGCTTCTTTATCGGACAAGAGAGAGAGAGTGTTGGAGTTTGTATTTGTTCTTAAGAAATACTGAAAAGCAAGAATAAAGAAAGGAAGTTTATTAAAATTCACCTCAAAATAGTTTTGCAAATATCTTTTCTGGTGCCTTGAAAACCCTGTTTAGATTTGGAGGGAAAACTTGGTGTCAGCATAGGAATGATTTTTTTAAGAGGAGAAGAACATTACGTGTAAGATAAAGGAAGGGTCTCTACTGTTTCCACTTTGTAGAGATAAAATTGATTGGTACATTTATCAGTGTTTGAAGCCTCTAATACAGTTTTCCATCAACCCGAAAGCAGTCATTATCCTAGAAGCTAATTATATCCTCAACTTTGGGAAAACTAGGAGGAGCACTACTCCTCTGCTATGGATGATGAGAAGAATACTCAGACATTTAAGGAGATTCATTTTCATGAACGTGATATTTTCATGAGACAATGCTGATAAAAGTTTCTGATCACCAGTATCACTACTAGAAAGAGACATGAAAGAATGTCGAAAAACGATGGTATAATTAGATGTAGGCATTCTATGGCTCAATGATGGTCTTTTGCTTTTACTCTAATTCCCCAAATCTTTCAACTAGTCTGAAATATTTCAGAGAATTGGCTTCGGAATATTTAAATTAAATAAAATTTAATTAAAGAATTTTCCTAGTAAAAAAACATCTGAAGGCTTCAACTTCAGAACACCTCAGTCCCAAAGCATTGTAGATAGGAACACTTACTCTGTCCCAACTTTTCCATAGCTTAGCCAAGAATGCTCTCTGAGTTTGGTTTTCTTAATTAATAAGGTGGAGTCCAGGACACAGTGATCCAAAATAGAAGGAGTGGAATATGCACTATTTAAAATGTTTTATATGTATTGGCTAATATTCTCAACAACATAGATATTTTTTAGCTGCATTTTATAGGTTATCAAAAAAGTTATAGTACAAATTGCTTACCAGGGTCTCTAAACGAATAGGGGTCACAGGTTATACTTTGTACCAAGTAAGAAGTGACTTGGGAGTACATTCTTCTAAATTAATTCCCCCTGGGGTATTTGGAGGAAGTTGCAGAGTGGGTGTGGGTAAACGTCTAGGCCAAACTGGGTAAGTAGAAAACTGCAAAATTCACCAACAATGGAGAAGAAGCATGGGGTCTCAGTATCCCTGTCTTTGAATTTGGGGGCCCTCCATGGCTCTTTGTAAATGTGTCTTCATTCTTGGATGGAAGCCAATGTCCTTGTATCTTCAGTCAGAAGTTAGCCAGACAATACAGTGACAATTAGGAGTTTCATAATCTAAAAGAAATAGCAGTGAGGCAGTCACCTAAGATGTGAAGCTGAAATGCCAAGTCCAGGTGGGAAGAGTCGCCTGGGCTCAAACCGTGTGAACTCTTCTCAGTGACTGTTTAGCCCTTGCTAAAATTGCTGTCCTCATTCTTTCTGTCTGCCCTTTGGCTCTGTGACTGTATTGGAAACCTTCTTTCTTATTTCAGCATCAGTGGCCATGTCAACCCTGAAACAGCCTCCAATCTACTCTTCTCACTTTCTCTGACTTTATCTGAAAAGGCTGTCACTTGGTAAAACTTTTATGAAGCAACTTTCCTCCAATCAACAAAAGGAAACTCCATTTTCTTTATTTTGCTGTAAAGAGTGTCATACTTTCTGGTTTGCTTTACATTTACACATTTCCAGGTGGTTAAGGACATCAACTGTTTGGCACGTTGAAGTTGCATTTCCCAGAAAAGCATTTATTTCTCCATCATTTCTTTTCCTATTTCTGGTTTCCTCTTTCTTTCAACCCTCTTTTTCTTATTATTCTTCCTAGCCTTACTCCCTTTGTTCCTTGTTTCCGTTATGATGAAAAGGTATTTTGTCACTAACTAGCCATTGAGAGTTAAAAGGTCCCTAGACTCCAGTACTACTGTGACTAGCATTATCATTCTATCCTCATGACCTGAGTACAATAGAATGTATCTAACTCTATTGGGACTGGTTTTGCTTGTGGATGGATGCACTGGAATGTGACTCTGTTAAACAGGGTCATTAAAGCCTCCTTCACAATACTGCTGTGACAAGGGCATATTGAACATGTGCTGGAATCAAAGTTAGTGTTCCTAATCAGTGAGAACAAAAACTGTCCAGACTTCATTAGAAGCCAGGCTTAGGAGGTTACCTGTTAGCACTCCAAAGTCTGAGACAGACATGGTAAGTTCATGCCTAACTTGAGCTCCATAGCAAGAACTATTCTCAAATAAACAAAGTAAATTAGTTGGTAACAAACTTGATGTAATAGGCTTTCAACATTTGACCTCCACTAGCAAATTACAGTTTTATTCTTTCTTTATTAGCTATTTCATTTATATTTCAGATGTTATCCCCTTTCCCCATACCCCCCCCCAAGAAATCCTCTATCCTATCCCCTTCCTCTTGCTTCTATGAGGATGTGTCCCCACCCTTCCTCCCACTCCCACCTCCCCGCCCTCAATTTCCCCACATTCGGGCATCCAGCATTCACTGAAACAAGGACCTACTCTTTCACTTATGCCTGACAAGGCCATCCTCCCCTCATATACAGGTGGAGCCATGGGTCTTTCCCTATGTGCTTCCAGGCTGGTGGTTTAGACCTTGGGAGATCTGGTTGATTGGCTTTGTTGCTCTCCTCATTGGGCTGCAACTCCTCCATTGGGAACCCCATGATCAGTTCAATATTTAGCTGCAAATTACTTATCATCGCTAGGCTATGTTTCTAATCCTAGTGATGCAAGATGGCTGCTAGACTCCAGCCACCAACTTACAGGCAACAGGACAGTGAAAAGTATTAAGAAATAAGACTTTTTATTGCCTTGAAAGCAATCTGATAGAAGTCAATCATATCTGGCACTCAGTTGTATACCTACACACAATGTGTAGATCAAGGTAATATCCCATTTTCTATTAATAAACTACTAAGCTACAGTTTGAGATTCGTAGTAATGAGGAAGGAACATCTGCAATATGGATCAACTGTGTCCATTGCTTGATACTTCAGCTTGAAAGTCTGAATGTTTACTAAGTTCTGCATCTATTCTTGGCCCATTTCCTGTTAAGTTTAGAGAAGATAATGGATATGCAAAAAGTTATGAGGAAGACAATGATTTTATTGCCTCAGTTTAACATGATTTTGTGGAGGCCTGATTATCAGAATATTTAAGAATAAATGAATTATGAACTAAAAGATAAGTTACATAGAGGATGGGAGATACAAAAAAAATGAATCTGAGCAGAACTCAAAAGAGAGTTCACAGCCAACAGTAATGAATAAAAACAGAATGCTAGCAGAGGGTTGAGTTTTTGACAGAACATGCTTTTGTTTTTTGAGAGAATAGACAGGCTACCCTAGTCATGAGCCTCATTCAGTATCACTAATGAGAAAAATCCAAAAACATGATTAGCTGCACATATAATGAGAAATAGTGTTTAATAAAAGAAAATAGTTATTAAGATAAAAATGAGTGCCAGATGATATATCAAGTACACTATAAGCTAGTATTGAGTAGGAACAATTGATATGAGGAAGAGGTATATGGTGCTTAATATATGCAAAGAAACAATGGTGAAATATGATGCCCTAACATGTTTTTTGAGTCAGGTGTGAGTGGGGGAGGTAGATAGAGGTTACATCCACAGAGAAGAAGGAGGAGGGTTGAGGGGATTGGGGGTTCCTGGGTGGGTGGGGAATGGGGTAAGGGGACAACATAGGAAATGTAAATAAAACATCCAATAAAAAAATTGAGTCAGAAATTAGATCATAAAAGTGGAGACACACCCTGAGAGGCTCTGCCAGAGCCTGACAAATATAGAGGCAGATGCTAGCAGCCAACCCATTGGACTAAGCACAGGGTCCCCAATGGAGGAGTTAGAGAAAGGACTGAAGGAGCTGAAAAAGTTTGCAGCCCCATAGGAAAAACAACAATATCAATCAACCAGACCCCTCAGAGCTCCCAGGGACTAAACCACCAACCAAAGACTACTCATGGAGGAACTAATGGCTCCCGCTGCATATGTAGCAGAGGGAGGCCTTGTTGGGCATCAATGGGAGGATAGGCCCTTGGTCCTGTGAAGGCTCGATGCCCCAGTGTAGGGAAATTCGAGGGTGGAGAGGTGGGATTGGGTGGGTGGGTGGGTGGGGGAACACCTTCATTGAAGCAGGAGGAAGGGTGGTAGGATAGGGGGATTGGGAGGGAATTGAAGAATCAGATAACATTTGAAATATAAATAAGGAAAATATTTAATGAAAAAGACAAAAAATGTAGACACATACACAAAATACTTATAGCATTTATAGTTGAGTTGTTTATGTCATTGTCCATTGGCAATTCTCATCATCTTGTTCTGAGTCTATGCTTGACTAGTAATTTCCTGTGCTGCTAAGTGTTAGAACTGAAGCTGAGGAGCTGACTCAGTGATAAAACGCCTTTCTAGCGAATGTGAGGACCTGACATCAGAAGTTCAGAACACAAATGAACCTACTTATGCTAACTAGCATTTGTAATATCAGCGTCCCTAGGGACGCTGGGAGGTAGAGTCAGAAAAACTCTCGGAAGCCAATAATTCATCTACCTTGACATTTAGGGTGCTAGCTAAGAGACTGTGTCCAAAATGTTGATAGACAGGACTGACACCTAAGGTTTCCCCTGTCCTAACTCGGTCTTCATAAATACATCAAGAAAAGCATACACTTGTACTCATATGCGACCGCATATCATAAGCACACACACACACACACACACACCACACACACACACACACAGCTTAGACAATCATGTGTTTCTTCATGTTGTAGGTGCCATCTAGCCCTCAGCTGTTGTGAAAATGTAACTCAGATGATCTGCTGCTTGGCTGTGGATTAAAGGGAAATGATTATCTCAGGGATATTCCAAACGAAACGTGAAAGTGTGTTCCAAAAACAAGACTGGAAAGATATAAAAATGCAAATTTGGCCTAAAAATGGCTGTAGTATTATAAAAAAAATGTAATTCAATTCCTGAGGTTTTAGGTATGGCTAACAGGGGAAAATCAAAGTTCAAATATCAAAGTCCTATCCTTATTTCTATTCTAGTGTGGTAGCAGCACAAAAGTACCAAAGTCTTGTGTGAAATGCCTTGAAATAAAACATGGAAATATTATATCTAAGCCATGTGAATTTGAATTCCTAGAGTGTTTCTATAAGAAGAGCATATTATATTTAGGAGGATACAATTCATGAGGTAGGAACCTAGCCAGAGAGCACATTAGACATCTTTTTGTTGCCAGAACAGACATGAAAGAATGTGAAAATTTCGGGAATCTCTTCTAGCACAGATGAGACCCACTCTACAGGGATCGACTATAAAAGCTAAACATTAAAAAGAATTTCAATTTACAGAAAGAGATTCATCTCCTTCGACCAGATAGAAGTGGACATGTTATAAAAAAATGATTAAATCTACTGGATTGCTCTTGAAAATGATGCCTCCAAAGTTTTTTTCTGCAAAGTCTAACCACTTAGCATTCTTATTAGTATCTACCTTCATATTTCTATGTGAAGAAAGGTATTTCAGTAAAATTTCTCTGGGCTACCCAGAAATACTCAGCTTTAATTTCCTTTTCCTCACACCATATAATTATGCCATGTTTTCTTCCATTTAAAATTTCAAGTCCCCATCAACTTAGCGAGAGTGACTGTGTAACATACCTTTCATAAGTTCCTTCTGCATTCTAACATTCATCTATTTTGACCTGGCTCACACTCCTAGCAAAATGACTTTGCTTGTGTTCCTAATACCTACCAGGTTACAAGGTTGCATTTAAGAAAAAAATCTTGCTGGAAAGGGTTAAAACCTCGGAACTGTTTGGAATTCTAGGGAAGATCTCTGGGGAGACTTGAGATCTAGAGCATCATAGATTCCCCCAAAGTGAGTTTCTTCTTAGATAGTGCAGAAATCTATAATGAATAGGAACTTGAAGCCCACAACTCTTTGTGGGGAGAGAAATTATCTTGTGATTTCTTCCCCTTTTAAAAGTCGGTAATACTCAATAATGTACGGTGGTAGATCTATTCATTTGCGTCACCTAATAGCTTAGGAAAATGACTTATTTTGGGTTTATCATTCCTTTAAAAGAAGAATAAGAAAGACAGAATTTAAAGCCCCACATTTTGTTACTTCAAATCCATAAATTTTCACAGAGATGGCATGGCTCCTTTAAGCTTCTTTGTCTATCTTTATGGAACACACATGCTAGAACTCAGGACATAACTGCCTAAGAGTCTGTGTTTCCTTTTAAACATAATAAAGCTCAATTGTTTTGCTTTAGTGTATGGAGATTTCTGTATATTCCCTGTTTTCCCCCTCCCAATTTCATGAATGGGTTCACCTACAGCAGTCACACTACACATACCTGCTACTATGTTATGTTTTCTCCAATGAATCCTGGTTTCTCGAAAAAGTGGCCTGGTGGGGTGGAGATTATCCCATCTTGTGTTTTCCCTGAAGGTTACTAGAATAAATTAGGAATCCATGTAAGCAGAACAGAGGTTTAGGGAAACCTATGCTCAATTCAAATGTTTCTTCAAAAGAAAAGAGATATTGCTTTTTTTTTCAATTCCAGAGTCTCATATGCTAGTCTAGAACGCTTTTAAAAATAGTATTCCATAGTAAAATTAATATAATAGCCTATTTTGTTTTGTTTTCTTCTAACATCTCAGCAATATGTTTTCAGGCTGTTTGTTTCGAATTCAATTGATCTCTCACAGTCTGATCTTCTTCTGCATTTTATCACTATGGTAAAAGCTCTCTGCATTTCCCTGATTTCTTTATATTTCCCCTAAAGCATGGCATTGAGAATTAGATGCAGTGATGCTTGGGGTTGGAGGTAGTTACTTCAGACATCCTTCAGGCAGCCACAGATAATTTAACCTAATAGCCTGCAAATATCCTGATCTACAGAAAACTAAAGTTTCCCTCCCCCCTTTTTTGTTTGTGCCAATGCAGAGATGGATTTCAAGGCTAAAGTTTTGAAGCTGTAGTAAATGTGCTTAGTCTAAGCTTTGACATTTGATTTTTGTTTTTAAAAGGACCTGTCCTTTATTAACTTAAAAGAGTCTCATTTTTCATAGTGACATGAACATAATTGACCAAAAAAGAATAATTATGTGAGGCTCTGTGGTTTTAGAATCACTAACATAGTCTAAGCCACAGGGACTCTACCTGGCACTCAGCAATAAGTATTTATTTGAATGAATGGAAGAAGCAGCTAACAGATTTATTATGTTTCTTCCACCCAACCAATCAGTATGAAAGGGTCGTTATGTAGGGGTCACAGATCTAGGGGCTGGGAGTAGACATATTGTAAAATATCCCCAGAATGGTACTTACATTCTAGTGGAGTAAGAGAGAAAACCATAAGGTAATGTGTTCAGTAAAACATGTATATTAAAATATTATGAGTATTATAGTGCAAAGTTAATAGATAATGCTCAATGTAATGCTCAATATGAAGTATGTATGTGGTACTTTAAATAGAATCTACCCAGAAAAGGCCCCATAAGATGCTGTGTGAGGGATCATTTCAGGTAAAAGAGTCGTGTCTACATGCAGCATAGTGTCAGATTTCAGGTAGAATGTAAGTGTGTGGGGCCTTTTCACTGAATTGAGAGCAATTACAAACCTGATATATTTATGATCAAGAGACTACAAAAGGAGTAAAGACAGTTAGAAAGGAGAGTTCATTCCATTGATCATTAATATTGTTTTGGAATAGTTCAGTTCAATAAGGAACTGATTTGCTGAATTTTGGTAAAGGAACCTCTCCTAGGACTGGCATCAGGTGAAAACTATACAGCCTTTTTATTCATGAAAGATAGAGATCATGGGGATGAGTTGCAGAAATGTCCATAAGCTGCCTTTAAACCACACACCCAAGAATGCTATTTTATCAGTAATGGAATGTAGAGAGAAAAAGGGAATTTTGTTTAAGACTGTACAGTTGAATGTTATATGTTTTTTATTATATACTATTAATGTTTTTAATAAGTCATCTTCTTATGATTCCTAAGATTTTATTCAAATACATGTTCTCAAATGATCCTATTGCCTCAACATACTTATATATGATAATATTAATATCAATTATACTATCTATCCCTTTTCCTGAAAACTCATGTGTTGTGTGTGTGTTTTCAACATATTGGATATTTTATGTGTTTATTATAATGAGCTATAGAGAAAAAGAAAAAGTTCTAAGTATTGATTACCTGAAGCTTTTTGCTAACATATCTGTTTATTTGTACTTTTAATTTTATCCAAATGAGTTACATTCTGTATTCCTGATTATTATTGCCATTGTAAAGGTTCGCTCTTTGAAGTGGCTAGCTGTTAGACTCTAATTGCAGTTCAACTTTTAAGAGTTCATCTATACCTCTGTCCAGGGTCAAAGGTCTATTTGGGGAGAATAATCCTAATACAAGCTGAGAGTTCTCATCTATAAAATAGAATTATTAATGGGAGTTATCATTTATAGATCTTGTAAAAATATAATACTATAGTGTCCAAAATATTCAATATTTTTATGTACAACTTAAAGCATTGTTATACACAGGTCAATCACATGAACAAGTATTGTCACTTATACATTTTTGGTACCTGAATATAAACACAATTAGCCGCTTCTAATCTCAGAAGAGACTAACAAAGAAAATAGACACCACAAACTACTATAACACAATAGATGATTTGTGTTAAAATACCACACACTAACAAATTTAAGAGCAATTCAGATAAGGAAAATGAGCCATATGGATGAGAATGCTCAGTTGTTTCATATGATGTATAAAATGAATTGTAAGTGAGATGGAAAATTAGTGTGGTATTTATTTATAATAAAGAAATTTGATTTGTTTACATTTGAAAAAGAGTAACAGTTCAACTATGACCTCAGTTGTTAGTTTTGGGGGGGGTTGTTTGTTTGTTTGTTTGTTTTATGTGAATGGTCAGGAGGGGTAGATAAAGTAGCAAAATTCATTAAACTAAAACCAGGTTAAAGTATATAAGAATCTGATAAGGATGCATCATAATTTAAGTTTCAAAATGAGCCTATTAAGGGTGTAAATCTTCATATCTCATTTCAAATACACAAACTCAGTTGATGTGCTTTGGAACTGAGACAGTGACATTGTTAACAAAGTATCAAAAGATGGAAACCAAGATATACCATTATGTAAACACGAAACACTAAATTAGTCTCTAAACCTCCAAAGGTTGTTTTTTTAAAAATCCACTTGTATAAAGATTTGTTAGGTTTTATTTTTAGATGATTTCATGCAGCTTTAATTGAAAGCTAATATTTGAGTAATTAATATTCAAAAAGATAGTTAAGTGATAAATACGAGTAAAAAATATTGAAAGGATTTTTCACACTCTCATAGACTGCAAATATGAAACAGAAAAAATTACTATGAAGCAGGGTAAATGCCTGTCCTTCAGACCATCTGCATTATTCTTCTTGGCAATGGTTCTATGAGATGTTGATGGACTCTGGTTTTCTGCAGGAAGATAGTATCTCAGAGTTGTATCATGTGATGGTTGCTACGGCAACTAGTTTGAGGCATGCCATTGAGTTACCAAGTAAATAGTCTCATAAAGTAGATATTATATCTGACTTGTAAATTAAGGCTACCCTGTCTCTGTCAGATTTTCTATTTTGATTCCCTTGCTTTCCATATTTAATAGAAAACTCTTCCCTTGCAAAAACTAACAGAACATCAATTGAATTCGCAGTTGACATGCTGCTGTTTCTTATTTTAGCATTCCATACTCCAGCACTAATTCTTCAATACTACACTGAGGTTACAATAACAGATCATTAAGTTGCTATACATAAGCCAATACAGTTGCACTTTTCTCAGTGTGTGTGTTGTAGGGGGAGTGGGGTGTCAAGTTGAGCAAATGGTAGAACCTGCTCCTACGATATTCTCTGCCAAACTCATTTCTGTTCACTTTATGGTGCTGATCTCCATGGCTACTATTTTAGTGTTTGCTACAGTATGCTAATCTGCTAGTTAAAAGCTGTCTTTGTTTATTTCTAGAAACAACCTACATTTTCTCAGGTGCACACATGTGGCCCTCTTCCCAATAAGGCACTTAGATTTTTATAACCATAGGTGCCATATCATCCTGGAGAGCTGATTTTGATTGTCTAACATAATCCCTATTCTACAGGCATCTCACAACATTATTTTCAAATTTATTGATAATTAACTTTAACATGCATCTAGACCAAAAGATTAACTTTAGAAAAATTAAAGAATACACAATCTTTTCAAAAAATAGTCTCTTCATCTGTTTAAATTTTTAATTAAAATAATAACATCATTTCTCACTTTTTTTTTCCTTCAACCTATCCCATGTCCTCAACCTCCATTCCTTTCCATGCCCCACACTTACTCCCTTTCAAATTCAGTCTCTTATTTTTTATTATAGGTGTTATATATAATATTTATGTATATGTAAATATAAACCCACCCTTATAGATGATCAAAGATCTATGAATTTTATATGGATATTGGGAAGTCTTTAGCTTAGCAATATATAAACATAATAGATTTTTTGCATATTTTTACAATTATTGTTCATATATATCCTTGAGACGCTGATGTTTAAGGACATAAACAAAATGAACAACATTTTCTTTTTCTTTTTTTTTGGGGGGGGGGTTTCAAGACAGGGTTTCTCTGTGTAGCCCTGGCTGTCCTGGTACTCACTCTGTAGACCAGGCTGGCCTCGAACTCAGAAATCCACCTGCCTCTACCTCTCAAGTGCTGGGATTAAAGGCATGCACCACCACCCCCCGCCAATGAACAACATTTTCGTAATTAAAAGAACCAATAAGTACTGGTTCAAATTGACCTGATAATGACCACCTCCAATTATTTCTCTCTGATATTCTTCACTCAAGCTTCTAGAGTAGCGTTTTTCCTCCATTCACTAGTTTCAGTTTGTAAATGTTCTAGGGGTAAGGTAGTGGACCTTCGAGGGATACAACTGCATGGAGGTTTCAAAAGTCTCCATTTCATAAATATGTGATCCCAAAAGTTTCATCTAGGAAATTCTGTGTGTGTTCTGTTGTATGTAACTTAATCTGATGGCCATTTACTGACTGATATGAGAGGATGGGCAGTGAAATCATAGAAACCAGCCACAAAATTATAAGGCATACAGTATTACTGATTATTGTAGTAACCAAATGTGTGTTGAAAAGCAGGGAGGATAGTGGTACAGTTGCAATGGATAAGGAACAACCAAGTTAGGTTTCCTTGTTGTTCACATGATGTTGGATGGATAGACACCAAATGAAGGAATATGGCATATAGGTATCTGGGAATAAACTGCGATTGGGGAACAGCGGTGTTGTTCAGTGGTATATATTTGCCTAGTGTGTGCAAGGCCTAGAGGTTGATGCATGGCATTGGAATTGAGGTGAATCAGAGAAGATTCAATAAGTGCTGTGCTCACTGACTAGAGGATGCCAGGGTATTAAAGGCAGAGTAGAGATATAAGATGTTACTAAGTATCTGTAGATAAATGAAATTTCAGGTATGGAGCTTTAAAGAATTTGCAAGAAAGTCACTCATGGGTTTTTATTTATAACTCTCAGCTTTACATAGACTCCAAATCGTATCTCAGAAATAATGTAAATGATGCAAAAGCTGAGAATCAAATGGGAAGAAATGGAGATTTCTAAATTTACCATGCAGTCTCATGTCCTCCAGCATTCAGCACCTTTGCCTCTAGAAGCATCTTTTTTTTCACAATGAAAGATGTGTTGCTACACAATTATGCCATTGTAGGTGAGAATAGATGCTTTAGTGCTTTATGTGAAATTTTTATGTTAGTAAATCTTTTCAACAAGTCTGTGAAGTGGTAATTTTCCCCTATGCTTTACAGATGAGTCCAGAAATGTTTTTCAAGGTCACAAGAAGCATAAGTTAAGGCTTTTTGAAGGTTAAATATACTCAAATTCCATAACTAGTTTATAGAAAATATAATTTATTTAATTATATCAAATTATAGAAAAATCGAGATTTGTTTCATTGTTGTTTGTTGTAGACATGGAAAGCTATACCATCATAGGCTAGTATATAAATAAAGGTATCAAGATTGGGGCACAAGTGAAGCACTCAAAAATCTTTACCTTGGGATTCAAAATGAAATGATGAGTCCATTATTACTAATCGTTCATTAATTCAGTCATCACTCATCAAGTGTATGTCACTCAGCTATTATTACCCAGGTATTATTAGTCATCAGACAGTATTATAAGAGATGAAGATAAATAATTCATAAAACCAAATAAGTCATTGTCTCTACAGAGCATATATCTAGGAAAAGAGCCAATTGCAAATGCTTGTAAAGGTAGATATTTTTGGTACCAGTGTGTATTAGAAAGTATTGAAATCATTAGATATAGTCTGATAAGGAATATTTCACAAAAGGAGAACAGCTCAAATATATCTTTTTAAAAATAAGAGCTTTTAAATAAGTAAATATAGGGGGTAACTACTGGTAGTAGGGAAATACTTCAGACGGGGAGGATAGAGGTTATGTAGGCAGGGCGATGGGATGCATTAGGGTGTGTTTGGAAAACAGGATGAGACTAATGAGCACACATAGGCATGGTAGCATCTGTGCATATGAATGCACATGCATATGCAAAAACATTATGTATTTTCTATTTAATTGAAAGCTTTAGCTGGAGGGCAGTACAGGGATTCTAATTCATGTGGAAAAGTAAACTCTGCTCTGTAAAACATTACTGTTGTTTTAATGTCAGATCAGTTGAAGGGTGCAAGGGTTTATTTTTGTTTTATTCTTAGTCAGATTTGCTAACTTTTATGTCTGTTACATACTTTCTCTTCAAACACATTTCCCTCACATATTAATCACCTAAGATCTTGCAGGTACTGGCTATTTGTATAAACAAGAATTTCTATGTTCAAGTGGAATATAAGCCTGCCTCTACTTCTCTAAGATGTAGAGATGAATGGGTACACTGTGCTTTCTGAATAATTAAGGAATATGACTGGGAAGCAAAACATATAAACTACCATGCAGGACAGGAAGTATATGAATCTTTGAAACAGGAATAATGCAGTTTAGAATACAATAATATCAATGTTTCCTGGAACAGGAGAGATCCAGAGGAGGTTGTCCTATATTTAATCTGACTTCCACCATCCTTTCACCTTTAACAGAGTTTGTAATCAATTCTCGAGATAATAGTGGTTGTTGAATAGGTTCTAAATCATCCTCTATAATCATTCATGTGACTCTGCAAGACAGGAGAGTTGAAGGCATAATCCAGGCAAACAGGATAATGTGATCAATGACCACAGTGAAATATAGATCAAAATAACTATGCAAATGTAAATCAGTAAAGTGAGGGAATAACTGAACAAAAGAGTATATATCAGTTTTAGAATCAGGCTAATGAAGTCCCCGGTGGATACAGTTTTTAGTTTGTTCTGCTTTATCCCCATCCCAGACATGATTCCATTTTGCTATATTTAGGCACATGCAAATTTGTATCCATTTTGTGACACTTCAAATAAAATGGACCTACCCTCCCCACTCACTGCCTTGAGTGTAGTAAAACCGGAAGACCAACAACTCCTGAGGATTGTATATTGATGAGCTGATGTTCCGTACTTCATGATGAGTGTGTTTCTTTGCATATATAAGGACAAATGAGTATGAAGATGCATGTAAAGTTCTGAGTGTGACATCAAAAATCTTCTTTGATTCCTTTGTCATCCTATTGTTTGTATCAAACATCTCTATCAAACTCAGAGCTTGCAGATTTGGCTAGTCTTTCTAGCTTTCTCAAGGGATCTTTATTGCTTCTTTCCCAGGTGGAATTGCTCCCTTGCTTACTCCTCCATTCAAGTGGGTTCTGTGGATCTGGTGTTCTACGTTGCATCACAAGCACTTTAACTGTTGGTCTATCTCCCTAGTTCAAACATCAAATTAATGGTTTTCTTTTATTTTTGAAATTTTAACATAATTTCATCATTTCTTTCTTTTGTTTCTTCCCTCCAACCCTTCTATAGGCCCCTCTTGATCTCTTTTGAATTCATGGTCGTTGTTTTGATTGAAATTATAAGCATGTTTTAAAAAAGATATTGTGTATGCCATACATGTAAATATGTTTTTTTGTTAAATGACATATGTTTAAAATGTAGAAATTTAAAGAAATTAAATACTTTTAATACATAACAGGTACATCAGAAATGTATATGTCACACTTCAGATGTGCGGCAGAAGAAGACTTTAGCTTATTATGTATGCGTCAAGTAAGTTTAATGCCTGGGACTCACTAAACGTGAGACACAGTATGGTACTTACTGTATGTGTGTTGCATCTACACCTTGGTTTTTATTCCTCATATCCTCCTATGAGAAAAGTCTAAGATAAAAATTGTATATACCAATAAGTTTTTAGTTGGTGATTAATGTTTACTCAAAGACAGATGCTCATAACTTAATCAGTAACTTGATTAATTGTTCTTTAGAATTAAGTTTTGTGGATTTATTCAAAGGATATCTGAAACCAATATCAAAATTAGACAGATATGTCATGAATAAGATGAAGTACCCACCCCAATATAGTGAAATCTTAATAGCTTCAAAGAATAAAATCTGTTTCAGTTTCTCATGTTTACAGATATATACAAGATAGACTTAGAGTAGTGTATCACTAAATAAGCGCTTGTTTTGCTTCTGATCACATGTGATTCTGAAATAATAACGAACATCACCAATTTTTAATAATTAACAATTTTTTCTTAAACACAATGATCCTTACATAATGAATTTTGCACATAAATTCACTTAGACTCAATGTGAATTTAAATTTCTGTATTGTAGTGCTAATTTTCCTATAGAGAAAAAGAGTGTTACATATCATCATGGTAATTTCTATTCTTCTATTTTTGATTGCAGGTATATATTTAGATGATTTTCCAAATTAGCATATTTTAACTTAGTTATAATTATTGACATAATTATTAATATAATTATTCAAAATAATTTTATATATTATAATATAATTAATATTAAAACCAATGTGTAGGTACAACAAAAACAGTGAATATTTACAGCCTTTAAAACTTCAATGCTGGTCTTTCTTATCGACTCTTTCACTGATCATTCAGATCTGAGAGACAGCCTCTCTGAAATCCATCTAGTTTATTATTACATATGACTTTTCTAGTAAGAACACAACGCATATTGTAATAGCTCTTTATTTTCTCTAAATACTTATTATAACCTACGTATATTTAAACCATTTGTTAAATAAATGTCTAAAGAATGAACATTCAATTTACTTCATTCTAATGGTTATTTCCAAGGCTCATTGTAAACATAATTACTTGTTTTGACAATGGTCCGAAGGATTATATATTTTCATATGCAGAGTAGTTAAAGTTCAAATATAAGTTCTTTCTGTATAGTGTATTATAATTGACAGAACAAATCATTGAAATAAGCATTAACACTGACAGAATAAACTTGAATGAGCAACTAATTCATAAGCTTGTAAGCTGTTCTTATTTGACTTTGATTCTTGCCCTGGCATTTATTCTCACAATATGCTATGAGCTTTCCTAGTCAATTTTGTCTTTTTCATAAAGAAAAATATTCTTGCTGAATTCTTTAAACTGTGATTTGAAATTGGAGAAATCAGAGAAAGATAATATTTATATATACTTTAATAAGAGTTTATAGCTAGAATATTATTTTTTTCATTATACACTCAACCAATGAATATTTTAGGAGTACAGGCTGTGGTCTCACACACAAAAGTAGAATATATATTTTCAGCTATAAATCAGTGTTTAAAATATATTTTCTGCCAGCTTATATGTAAAAATAAATTAAATATTATGGAAAGTATGAAGACTTATTTTAGGAATGGATAATGGTAAATCCAACACTTCACAGACAAATTGACCTTGAAAATAGAGATGAGGAATGCCTGCAGCAAGATGGCTATGTAGTCTAAGCACGTTAATGAACTCTGTCTGTATTTAATTCAGAGATCCTAATTCAATTAGTTGAATTGACAACAAAGAAGACTCCTGATCTCTCTGTCTCTGTCTCTGTCTCTGTCTCTCTCTTACACACACACACACACACACACACACCTCACAACATTTCCTTAGGAGAAAAACAACCCTATATACCTATACAATTACATATAAAAACATATATATAGCATATGTACAGGAGGAAAATCTATTCTGATTATAATATTGGCTCTTAGCCTGTAATATTGGGAGGTAATTGAGAACCTATCTTTGTCAGTTGGCTAGAAAGTGACAAGGCTCTGTGTGAGTGGAAGAACAAAAGGTAAATCAAGAAAATGCCTACAGTATATTGTCTGACTAAGGAGACAATGGGCAATCACACATTCCCTGATAGAAACAGAAAAGATCTTTGAAATCAGAATACTTAAAATGTGAACCAATCTGTGTAGTCTTTTTGTAGAGGAAGAGACAGTCGCTATAAATGGATGGTTGTGCCTATACAAGACATATATACTCATGTGTGTATGCAGGAGTAGGGGCAAGGATTTGATCATTTTTTTTAAATAAGCCAACAGCAAACTAGCTAAAGAGAATATAAAACTAATGGTGTGATACTGACAGATAGAGATACTAACAAAGACAATAGAGGTTAGATCAGAAACATAGATGGAAGAGCTAGTCCAATACTAGAGAAAATTAGTTGCTTTGACATTTGAAGAAGGAAATTGAATGCACAGTAGTGACAGGGATAAGAGTCTGCATGTGAGGACTAGACATTGAAGTTTATGCTTTTCAGCTTAAAATTTGTCTGTGGAAAATAGAAAAACATACATATATTTTCTCCTTTGAAGAGAAAATATATGTATGCCTTGATGATATATCTTTTATTTATGAAGGATCTGGGCCAAAAAATTGCAGAACTATGTTAAAGTATTTCTCTTAATGGAAACACTGGTTTCCATTAAGACCAAGATTCAGCTTTCCAAAAAATATACTTATAGAGGTTGTAGTCCCAGTTGAACACATTTCTGTCCCTATAGTTCTGTAAAATGATTTAAAAACTTCTAGAACTTCAAGCAGTCATGCCTAGTGACATGATTCTCTATGTCCCTTCAAGGGGATCACACTCTAAGTGACTCATGGAGAGCAGTATACTCCTGAGTTGAGTGGTGTGGGCTGAAGCTGGACTTCTGTGATTTATTAAATGCCCTTCTGTGATATTTCTCTCTAACCCCATGCTCCTGTTCTGAATAGAGGTGTCAATCTGACTGGTGTTTTATGAGCACAGGTCATAAGATACTTTCCAAGTTGTTTCAGTCATCCATTACATGTTTTATTGTATTTCAGATACTGTAGGTAGTTGGCAAAAAAGAGTAAAAGTTTTTATCACAAAGACTCCACTTCCATACCTTAAGAGCTTTAAACTATTATTCTTAATGTATAATGTTTATGCCACAAAACCCATGCAGAACATTTGGCTTTCTTTTCTGTATCAGGGGTTACTCTTATTAATCCTCACAGTACCCAATGAGATAGATGTTTTGGCATGGAATGCTGAGTATAATGACACTTCTAGGTTTAGTTAATTATTCCAGCATCAACTGGATTCATATGATGCCTAAATTGAACAACAGTGATTTTAGGGGGATATTGAATCAATTGTTTTGTCTATGGTTTTGATGGAAAAGGAAATGCTGACTTATTTTAGCATTCAAATATCAACTTTATCTTCAGCACAGCTAAATGAATAAATTCACATAAGGTCCAAATCCATTTTTTTACCACTACAATGTTACTAGTATGCTAAAATTAGTCTCTAGAGTGAGAATCATAGTTATGGAGCCAATACATCTCATTGATAAATATTTGTTTCCAAGAGACAATAGTACAAAAGTCAATGATGCCCAAACTGTGACTATGAGAGGACATGACCTCCAGACACATCCCTTATTGAGGAGCTATTGGTATTAGATACATACTGAGGAGAGTCGAACTCTATAGCCACTGGCAAGTTTTCCATGTGCTAAATGACCCTAAATCCTATATGGGTAAATTGTGCCACCATTTTTTAAACTAATCTGATTTCCAATTTTATTCTAAATATTTATTATTATACTCATGGATAGTGTGAATCACAGCACTTCCAAAACATTTTCGTTTGCAAAAGGAAAAGATTTGTAAAGGGATCCACAAGTAGTCAAAATTCAGGAAAATGTGACTGCTGAGGGGTACCTAATGAATTGATGCATCTCCAACACAACCCCTATAATTAAGGCTCAGAGAAAAATTACAGAAGAGAGAGCAAAAAGATTAAAAACCTCAATTGTCTAGTACATCTGCACTACATACTGTATCCTCTAGACATAAAAGGCAATATAAACCCATGAAATATCAGTATTAAGGTTCCCTATATACAAACAGTAAAACAATGGAGGAAATTCTATAAGGCCTTATTCATAACTGAGTATCTACACATAGATAATGTCTTCTGAGAAAGTTAGATTCTGTTTCCTGCAGGGGCAGTCTTACTCATAGGCTGTCCATTTCCAAGTGGTCAGCCATGGGTGCATGCATATGTGTGCAATGCTTAATGGTTTCAATTAGTTTTGTATACTTAGTGTATGTGTGTGATTATGTTTTTTATAGAAATAATAATTAAATAAGAACTTATTAATTTAGAAAAACAGGAACATAAATTGAGGGAAGGAAGGGAAAAGAGTGACATAAAAGTATTTATGTGTGACATTCTTAAAAAATTTTAAAAAAGATTAAACCTAATAAAATTAAGAGGATACATTCTTGAGGAATATAAAAGTTGGAAGTAGAAATAAGTATATAAATTATCATATGTTATTGTGTACATGTATAAGATCCTCAAAAATGTACCACTGACAAAATGTCTTAAATGCTTCCTGTGAGCAGAGAAATGGTATATACTTCTATCTAATATCTCTAAGAAAGGCAAAGCTTTACCAGTAGAAAAGAAGAGATGATTCTCTCTAAACATGGCACATGTATGTTCTGTAAAATCAAAACAAAACAACAAAACAAATAAGCAAAATCAATAACAAATAAATTCTTCCAAGTCTATTAATTTAACATATTTAGGAGGCTCCCTTCTGCTTCTATATTATGAGCTTGATTGATGAGTGCATTGATTCATTCAGCATAAAGCATTCGTAGCTCACATCAGTATCAATGAGAAAGCACTGTATCAGAAAAATTCAGTGAGCTAGATTCATAGTACAACCCTCCACTGTGTTTGGTGGACAGTGTTCAGAGACTAGTTATGTCAGATTTAGACATCAGGAGACTGGTAAAGGCTACTCTAAAAAAGTCACAGTTCCTCTGGCATTACCAGGAACTGTAACCTAGTAGTTATGAATTTATAGCAGCTTAAACTCAAAATCCTCTCTATATATGTGCAAGTGGTAGAATGCTCTCCCTTTCCTTGGCTTGGTCAACATAAGCCCTGGAGCTCCAGTTCTTTAACATACGTGTCAATGTCTTGATAGCTCAATTTTTTTTTTTTTTTTACCAGACAGTATTGCTTCAAGAGTGTGGTTGTATCTGTCACTCATGAAGACTGTGAGTGGCTGGCTCTTTCATTGGACACAAGTAGTATGTATAGACAAGGATTTCTTAACTTTCAATGTAGGCATAATTGTTTTGCTTCAGTAAATGGTACCACAAAAATGTGTAATTACTAAAACAGGCACTATGTTATGGATTAATGAGTGAATGGATAACGTAGAGAAGTAGAACTTGCACTAGTGTAAATTATTCCCTCCTACCAACTCCTGTACTGTCTTCCCCTTTTTAATACATGCAAAAAGAGAAACAAAGTAAGACTCTGCTTTTATAGCAAACCCTAACTCTCTTCTACATGCTTATTTTTCCAGTCCCTGATCTGAAAGACAGAATCATTTTCTTATCAAATATAGTATACCTTATTAACAACTAAGTTGTAGCCTATAAGATAATGGTTCTCTGTAATTCTTGTGCAAGACATAAATTTATCTTAGTTTCCTTTGAGAAAGGATAAAAATCTATTTATAGTGCTAAAATGATCCCCTGGTATTCAATCCTAAATCATAACAACAGCTAGAAGTTTTCAGATGTCTGTATGTGTGGATGCTATGATAAACACTTGACATAGATTATCTCATCTAATCCTCACAGAAACCAAATGAAGTGTTTACTGTCACTATCTCTATTTGATGAAGAGGATACTGAGGCTCAAAGAGACTTAATAACTCATCGAAGATCATCTAATGCTGAGTAATCAAGAGTGAGTGCCATGAATGAACAAAGACCAGCCTGGACCAGCATATTTTTGAAAGGATAAGCCACAGGGTAGTAGGTGAGCATAATCTTTATTCTAATTGAACTGGAAACCTAAACATCAGACACAGAGAGATACAAGAGCTAAGCTATGGGCTTATCTCATTGAGAGGATCACTGGCCTTCTGAAAAAAAATCAAGGGTTAAATCAGATACTTTGAAGTTGCATTTCTGAGAAATAGGCAAATGAGTTGACTTATCATTTATAATTAGCTCATTATTGTGATAAGAGATTCATCCCCTGTGTTTTCAGTAGTGTTGTGTCAGAAATTGCTGGTTTTGAGCATTTTTTCAGTTCCATGAACATCTCAGATTGTCTGACTTAAACACTCAGATCTGTAGACAGTTTCTACAAGATACTGATATTGAGTTTCCAAATGATTTGGGTCTCTGGTGCATGATAACTGGTTTCCAAGAAGGCAAGCCTGCTGGGTTTCCAATCTCACAAATAACTTTGCCTGTCACTTAAAAAAATCAGTGGTAGAACTTTCCTAGAAGTATTCAGTGGTCTGAAACCCTTAGTCACATGCTATTTACAATATGGACTTGTTAAGAATTGGTGGATATCTCCTCAGAGGTCTTCAAGAGTCTGACATACTCAGAGGCAGATGCTCACAACTAGCCATTGAACTGATCATGGGGTTCTCAATAGAGGAGTTAGAGTGAAGACTGAAGGAGAGCTGAAAGGATTTGAGGCACCATGAGGAGAGCAACAATACCAACCAACCACAGCTCCCAGGGCCTAAACCACCAGCCTGGGAGCACTTAGGGAGGGATCCAGCACTTCAGTTGAATATGTAAGAGTGGAGGGCCCTGCTGGGCATAGGTGGAAGAAGAGAACCTTGACCTCATGAAGGCTGGATGCCCCAGGGGGTGGGAATTTTGAGGGTGGGAGGTGGGAGTGGGGGGGTTAGATAGAGGTTACATCCACAGAGAAGAAGGAGGAGGGGTGAGGGGACTGGGGGTTCCTGGGTGGGTGGGGAATGAGGTAAGGGGACAACATAGGAAATGTAAATAAAACATCCAATTTAAAAAAAAAGAATAAAGCTGCTATGAACATAGAAAAAAAAGAATTGGTGTGCTCATGTCAGTAATGTCACAATAAGAAGCTTTCTTCTTGTATACTTTTATCTTTTGTTTGTAGTTGACCATTTCCAATACTTATGTACCATTTTCTCATCTTTCATCTTTATCTCACCCATGTGTTACTCCTGCTCCAATATAATGTGAAATTTAACTTGACTGTAGAAATTGTAAGTCAATGTGTTGTTGGCCACAAGATAGACGAGTTGATTCTCTGGATTGACAATGATAAGTGGGGACAGGGCAAGTCTAGAGTGACACAAAAGAAATGAATTGAAATTCAGAATTTTTGACTTCTCTTGTGTATATCAGCATCTTTGGGAACTCTGTGCCAGATGAATTGCAACGCTGTTGGAGTGGTTTGTTAGCTTGAACTCTATTTGTAAATACCATAAATATAATTTATTTATGTCTAAACATTTCAATTTAAATTAATATATTCATAAACTTTATAAATATAAAATGACTCAAACTAATAGATATAATTTATAATTTAACAATAGGACTATCTTTGCAAGTCAATAGATAGTCATGTGTCATAGATGTGATATAGCTTTTACACCACTGGCCATAATAAAATACTTGTTTAAAGAATAGCAGTTTTTACAAGCCAGCTATGCTCAAAAACAGGGCATGATTCTTCTATTGTGAAAATTATTAGATTCTTTGAATTTTCATAAGATAGCATTATGATTAGTATGTTTATTTATATCATGCTGTTTATGTTTGAAATGAGATAAATATAATATGGAGAAAGTGATTATCATTTGTGTTTTATCTTATAAAATCTCATGGTTCTTACAACAAAAGATCAATCCTTCTGAAAAGAATGTGATTTATAATTTTCTCATAAATCTTGTGCTATAAGGGTTCTTAGATATGTAGAGAGACACATATGTATGTCTGGAGACTAGTTTTCATTTGAGAAATATGATTGATTTACAAAGAACCGACTGTGTTGCCTATATAGCCAGAGAGAGGAGGGAAAGGCACAAGCAGAGGCAGAAGCAGAGGGAGAGGGGGATGGGAAGAGGGAGTGAGCTAATTTGTGAAAAGCAGAGAAATTCCTTTATAATAGATTTATGTCAAAGCAATATTTCAACTTAAGAGCATGGACACTTATTTGCTACTTGAATACCCTTGAAAAATTACTTCATCTCCTGCATTGTTTCCATTGTTGTCAGAAGGACAATAACAGCACTGACCTCATAAGTTTATTATCAAAATCAGTAAAGCTGTGCATATGAAGAATGAAGAATTGTGTCTAGCATGAAGAAAGTGCTCAGCAAACATCTTCACGGTTGTTTTCATTTCATAATGCATAATGTTTCCTATTACTCTGTAAAAGTATGCCAGTCAGAAATGGTATCAACCTTGATTTGGGTTTCAATATTTGTTGATTCTAAAGGAAGCATTTATAACTCTCCAGTTGTTTCTTAATGCATATCCAGGTTCAATCAGACTATGTATTTAGACCCCCCCCCCCCGCATGGTGCCTTTTCTGTGTTATTGAAACTGGATTGCAGAGCACTCTCACCAATCTTCCTTGATAAGTCCACAACTTCTGAATACATTTTGATTCTTGACTGAAGTTCTTAAAACATCAAACAAGCTAGTGCTTGGCAAGAGGAGCAGATCTGAGAACATCATCGAATGCACCTCTGAGACCGAGCTGGCTGTTATCTGCAAGTGCATAGAGCAGAATTAAGTAAACAACAGAAACTGAAGGAGGGGCCGTCTGGAGACCATTCCACCTGGGTATCCATCTTATGTGCAGTCACCAAAGGCAGACGCTGATGTGGATGTAAGGAAGTGCATGCTGACAGGAGCCTGATATAGCTGTCTCCTTAGAGATCTACCAGAGCCTGACATATAAAGAGGTGGATGCTCACAACTAACCATTGATCTGATCACGGGGTTCCCAATGGAGGATTTAGAGAGAAGACTGAAGGAGCTGAAAGGGTTTGCGATCCTTTGAGGAGAGAACAATATCAAGGAACCAGAGCTCCCCAGGGTCTAAATCACCAGCCTGGGAGCACATAGAAAGGGACACATGACTCCAGCTGTATATGTAGGGGAGAACGGCCTTGTCAGGCATAGGTGGGAGAGGAGATCCTTGGTCCCATGAAGGCTTGACACCGAGTGAGGGGGAATTTGAGGGTGGGTAGGTGGGAGTGGGGGGGTAGGTGGGGGCACATCCTCATAGAATCAGGAGGAGGGGGTATGGGATAGGGGGTTCCTGGGTGGGGGTGGGTGGGAGGGAAAGGGGTAAGGGAATAACATCTGAAATGTAAATATAATATCCAATAAAATAAAAAACAAAAAAATTAAACAAAAAAAACCCCAAAAAAGTAAATAATTCCCTTCACTCTCATAAACAAACTAACAAAAAAAGTCCTTACTTTTAAATGGCAGGCAGAAGGTTAACCCACAGTGTGTAAGCTTTTTATAACTATTGCAACAACAACAACAACAAAAAAATACCTTGGCAAGTAAGTTGAAATTTCTTTAGGCTGTGGGAGGTTAAAGAGCCTTAAGCACCTTTATGTAGAAGCACTTGAGAGGTAAGCCAATCACAAAAGAACACACATGGTATTCACTCACTCATTATTGGATATTAGCCCAGAACCTTGAAATGCCCAAGATGCAACTCACAGGCCACATGAAGCTCATAAAGAAGGAAGAGCAAGTGGGGGCGATTCGGTCCTTCTTAGGAGGAACAAAATACTCAAGGGAGCAAATATGGAGACAAAGTGAGGGACAGAAACTGAAGGAGGGGCCGTCTGAAGACCATTCCACCTGAGTATCCATCCCAGGTGCAGTCACCAAAGGTAGATGCTGATGTGGAAGTCAGGAAGTGCATGCTGATAAGAGCCTGATATGGATGTCTCCTCCGAGGTCTTCAAGAGTCTGACATATTCAGAGGCAGATGCTCACTACTAGCCATTGAACTGATAATGGGGTTCTCAATGGAGGAGTTAGAGTGAAGACTGAAGGAGCTGAAAGGATTTGGGGCTCCATGAGGAGAGCAACAATACCAACCAACCACAGCTTCCAGGGTCTAAACCACCAGCCTGGGAGCACTTAGGGAGGGATCCAGGGCTTTAGCTGAATATGTAAGAGTGGAGGGCCCAGCTGGGCATAGGTGGAAGAAGAGAACCTTGACCTCATGAAGGCTGGATGCCCCAGGGGGTGGGAATTTTGAGGGTGGGAGGTGAGAGTTGGGGGGGATAGATAGAGGTTACATCCACAGAGAAGAAGGAGGAGGGGTGAGGGGATAGGGGGTTCCTGGGTGGGTGGGGGATGGGGTAAGGGAACAACATATGAAATGTAAATAAAACATCCAATAAAAAAATTTGAAAAAATTAAATAAAAAAAAAGAAGCACCTATATGCATTTCACTGCACTTCAAGAAAGTTCAGCCATTGATGGAGTATTGTTACTTGAAAGGCACCTTTCTAATTTGGCTTCTGCTAACTTGCTCTGGTGTGCTTTCTTTCCTGCTGGCGCTTTTCCATTTGACTTTCTTCCTGATGCCCCATTCTTTGACTTTCTTTAGATAATGTGAAAATACTGACTGTGACAATGTCAAGAGTGAAAGGGCTCCTCTTCCTCACTAAACTGCATGTAGCAATTGGTTTTTCTCATTCCCAGGGGGAGTTTGCAATCTTTTGGTAAATACTTAATATATGTACATTACAGTCATATAGAAGTGAAAATGAGCAATTCTGTTTAATAACTTAATCATCTCACTTCAGTTTCAGAATAAAAACAAAACCAAAACGCTGAACCGAATTATTAATTATGCTTTTAAGTTATGAGGTATTTTAGCTCTACTAAAGTGGTGAAAATAACAGAGAATTTATTGTTGTACTTTAAACTTTTAAAACACAATTACTTTAAAGAAAAAAATTAAAAGCTTATCCTTTTAAGATGAAGAATGTAAACTTAATTTATGTAATATATTTAATAAAGCCCATTTATATATCACATGGAAGTTAATAAATATCAAATTAAAATTGTACATTAACAGACATCCCAAAACCATGGTATGCAGAGAGTGAGTTTATGAATGCTAAAATCCCAGGTCCTTTCTGTGTTCAGTACACATCCTGGTAAACCAAGAAGAGCTAGGATCCCTTGCATGTGTATGGATGGCTGAGCAACATGAAGCTTATTACTTCTAGTGAATTCTTAAATAAAGGCAATGCTAAAAATGTATCAATTCTTCAGTGAATGCTTTAAATACTTCCTAGCTTTACTTTGTAATATACAAGCTCGATAATAACTGAACTAAAGTTTGTTTTCTGTCCTTGTAGATGTCATGCCAATTTAGGGAAGAAAGCCACCCAAATATCAAAATACACACTCCATGTTGTTTGTGTAGACCTAAGGAAATACAGAGAAGGGCAAGCCCATGTTTACTTGGAAAGAGACAGAGAGTAAGGCTGTATATCACTGAAGGAAAGAATTAGTTAGCTAAATTTAGTTGGTAAGTGGGTTTTACCAGGAATATAATATATTTTAATATCAACTGTCTACTGCAATGTTATTCATAATTACCTACTACCTTACCCAATGCATGAAAAAAAATATTTACTTTAATTTCTCCTCTTTTTTGTCATTAGGATGATTCTCAGTCTTAAGAAGTAAACAACAAGGAAAACTTCTGTGAATGTTCATATAGGGCATGTGATTGACTCCATTCTTAGAACTCTGTCTTATATGTGGTTCACTCGCTCAATGGACCACTATAATTTTAAAACTCTGTTGTATGTTCTCAAGTTAATATTATTAAATACTCTTGCTTGCTGTTTCAACAAACTTAGATAGCAAATATAAATATTTCTTTTGTTATTTGACCTTGGACAAGTTGATTAAACTGTACTATTCTTTATCTGTTTCTTATTTTAAATGGACAAGAACTTTAATTTTAATTTTTGATATTATAGCATAATTACATCATTTCCCATTTCCATTTTCCTTCCCCTAAATTCTTCCATGTACCTCATCTTGCTCTAATCTATGGGTGCTTTCATTAATTGTTGATATATATGAACTCTATGTGATATATATACATATATATATGTATATATATATAAACAAAAACAAAAGTGAATGTGGATAAGTGAAAACACACTAGAAAATCAGTACTAACTACTCATTTTCATGTCAAAGAAATATAATGACATTGAAGTAAACAATGTTGAGATCAGCAAATATATCATCCAAATGACCAAAAAGAGGAGGCAGTAAATAAATTTTATATGTGCATTGGATAAGGTAGTGGGGAACTATGAATAACTCTGTAGTAGAGAAGTGACTGGAAATTAATATTAAATATAATATATTCCTGGTAAAAATCCACTTATTATATAATATACATAAACATATGTGTGCATATAGTACATATATTCGTATTTAAAAATACATATGTGAACTTTTCTTTTTTAAAATATAAAGACAATAATAGTTACATTAAAATTATTCTTTAGTAATTAGATAATAATAAATATTTATTAATTCACATATTTTGAACATAGAGTAAGTTAACTTCTAAATCCTGATATGATAAGCAAGTGTTCTAAGTGTGTCAATTTATCATCTATGAAAACTCTAATAAGAATTAAGCAAAGATTCCAGAGGGGATTAAGAGGCATATGTTACATTCATCATTTGACTCAAATCTCCTTTCTTGCTAATTGTTCACATAACTTACTTTATGTTAGTTGCTATTACTCTATGCTCAGAAAGTATGCTTTCATTGTAGAAATGTTGTAGTACTAAGTACGGAAACAAAAGTGTATGATATTTTGTTCTGAAACTTATTTTATTCTGCCCCTGTCAATCTGTAAGAACTTTAGTCATATATACATAAAAGAGAATGAGGATGTGTGTGTTTTCTTCTTTTAATAAATGAGTCACCTAAATAAAAGTGCTAGGTAGTCAGAATCCATATTTAAACTATTGCTGTGCTTTAGAAAACAACATGGGTCCTATTACTTACAGAAGGAGAAGGGATACTTTGTAAAGCATACACTTCTCCCACAATGCTCTATGTTTTTCGCTTTCTGTATTACACTGATATGGGGTATTGCCTTGAAGGACTTGGATCTATTTTGAACTCCTGTCAGCGCTCCATAATTAACATTGCCCAGAAGAGACATGCTATTTTGCATTCTGCATCATCATCATAACTGTCAGCAAATAAGAAAATCCTTTTGCCATTACAGCTCTTAATGTAAGAAGCAGAGTAGAACAACTGGGTAGCTCCACCCTAGGCTGTTAGGAGGACAGGCATTTGGTGTCATACATTGTTTCATCCATCTACTTATTTTTGCTTTAAAAATGGGTCTTGAAGTCATTTTAATCCCAATATATTTTCAAGTTTATAATCTAATCTGATACATTTGCTGACCGCAACATTGTTCATCTCAATGTCATTCTACCTCCTTGACATGAAAATGGAAAGTTAATGCTGATTTTCTAGTGTTTTTTTTTTCACTTATCTACATTCACTCTGGTTTTTGTTCTTTTGTTGTTGTTGTTGTATTTGGTGATCTATTTTCCATATAATAATTCATGGTTTTCTATCCTGTAATTTTGCTGAAATTTATAATAGCAATAGATAATTAATCTATTTGTGAAATGAAAGATAGTAATAGCTCACTCTTGCTTTACTACATGAGAAATATCTAAGCACAGCTCTTTTATACTCAAAATCTTCTGCAGCCTCTACATTTACAGTGTTCTCAAATTTTGTAGTATAAAATAATGTAAGGTAATTTTCTTATACAGGTGATACTTATATAAGAAGGTTTAAGTGCATGCATAGTAGTATATTGAACTGATATAGGCACTTCAAAATCATTTTGACATGTATTAAAAGATGGGTGGGGGAGCACCCACACAAAAGCAGGGAAAGGGAGTATGGGATAGGGGGCTTCAGGAAGGGAAACCGGGAAAAGGAATAACATTGAAGTGTAAATAAATAAAATATATAATAAAAAAAGAAGAAAAAGTTAAAAGAATTCATTTCTCATACAGCTCAGAAAATTTACTATTATGTTTCTTCTCCAAACTGAAAACACAGATTCATACAACAGTTTTTAAAAGAATGTTTACAGTAATGTTATTCCCAGTATCCCAGAGCCAAAAATAATTCAAATGTCAACATTTTAATTGATAAATAAAATGTTAAATATTTATACAGCTGATTTCACTTAGAAATTTAAAAATATAATGAAGCACTGATATATGTCATAACAGAAATAGACTATTAAATCATTATGCCTTTGAACATAGACACAAAATGTCGCATAGTTTATTTAAGAATATTATATGAAATCAAATCAATATTGTGTTAAATACCAAAAATAAACAAATCCATAGAAAGCAAAAATGAATTCATGCCAGATATTCTCTATAGAACTAAACTAACTATACACACAAGATCGTTTCAGAGGGTGAGCCTGAGCCTGGATACCTGAATTCAACTCCTGGGAGCCACATGGTAAAAAGAAAGAACCAGATCCTGCAAGTTGTCTCTGACTTCTATATACATACTATGGTAAAGAGGCATCACCAGCCCTCCTTACAAATAAATAAATAAATTTGATTAAAAAAAAAAACTAAGAAAACTACACATACGCCTGTCACAAAAGGAGCAAGAAACGTGAGATGCTAAGGCTGACAGTTTTTTAATATCCTCTAAAACAATAGTGTGACTACTAACAAAACAGAGAATTCAGTTATTGAGGTAAGGGGACGAAAATGATGAAATGTTCAAAAACACAGTTATTTGTGATCATTATACATGGATGCGATAATATTAAAAACTACTAAATTATGCTTTTTGACAAACGGTATTTTTATAGGTAATTTATATTTCAATGAAATTATTATAGAGGTTTATACATACATGAATGTGTATGTATATATAGATATATGCATATATAGAGTATTATTCATACTCTTGAATAACAGTAGAAAGTATGAGCAAAGAGTAAATGTAGATGGAAATTATGGATAAAATTCAGTTTTAACTTTAGATTTTATAAATACCTGATCAATATTTATACTGTGATATTTTCAGAGTATCTGTTAAATAAGTAAACTATAAGTTGCTTTTATATGTTTTAAGCACAGGTAGATGCTCACCCTTCACAGTTAAAAGATTAATTGTTAAGTGCTGTTAATAAGAAACAAGAAGTAGTAATTGTGGTCATCGATACATGCTTAGTCATCCTTTGAAACTTGTTAAGGAATTACATAAAGATGAGGAAGCAATAGATAACTAGAAATGCTGTTTTTTTAACTTTGGATCACTAATGGCATTACCCTCTATGTAAGAATAGACCACAGGAAAGGAAAAGAAAGGAAAGGAAAGGAAAGGAAAGGAAAGGAAAGGAAAGGAAAGGAAA
>NW_021604618.1:1608298-1613770 GCF_004785775.1 Grammomys surdaster
GAGAGAGAGAGAGAGAGAGAGAGAGAGAGAAGAGGGGGGGGACTGAGTGGGAGAGGGAGAGGGAAAAGAAGAGGGAGAGGGAGGGGGGGAGAGGGAAAGGGAGAGGGAGAGGAAGACCCACACTTATGTTGAAAGATGTCTTTCCTGTTTTTCTTATCCAGGGTAAAGTGTGCATGCTGTAATTTTTTTCTCACTGTGAGCACATTTTAGCATTGTATCTACCCATGTGTAGCAAGTAGATCATTTAAGAAAGTGTAGGCCATCAATTCAGATGCTGAACATCAAAAAGAATCTTGTCTGAAAACATCATGTGTCCTTTTCCTAATGGAAGATTTAGTATACTTAAGAATATTTTAATGAGTTCAAATCAGATTCACAGCAGAATGCACAATTGAAAATAACAGAGGTCAAAATGTGTTTTCTGCATTCTGTTGCATCTGTTAGATCTTTGGGGAAAGGACTTAACGCAACTTGATGTGTGATTGTTTCAGTTTTAAGAGAATGTAATTCAGTCTATGTCCAGTTTCATTAAGACTGCTATAGGATCACTGGAGTAATTCAAAGAGAAGAGAGATGTGAAGGGTACTGAGTGTGCTCACCGAAGCGCATGTTTAGCTTGCAGTTTACTCTTAGACCATGCATAAATCTATTATCTGATGTCTGTTACAATTTAATGTTTAGTATCTTTGAGTAACTTTGCTACTCGAGTATTGCAATCACTTCTGATTTGGAACCCTTAACCGTTTGCTGTTTGTGACACATCTAAGATGTGTTAACAAAGACTGAAGTAGTAGACACAGATGTATGGTTACATGACCTGTTGCTACATGATAGATGCTTAGACTAAATTGAAATGAGTGGACTAATACCTTCTCTGTCCATTTGCATTTCATCAGCCTTACAGCTATTTATAAAAGAAAGAGGCTTGTATGAGACAGGATCTCAAATGAAAATTAATGTCTGTCTCTTTGCATAATTTACACAAAATAAACATCATCTTTGGATTTACTTTGTTACCAAATCATTTTATGAATCAATTATTTCACAACTCATAATAAACCTATCATGAATTTTTATGCTATGTGTATAATAAAATATAGAAACTGAGGTTTAGATTTTAACAGGATTTGAATTATCAGTAACCAAAGCAAGAAAACAAGAAAGTAAAAGTTCATTCATGAGGTTTTATATTATTCTAACACAATTCATAAAGTTTGAAAATATGAACACCTTTAGTTATGCAGAAATAATAGAATGTAGACTTCATTTATTGTTATTTCATACAGGTGGAAACTGAAGTTCCAAGATCATAAACCTAGCTCTTCTTAGGGCAAGGTATTAGAATTCAATACTTCTGTTATAAAGTATATCCTTGAATCTAGACGTTGGGGAGGTATCCAGTTTTATTCTGATGGAATATGAGTCATCTCTTCTTGAAGCTTTTGTTCCATTTCCTAGTGCAGTTGTCTTACTCATATTTCACTTTATTCATGTTAATTTTCAAAGGTTATAGAGAATTGGAAATGCTTAATATCAAACAACGTGAGCATATCGAAAAACATCTGTGGAAAATGAGACCACATTTCTTGTTGTCAGATAACAAAGAAATATAACCTTTGTCTTGTTCACCTGATCTTCTTGAAATATACTCTGTGATCTCACATGAAGTCAAGCAAACAGAAGAATAAGGATTAGTTTATTTGATAGTAGTAACTGGATATTATGAACTCTGTTTTTTTCTTTTTCTTTTTTTTAATTTATTTTTTTAGATCAAATTATACTTTTTACTTATTCACACATGGTTTATAAACATGAAAAGGCAGGATGTGGGGAAGGGGATGACACCAGAGCGTGTGTGTTCAGGGGGAGTACAGATACCTTTCAGAACAGGGTATCAGCTGGGTGAAGGTTCAGGAGACAGGTCACTATGACTTTGTCTATGATTCACTTGTCCTTATCTAAGTTGGTATTATCTGCCAAGGCTACCTATTTACAAGGTCTCTTTAGGTCCAATACAGTGCAATAGGAGGACCACCAAATCTTTCTTAACTTCTAATGTGACACTTCATAAGAACTTTACACATTCTTTATTAGGATACCTTTGACTTAGAGCTGTGTCCTATCCATCAATATATAAATGAAAATCAGTGAAATTACTATTTCTTTCTCATCTGTGTTTGTTGTTTATTCTGTTCTTAGTGTAATTTGCTGAAGGGTAGAAAGTTAAAGCACAAGTAACTCTTGTGCCTTCAGGTTTTTACACACTTAGATGTTAGACATTTTCACCAGCCTATTGCTGACAATTGTTAATGTATTTTCTTCTTGAACTTCGTTAACAAAATGCCACTGACTCTGTGGTTTGCACAATAGAATTGAATTATATATATATATATTCTCATGTTTCAGGGGTTTTGACCTTCTAGAGAAAGGTAGGTACATGATTAACAGGAGAGATAGACAGAGAGGCTGATGTCTTCTTTTTTCTTACACAATATAATATTCTATGACTAAAACACACTAGATCTCCTTTTTATTTTTTTTATATTTAATTTTATCTTGTGTGAATCTAATCTCCAAGTTGAGTCACGTTGGAGTTTAAAAGTTCAACCCATTTCCTTGTCGTTGGCCCATGTCAGATGACCTTAATAGTTGCATGTAATTAAAATGATATAAAAGCATAAAGGAGGAGGGGAGATGAAATAGGGGGTTCTAGGGAGGGGAAATGGAGAAAGGGTTGGCATCTGAAATGTAAGTAAGTAAAATATCCAATAAAAAAATAAATAAATAAAAGTTTAACCTATTCATTTCAAGGACACAGTTCTGCCCATGATAGTTTCAGAGTGGCTAAGATTCATGCCTTGTAGCACACAATAAGCACTCGCTCCAGTGAAGCAAATGTTAAAAGCCATGACTTCATTTTAGAATCAACCCAAGAGTTAATCTCAGCCGTATCAGAGAGAGGTGAAGAAGAAAAGGATGTGTGCTGTGAAAAACTTTCTCCCCAGCTGTGAGCTGGTAAAACCAGAAACTTTTCATGCAAAGTTTGGAGAAGTGTAATTTAGATAGTTACATTCTAAAGGACTGGAATCAGAAAATATCAAGGGCAAATATTCCCAAGAAAGTTCAAAATCCATCAAGGCAATTTCATTTGATATTAAAGATTGAGAGTAATCCGCACTGCCTGGCTGCTGGGTACTTTAGGCTTATTAAGATGGCAGCATTGCCTTTTACCTAGACTTCCTCATCTCTCAAAAATGGTCCTAATCCCTCAGCTCAACAGGGTGCTCATCCTCACAGCTCTGTGCCCAGCCTGTGAGTTCCCTAACTTACTAATGACAAGGGAGGCCCCTTTCTTTAAATCCTAGAAGGAAGCATTTCTTCCAGGCTGTAGGAAGAGGAGCTGCCAGAAAGGCCTTCATATTGTCTGGTCAGTCATCCTTTTTTCTAAAGACTATTCAACCAATGTCTTGGTAAGAAAGCATTGTTCCACTCCCTAGTTTCTGAATTCAGACAGCAGGCCTTCATTCTGCCCTATTGTTTGTCTCCCACTTAGTTCCAGCTGGCACTGTCTGCTAGAACAATTTCATTTCTATTTCTGACTGTAGTTAAAATGGCTGGTAAACCCTCTTCATAATCTCTTTCACAAAGAAATTATGGATAGCAAAGTCACACCTTTGATGTTCAATCCAGAAAGAGGTTTTTAGTGTGTGTGTGTGTGTGTGTGTGTGTGTGTGTGTGTTTGTGTGTGTATGTGTGTGTCATTTTTGTTTTGTTTTGTTTTTCAATTTTTCCCCTATGTGCTATGGCAGAGCGATTTCCAAATCTTCAGAGTATTTTTGTTGTTGTTGTTGTTGTTGTTCTGATTTTTTTGCCTGACAATTCCTTTGATGTCATTTACACCCCTCACATTTTGCAAAATGACTGATAAACAAAAAAGATGAGAGTGCCTTCAACACAATTATTGTAGTCTTTCAAAATAAAGATATACAATTGTACAAATATATGTCTTACAAAGTTCTTTTACAATGCACTAGATAATAATATCATCATATTCTTGAAACTCTGTCTTAATTTGACTTTCCTGTTAGCCTGTAATATCTCAATCCTAATTTTTCTTTGAGATGTCACAGATATGTCTCTCTTGTTTCTGAAACAGAATCCAGTGTATACTCAGCTGGCCTCAAATTATATACCACAGGATGACACTGAACTTCTAAACTTCCTGCCTCTGTCTCCTAAGTACTAGATTTACATGGCTGCATTATTAGGTCCAAAATGTATAGTGCTAGAAAAAGAACCCGGCTTCTGGAGCTTCACCCAGCACTCCATCAAATTAGCTTAATACACAGTCCGAGATACAACTTCAATGGTGCCATTTCTCCTGACAATCTATTTACAATGAGAGGTACATTTTGAAAGGTAACAGCTGCCTTTTCCAAGCTCTCCAATTCCCTTCAATAAGATGACTTACTGTCTTAGTTAGACTTTCTATTGTTGAGGCCATACACCATGACAAAACACAAGTAGGGAGAAAATAGTTTTGTGCATTTTATATTTTCAGTTAAAATTTTATCATTGAGAAAAGTCAGGGCAGGAACTCAAACAAGGCAGGACCTGGAAGCAAGAACTTACACCAAAGCCATGAAGGAGTTCTATTTACTGACTTTCCCTATGGCTTGCTCAGTATGCTTTCTTACGTATTGCAGGACCAACAGCCCAAGGTAGCACTGCCCACAATGGACTGGGCTCTCCCACATCAATTATCAATCAAGAAAATGTCCTACAGTCCTGGCCATAGGCTAAGTTGGTGGGGGCACTTTCTCAATTGAAGTTCTTTCCTATGTGACTCTGGCTTGTGTCAAGTTGACATAATATTAGCCAGCACACCAACTAAACACTCTCCAGAATTTTATTTTATGTACATATTTCCACAGTGCATGGAAGATAATTTGTGCTTAAACAGTATACACTTAAAAATTCTTCCAGGTTCTCCTCATTGATCACCTTCAAAGACATTCCAGGGTAGGATGTATTTGTGAGAGCAACATCTTATCTCATAGAACCATAAGATGCATAAGTAGGTATATATTTCAAGCAGTCTGATGACTTTTCTTCGTTATATAAACACAGTGATCGAAATGGCGTGCTCTCTCCTGGCGAGACAGTTCCTCGCAGTCTCAACATTCTTAGCTGCCTATACTTTTTGAGTAGGTTTGCGGCCTGGTAGCCCTTTCCCCTTCCACTTTCCTATGTCTATTGGTGCTGTCTAATACCAAATGATCATTCCTGAAAACATGCATATAAGTAGCATTTTACAAATTGACATAATTATATTTGGGAATAGAAATATATGCATAAATGCATATGTTCATGTAGTATCAATTTGAAAAAGAAGAAGAAGAAGAGGAGGAGGAGGAGGAGGAGGAGAAGAAGAAGAAGAAGAAGAAGAAGAAGAAGAAGAAGAAGAAGAAG
>NW_021604618.1:1613780-1625077 GCF_004785775.1 Grammomys surdaster
AGAAGAAGAAGAAGAAGAAGAAGAAGAAGAAGAAGAAGAAGAAGAAGAAGAAGAAGAAGAAAGAAGAAGAAGAAGCCATGAATTTAAAAGAGGATAAGAATAGGTTTTGTGGAAGATTTGGAAGGAGAAAGGGGAAGGGATAGATGATGTAACTGGAATCTCAAAATTAAAAATAAGGATTGAATAAAAGAATTATGACAAAAATACCTGAATCCTGTGGGAATAAAGCCCTGTACTTTTGACTCATTTGACTTTAGTGCCCCTTATAAAGTCTTTGGATTCAAATGTAGTCACAATGAGTATGGGTTGTGGCTTCAACATGTGAATATGTAGGAATTTCACCATTTAGTTGATATTGTATAAAATTTTGTTGGTTGCCTGAGAGCATTATTTTTGCCCCCCTTTTATCATAATCATCTTCAAGTAAACTAGGATAGAGAGACTTTTAAAATGAATAGATTCTAAATCCCACTACACAAGAACTATACTGGAATATTCCAGGCAAAGCAATGGTTCTTTGATTTTTATAAAACTCCTTCTGTGGTTATCACTTTTCATGTAGGATTGAAGCCTATAAGTTGACATGGTTAAGGATACAGTGGCTCAACCACAATGTATGAAATACATTTAATCCTTGTAGGGAAAAAAAGATTAATACAGGTAAAATATCTGTACTTCATATTATACTTTACTTCAGTCTCTATATTTTAGCAGCATAAAATACTATTATCAACAAAGAGATTTAGGAATAAAATACTAGATAAAATCCTAGATAGTCACAGTTAGAATATTAATACTCATTAAGTTAATAACATGCCCAAGAACATTAGAAATCACATTAATGTTTTTTGGGGAGTGAGTAAAACTTCAAATAGCCACTCAGTATTTTTCTAATAGTTAAAAGAAGTCAGATTGGAATGTCTAAGTTGTCGACTTCTAAGTGGTTTTTCTCTGGGATACTAAGTGAATCTGGCTGAGGACAAAGTGATTCCCAGTCTGCAATGGAAAGCTCGAATTCGCTAAATTCTATTTACTAAAGTGGAGAAGCCTAGGAAAAAACAAAAGTGTGTATGGAATTGACAGTGTAATTTTAATGCACGTGGCTGAGGTCACAGTGGATGTAGAGGGCATATATTATAGACTGTATTGCTGGATGCAGAGGGCATATATTATAGACTGTATTGCAGGGAAGCTGAGAGCAAGGTTGGAGCTATTGAAGATGACGGTTGGCCTGTCATGATTCGAGAGCCTGGGAGAGGATGAACAGGACTGTTTTTATAAAAATCATTGCTGTTCCTTCATAATATTGGGATTTCTATGATTTTGGGACTCTATAGACCTGACTTGCTGAAATGTGTCAGAAGCTAACCTACACATGTGTTTTGAGTTGGGGCTGCCTGAGGAATGTTTGTGTCAGAAACACCAGGCAGTGCAGCTGGGTGCTGTCATCTGTGTCTTCTTTTATTAATATTAGAAACAAGCCAACCAACCCAAGTGTTGATTTGAACACTTAAAGACAGTTCAAATGTAGAGCTTTCATTCTCTTTCTCTTTTTACAGCTTATCTCTTCTTCTCTAAAGTGTATGGAAGGCTCTGCCTGTTGAATCTTTAGTAGTTTGATGAATTCACTATAAAAAGCTGTTGTGTTTTGTACAAATCCTTAATTGGAAGTTCATGGGGGTTACTGGTGGTTGTCTTATGGAGTGTGTGACTTTTAAGAAAGTGTCTTCTTAAGTTGCAAAGTAATAAAATCCAGACCCTCAAAGCTAACCTGAATGGTTTAAAATTCCACCTTTGATATTTCTCCAGGACTCAGATCACTTCTAGTTAAAGGAGAATAATAATAGTGTCTGCTTCATAGAGCTGTTGTGATTGTTAGATTGGCTGGAACATAAGAAACAGTAGTGCTGAATCCATGGATATACTCATGAAGAAGATAAGGTTTGGAGGCTTGAAGTTTCCCTGCCAAACCTGCTTTCAAAGGTGGTAAGTGGTAGGGAAGGAAGCTTGTCTTCAATCTACACTATTGTGTTTTGGATCGTGGCTATTATTTAGAAGATATATAAGTTTAGGCAACAATTATTGACAGCTTTGTTAATTCATAATTAAAGATAGGAAAATACAATATTTCTTTTTATTACACAGAATAACGTTTACATTATGTCATCATTTGCTGTCAACATCATCTCTCACCTTGTAGACTTTAGTAGCTTCCCAGTTGGTCTCAATGTTGCCAGTTTATCTACTTAATAACTCATTCTCCACACAATTTTTAGAATAAACTATACATTGAAGTAGCAGACTTCCATGTGTAATACGTTCACTGATGTTCTACCATGTTAAAAATAAACGTTAATCCTAAATTGGTGGTCTCTTTTGTCCTATACAGTACCTAAATTTCCCATCTTATCAAAAGTCACCATTCTTTGTTTTGATTTGCTCTGCTCCAATCGTGAATGAGTCCTGAGCATACTGAACTTTTTTTTTCTTTTGAAACTTTGAGCATGATTGGGTCCTTTGCCTATACTCACACTCAGTAACATTTCCCTAAAACCCCAAAAGAGTTATTTCTACTGCTACTGCATGCCTCCCCTTAAGGTTATCATTTTAGAAATTTCATTTTCTCTCATCCCATCTAAAGTGGACAACTATCCAAGCTAATCTACATTCCCTCACACCTTTAGCATGGTTTTTCAATTTTACAAACACCATTTTAATTAGCATCTTTACTTACAAATTGTTTCTCTTGTCTGACAGTTAAAGGCATAGATATGAGCTGAATTGTTCATATTATTTTTAGTGTGTAACGCACAGTAGGTGTTCAGTGACATAATGTGAAGAAAGAAATAGGACAAGAGAGAATAGCTGTTATCACATAAAATGTTTTTAGTATAGATTTTGCACCAGTAAGAGAAGTTAAGATTGAGCTCTGTATAGACATGTTTCACTGACAAGTGGAGAATGCCATTCAGCATGGAATCTGATTCCATGCTGAAAGAAAAAATCACTATCAGTTCTGAAGCCAGGAATCTGAGAACTGCCAACATTCAGAGGAGGAAGTATGTGTCTTTTCAGGTCATTATTCTGACTGTCAACTCTTGGATTGTTAGTTGGGTCCATGCATGGCTGCTAGAAACTGCTTAGGTAAGGATTCTGGTTTCAAGTTGCTTCTTCCATAGTCATTCTGTTTCCTTGGGGTTAAGGGTTGAAATCATGAGATTGTACCTAGTGTATACCAACACTTGTTTTGGCAAGCTGGTTAACGAGGCTAGCATTTACCAGGAACAACTCTGCCTGGTATCATGTCTTTTTTTCTTCAACAATAAAATAGATAGGAGGATAATCATAGTTCCTGGTAGTCTGCATCACAGCATATCTATTTCTAGAAGGCCTGGATAATACTGTCTTCCAAAATCTGTTCTCAGAGGCTGTTGTTTTACTGAAATTGCTTTTTCTTCCTCCACCAGCTGGACACTCAAAAACATGATATGACGAAGACCTATTTAATTTTGTCATCCTATCATATGAAGGAATGAGGGATGTGAAGCCTCATCTTGATATAACAATTGTGTGTGGCTATTTCACATACAGAGTGGGAATGACATGCCTAACAAATGCCTTCTTCCTGTCAGTGAATTCTCCACCTGACATCCTCCCACACAGGTTGTCTTGAAGGGCAAGCATTATCAACTGTGAATATTGTGCATAGAGATATGTCCTCAGCTATATTGTAACTGACACACTGATGTCTAACTTTATTACAGGTACCCTTCTAATAAATATTAGCCCACATAAACACTGGTTCCTTGAATGCTTAATGCAGTGGATGGGAAAGCTTAAACAATAGAGGTTAAATTTGATATCTAAAGTTACCCAATTGTGTCACAGGTCAACCTGGCTTCTTATGTTCTATTTTGAGATCATCTGCTTGATCAGTAGCCATTACTTTGTGTTCTTTTGCTTTCTCTGTCTGGCCTGTGGAATATAGAAGTTTTTGCATTTACCAAAGTAAAGACTTCTACTTTAATTTTTAATGCTACTTATCTAAAACCAATACCTTCAAAGGATGTTTTTGTGCATCTCTCAGCAAGATTCCAGGATTGTAATTATAATTCTATATCTAACTTTGCTGCTGTTGGATAGTTATGACCAAAGCAACTGCCTTCCCCTTAGCTCCTAAGGTGGGATTTTCAAAATCTATAGGATTTATGTTCTGTATCATAGAAGACATTTTGGTAATGGGTAGGCAAATTTATGTCATCTGTAGAATGAAAGGTAAGTGCTATGGACTACTTATTTTCATGGTCCATATTTCTATGTAAATGCCATCTTCATGAAAATAAGCAAAATGAATAATGAACCACTGAGAAGGAAGTGAGTTTAAGTGTTCTTTTAAGGAATAAGATCTTCCATCATGGCTACAGCCCAGGAAATGGAAAGGAAGAGCGCAGTTTCAAAGCATAGCTCTCTACTGATCAGATATTACACAAACCAGCTTTTATATCTTATTGACTCTGTGTAAATTGAAGTTTTGCACATGTCTTAGTTTCCTAGACAATCAGTTTACTATTAAATAGTTCTCTCTAGAAAATGTGTGGAATTCCCACTTCATCTTTTTAAAGATTCAGAGACATTCCTGTAAAGAGCACTACCAGGGCCGAAAGCATGGTGTTGTGGCTTCAGAATTCTCAGCCAGATGATTAGCAACTTCTTAGACCCTCAGTTGCCTTATTCATTTTAGAAGCTCATTTTTAAAGCTTGGTAGAAGAAAGAATGGGATTAATTATTAATTATACAGAAAATTCAAATTTCTCTAAGGTGCATGGGTAAACTTGGGCAAGGGCAACTGAATTCTTTTCCTAATTAATTGATGAACTAGAACTAATGTTATAGGAATGAAAATTTAGAGTTCGAAAGTCAAAATATTTCTTCAATTTTTTTAAATTTAATTTTTCTAGACAGAAAAAAATGATCTAATATCTGCATAATCATTTTCTGACAACATCACTTCATCATTAAACACAGGATTTTAAATCTCTCCATCCTTTCACCAACTTATTTGTGGTGACTGCTTGATCAATAAGGAGACAGAGATGGGCTGAAGTATTAAAATAATCTATACTAAGGAAAAAGTTAATGTGTCAAGTAGGACAAGAACTATTTCCAAGGAAGGAAATAAGAATGAGTTGCTAAAGCCTGTCTAGAGAAGCTCCTAGAAGACTGAGTATAAAAATCTGATTGCTCTTGTCAGGGTTTTGTGTGTATGTGCGTGTGTGTGTGTGTGTGTGTGTGCATGTGTGTGTATGTATGTATATGTGTGCATGTACATTTAAATGTGTGTCCGTGTGTGTACGTATGTGAATTTATATATATATATATATATATATATATATATATATATATATATATATGCATGTGTTTATGTGTGTATTTATGTATTTTTGGGTATAGAGAAAAAACCCTAAGGAATAATGAAAAAAAAATAAAACCTACATAATACACAAAAGCCAAGGAAAAGAAATCAGCAGGACACCTTTTTGAATAACCACTTTTGAATAATTAACTTTTTTCATGAAATTTTGCGAGTGCTGAAAACTTTCAGAGTACTATGTATAATCTCCTGAGATGGTTATCACACTTATTAAAGATGCAAAATTATTATTTAGAAGAGGAAGGGCTTCAGATCTTTAAATTTGTAAATAGGCTGATGTTAGGTAGGGGCGGACAACTTTCTTCATAGATTCTGAGGAAGAAACAATTTACACATGAAGACTGTGGAAATGAGTTTGGGTACCATCTTCAAAACTCTGGGGTTAGCACTTTCCTGTAAGGAGCTTTTGTGTGTAATTGATTTTTCCTGTGAAATTAATGAATTCCTTTCCACAGACGAAATTGGAGTCACCAATGAAAAACCTGGAGACTCAATAATGCCACCAGGACCTGAAGGGGTTAATCCTCCAGTCGCCACTAGGTGTCAGGTTGGGACTGATTTTGGGAACTTGCAGGCTTTCACTGACTGGCTTCAAATGAGAACAGACAACTTCTCTGTTCATTTCTGCCACGGTGCTGCTTCCTTAAATAGAGACTTTTACACTGCGTATGTCAAATCTTTGGAACCTTCCTTTTTTGTCTCATGGGTGTTTACAAGCATTTAAACTTTTCACCCCAGCATGAACCTCACCGGAAAGGGGTTTTTGAAAGGAGAGATATAATTTAAGGAGGTCAGCGTTTATGGGAAGATTCTTTTTGTCAGTATCCTCCAGAACTTTCTTCATTCTCTGTCACGGAACTCTTAAGAGTTTACATGTAAGCTGACAACTAGTTCTGCTTAGACCCTACAATCTTCAATAGAGATAAAACAAACTGCAAGCAAGAAGTTCACTATCTTTGTAATTTTGAGCCTGTAGCAAAGGTTTGATTCATTCATAGTTCATCTTTAAAATGGGCACATAACTCAAGGAAAGGAGAATGCATAAATTTTATGAAATCTCTCTAGAAACTGTAAATCAAGAAGTAACTTTATAGTTAAGGTTTCGATTCTGAGAGCCAGCCACAACCTCTGTGCCCTCATTTGCATAGAAGCAATAGGACTAGTGCAAAACTTCAGCACTTGGACCTATTGGAGAATGTCACAGAAACAGTTTCTTATAGGAAGGTTAGCATGGCTGGGGTATATTATGGGCAAAGGATGAATCTGTGTAGGAAGAAACATGTAAAACAAAAGAATTTGAACATTATGTTAAAGAATCTGAGTGAATTATTCTGCAACCAAAATTGTATGCAAACTCTCAAGATGTCTATAATAAAATCTAAGCTAATTATTATAGCCTACATGAGCCTACATGATCTTTGCATCTTCATATCAACTTTTGTCACTATGAATAATTTGCTTCATTTAATTGCCTTGCACATCTACAATCTAGAAGTGGAATCATCTTATGACCACCACTATTAGTCACAGAGAGTCTTTCTCAGCCCTGTTTGATCATGTCAGCACAGCTCACCTCTCTCTGCAGTGAGTACAGTCACCAGTTCTTCACTCAGTCCCTTGAATACCATACATTGACATATAATACAGTTCTAGACAGAGACATGAGGAAGGCTAAAGCCATATGACCAGAGTTTAAGAAAGAAACATTTAAATGTACAGATCATTCCTGACTTGAGTCATTACATCATATGTGCTAGGACAGCATACCCATGCTCTGATGGTTAGCAAAAAAGTTGTGTAAAGCTGAGCATATGGAGACTGTGAAAAGACCAGAGTCCTCTGAAGATGAAATTAAACTACTGGACAAACCCAGGAAAGGACCAACTATCTTTCCTTTCACTGTTTGGAAGAAATCATTCATTTTTAGAATACATGGTAAATAAATAGTCTTCTTTATATGACTGTAAAATCAATAACATAAAGTAGGAGATGGAGAGATAGCTCAGAGAGTCTGAGCATATATTGCTTTTCCAGAGGACCTGGGTTCGTGTCTCAGAATCAGACATTTCATAACCAGTAACAACTATGGCTCCATGGGGAGCTGGCACCTTTGACATTTGTGGGTATCTCCACACACATATACACATGTATAACTCCCGCAAGTACATAATTAAAAATATGTTTATGAAATAATATAACATTATATGATTAAAGCCGAGAAAGGACATAAAACCCACACTCCTACAACAATTATTTTAGCATGTGAAGTTTTTTTTAAGGCTAAATTCTTCACTACACATACCCACTAGCATTTTTTGCTTTTAGAAAAAGAAAAGGCTTTCTGGGGATAAAATAACTAAAACAGTTACAACCAAGGTCTAGAGTCTTTTTTCTTCAGTCCTTTTAATTTTCCTATAAGTGTAGAATGTCCAGGAGACTGGCTTTCTCTTTATAATCCTGTAACATCTGAGCTTCATACTGACCTCTGCATTATTTTGGAATCTTCCTGTATATTAATAAAGGCATGCTCTTCACTAATACTCACACAGCTCACATATTTACTGAAATGCCCCTGTGGAAATCCTTTTTTTTTTCAAAAATCATTGATGAGGACTGCTTTTGCTTCCAGGCTTCTCATTCACACCTACTCTTTACCACTTGCTTTTTCTAAGTGTTATCTTACACAGGGAATCTGGGTGTTGTACTCCCTTTTTATAGACCTGAATTTGTTCTTAGACTCTCAAACCTGTGTGTCACCACCTCCCTGAAATAACTGCTGTATATATCCAACTCTAGTTTATTGACATTTTTCTGAGTACTGAAAAATCTTTGTTTTCTTAATAGAAATAATAGATATTTAAATACTTTCTGATTTTTCATTTCCTGAAAAGATGCTATTATGCCCAGAATTATTCTTGCAGGCTTTGTAACTGCCATACTTATTCATAGAAACATAGATTGTAATGCACTATTGCTCAATAAAAGTTATAACACAATCTTACACATGTACAACTTGTACATATTTGATGGTTAAGTTCAAAGGGTAGCTCAGAAATAAAACAAAAATTAGTATAACTTTATTGGCTCAAAAATTTGTGGAATTGTTTCTATCTTAAATTACCTGTGATTATTTAAATGTTGGGACCCAAAAGCGTATGATCAAATTATGATGATATTTAAAATAAGGAGTACTTTAAATGTCATATGGCTATTTTGTAAACACAAAGTTCCTATTCCTATCTCAGTGAGATATGATATGATAGTGTTTGATCTTGAGATCAAGTTGAAGATGATGATAGCGAGTCGTGGTAGAGTGAACAGATTTTGTAGCCATTGATATTAGTTTCTGGGTGTTAAATGCATCCTGGCCATTAGGCACTGGGATGAGCTGTCAATATGCATTGCTTGTCAATTATTTGCTTATCAATTAACCTGCAATGTCCATGTAGATATTTTCATCTATATATGAAAATACACCTCTAAACCTCCTGAGAGTTTCTGTTAAAGAATTTTGCATCTTTTGTCTTGAAGGGAAGATCCTTGAAAGACATTTATAAAACAAAGGACAGCTGGTTGGAATGTAGGATTTCCTAGGTGTATGGTTAAGAAGGATGTGTCTATTTATGATGCAAAGGCATTGCATGAGGATCATAAGGAAGCAATCCCTATCTTAGTTTTGGTTTTGTTGGAGAAGAGTTTAGGCAGGCTTTTCAGGTCTCCTTAAAACAGGTGCTATTCAGTGCTCAGCTACTTTCTGAAGAATAATTTCACACCTGCAAATTCTCTCAGGAACAGAGCGCAATGACACATAGGACAAGCGGGTAGATTTTCCTTTCTTGTTATTTCCTGACAGTTATTTATTTATTTAGCACAGCTCCAGTCAGATTGCAGAACCCAATAAAATGATAAGGCTGCCCTCCTGAATGTCAGGATGAATATCAAGATCCACTCCTTTAGGGGCCTTTTAGAAATAGAAAGATCTGAATCTGGGCTTTATCTGCTAAAAAGCTTATTTTCTAAAATAGTGTTGTCTTATGTTGTGTCCATGAAGGACGCTCCTGTGTGTAGACATCTCAGGATGATTTCCCTGACAGACAAGAGCGAAAGGCTTTACTTTCCTGCAGCACTAAGACTTGATGAAGGTGCACCAATAACTTATTGCTGTTCCAGAAAAACGGAACTGTTATGTGCAGACTTTCTGATTCTGACCAAGAGTCTGTTTCTTAAAGTTTAATCCAGTAAATCACCGACGGCACTTCATGTTGAAAACAAAATTGTACATCAACAGTTCACGGATTTCTTCTTTTTAGTATATGATAATACACAAAGAATGAAAACCTTCATCAGACATTCAGTTTTCTATCTACAACAATATATGACTTGATGTCTCACCGGAGCATGGTATTGATGGCCTTTATTTCCAATCCTGATAAATATGGGTTAAAAGTGAAACTAAAACCTTGAAAAATCATAAAAATGTGTGTGTGTGTGTGTGTGTTCATCCATCAATCTGTACATCTTTCAATTTACTCACCCATTCATCTTTGTTTTCATGTACACATTCATTTATTTTTCTATCAGCCTGCCCAAAGGGAGACCTACAGGCCCATGACGGGCCATGACAGATACAGGTAATCACACCATTTATTCAGGGATGTTAGTACTTGTTCTTTCATCCCACAGCTACAGCCAAAAATTTAGCATGGTGCATAGTTGCTATTACTTAAGTTTTGAGTCAAGTTCTCATAAACATACAGCTTATGTTGTTGAATGTTTTCAGGTAAGGTATTTGAATTTCCTGTATTTCACCTGCAGCATATCTTTAGTGAGGAGCCAGATATCTCTACTGCATCATCTGCTCTGTTGTCATGTGATTTTACTGCAGGAATCTTGGAGGCGTGAGAGAAAGTTCAGCCAATAAAAGTTAACTTAATGAGTAAGTCTTAAGGACTGACATGATCTCCAAATTCCATGTATAGGTAGAAAAGGCAATGCTACAGAATTGTTCTCTGACCTCTTCACAGATGCACCTCTCTCTCTCTCTCTCTCTCTCTCTCTCTCTTTCACACACACACACACACACACACACACACACACACATACATTAATAGTGCATAAAATATGTGTGTCTTTTATCCTAAATTGCGAATAATCCAAGATATTTATTGAAGCTTTGAAAAGTGCTGCTTTCAAACTTTTATATGCTTGCTTACTCAGTTATCAAACTCAGACCCTTCTCTATTCCACTTAAAGGGAGCTTCATGAGATGCCGGTCTTATGTAGTTATTCTGAGTCTGCTTTGTGGAATATCAAAGAGGTGTGCAGCCTGTTATCCAGTTCTTACCTCAATATCAGTTCTTTTCATGTGATTTATTTATTTTGCCTGCTTGCCCTCAGACACATACTCCTAAGAAGTTTATGAAATGCAAAGGCAGAATAAAATCTTCCTATATTTATGCTAGGTGTTTTCCGGTGTATTATCTGTCTCTAAAAAGTGCCATATTTGAATGCCAAGGAGAAAAATGACACTTTGCACAATGTGAATAATTCTGTACAATCAACTGACTTTATCTATGGACAATAATTAATAATGCCTTCTACCTGAGGCTAAAATATGAAATCTGGTGTGTTCTATTTTCTGTAGTTGGAATTTGTGAAAGGAAGAGTCCAGTCCTGAGGAAGCTCATATTAATAATGTTTACCATGGTGAACAATTTGCAACGGACATTTTCCCACAATCTTGTTTGCTATGTTATACAAAAGAGAAGAAGAAAATTACTTATCATGCTAATAATATCTAAAGAGATAAAGAGGAGAGGGAGAGAGAGAGAGAGAGAGAGAGAGAGAGAGAGAGAGAGAGAGAGAG
>NW_021604618.1:1625087-1649881 GCF_004785775.1 Grammomys surdaster
GAGAGAGAGAGAGAGAGAGAGAGAGAGAGAGAGAGAGAGAGAGAGAGAGTATTGAGGGCAATGTGGGAGTGTGCAGAAGAGCAAAATAGAAACTTTACCTGTAGCACATATTTATACACTCCACAATAAGTCAAATAAAATAAATATGAAACAAAATGAAGCTTCAATTTTGTGTGTACATGTGGGTGTATGTGTTTTAATGAAGTTGATTCCTTTGCTAATCTCTAAAAAATAGAGAATCTAATTGCATTTTTCCTAGTTAACTCCATAGTAAAGTGATTGCCCTCTGTAACTACTATGATTAGTACAGCCCACTGCAAAAAGAATAGTGTATATTTGTATTGTCTATTAGCACATAGCAGAGGTACTGTATACAATATGTTGAAACAATATATATAATGGTAGCACAGTTTCTACAGTGGCATCTAATAGGATTTCATGGTCTTGACCTGTTCAAGAACTAACAGGACTTTAATTGAGCTCTTGTTTAAAGGCTGAGTTTGTCTATCAGGCTTGATTGGGAAGGACGCATCTATAGGCTTATTCGCCAATTTTTATGGGCTTTTGGACCAAGTGTCTTGTTTTCTCCCGAGCTGTAAGTTTTAAGATAGCTCTCTGCTCTCAATTATAAGAACTTTTCAACACAGCCATATGTTTCTTTTAATCAGTTTCTTCAAATTATGAGGAAGTCTAACAAGTTTGACATTACAATCTCATGTGTGTGGCTTAGGTGATAGAAGAAAGTCTTACTTTGCGTTTGTGTTGGATAGTTTTATGTCATTTGATACAAGCTAGAGTCATCAGAGAAGAGGCCGTCTCAATACAAAAAATGCCTCCATAGGATTGGGTTCTTTGTAAGCCTGTAGAACATTTTTTGAATTTTTATCTTATGGAGGAGGGCACAATACATTGTGGGTGGTGCCATTCCTGGGCTGGTGATTCTGGGTTCTATAGGAAGCAACTGAGCAAGGTATGGAAGCAAGCCAGTAAACAGTACTCTTCCGTGTCCTTTGCATCAGCTTCTACCTCCAGATTTATGCCTTGCTTTAGTTCCTGCCCTGACTTCCTTTGGTAATAAACTGCTATGTGGTGTTATAAGCTCCAGAATTTTCTTGGGCCATGGTGTTTCATCACAGAAATTATAACCATAACTAAGCTTGCATTCATTCTTGAGAAGACAGACAGGCGTGGGTACCAAGAAAGGAAGCTCATGGGTTTATATCTATTTAAACAAAATATCTGTTCCTTTAAGTCTAGTGAGGTGACCTAAGTAGCCATATGTAATTCAATGTGTCTCCAATAACAAGAGTACTAGAATTTAGAACTGAAGTAGTTAATTTGAGCACCTTCTTAAAAATATTATATCATATGACAAATGTGAACTTATGTAGTAGAATATATATGTATTTGTGTATGGATATATAAATATCTTATATCTGCCAGATACTATTATAATGCCATTAATGATTTCATAAATAAAACAGGTTTCTGCTTTCCTTAACCCTTCATAACCATGAGGAGACAATAGTGAATGGATAACAAAATGTAGTGTGCCAATTCCGTAAATTTTCCATGTGTAAAAATAAGTTTACATACATTGCTGGAGAGTTTGGACCATGCAGTGTTTCAGATGAATACTCATGGAAGACGCCTCAAATATGCTGATGTTGAAGCAGAAAGTTAAATGGATTTCGTGAAATGGAAGTGTGGTTACATGGTCTCAAGGAAAGTAGTAACCTAATGAGTCATGTATACATAGTAAACAGAATGATATCAAAGTCAATGTTTTCTTGTCACTCAGAAGTGAGATGTAATTTTCAAGGCAAGCAGCAAGGAAGTTCCGTATCAGCTTGGAATACGTGCAGTCTTGAATTTTTGTACCAGATACTGATTAGTAATTGAAACAACAGTACCTATTTCAATGATATGTTATGCTTTAACAAGTAAAGTGAAGATAAATGGAGTTTCCTTGCTTGCTGTTGAAAGCGATGCTATCTAGGACTCATCTTATGTGTTATTCATCCCTGAGTTTCTAAGCTCTTTAGTTGCAGATTGTCCTTAAGGTTAAGACTATAGATCAACATTTATAAACCTTCTGATAAAGTCTCTCTAGAATCACCTTTACTTGGCATGACCTAATAACTTTGCAAAGAGCACTTCCTATGTCTGTCTTATTCACATTCTACAAGAGACACTACAAAGCTTGGATGTTGTACTAGGATGTGGTTTTGTTATTCCTTGTCGTCATCCCTGAATGTCTAATAGGCTGAAGGGCAAATGGATTTATATAAATTTGGTGTGGAAAATAAAGGAACACCTTGAGATGTTGAGAATTATTCTATAATACATTAACTATTTGGCTAATGAAGGAATCAAGATAATTTTTCATGGCATAAGATAGAGTGCCCATACCTGTTTCCTTTAATTCCATGAAGATAATATTATACTACATGCAAATAAAAAATATTTTAAGCACACCGTAGGTCTGAGAAATTATGTCTTAGCTATACCTACCCTAATCAAATGATTGTGTGAGACTCAGTTCACATCAATAGTCCTGAAATGAATAAAACACCACTAGGTAGATTTCTACACACATACAAACTAAAAATATTTTGCTCTTAAGAAGGAAATAACTTGTGAAAGTAGACCAGGGAGGACTGCATAGAGATTACAACAATAAATTATCAATACAGATGAGTCAAGGGAGCTAATGCTATCATACTTCAGCATTCATATTCTCGTCATTAGAATATATAACAGTTAGTGTCTGCAGCAGTGCTTGCATCTCTGTAGCAAGAGATGTTAATTTCTAAGGAACTGAACCAGTGACAGTGAGATTCAGGAGGGGCTGTGAGCCAAATGATTGGACTGTAATTATTCTGAAAGGGCTTTTATCATCATTACCTAACATTTTGCAGAGGCAGCATGTTTGAAAATAAACTATGGCCAAGATAGTGTCACGTCATCGAGCTTCTGGTTTGCTGATGTATTTTTGTGTTTGCAAGGATAGATGACTACAAATGTACTCAGGCAAGCATACATCATTTTCAAGTTATTCAGCCAAGGCATTTGCTTTGCCACAGATTAATTGAAGTGCACATACAGTTCTCTGGCCCTATCAAATGCTGTAGTGAGAACTTTTCATTCATTTTTCCTTTCTGTGATTCTCTCTACCTGAACACCTTGATCATTTACTATTGTGATGTTACAATAGTAATGAAGCTGAATTAAACTGCAGAAATGAAGATTTTCTAACTGCAGAGTTCTTGTCACAAATGTTTCCACTCTCCACCTTGTTTACACCCTTAAAGGACAAGCTAATTGTCTGTTTAACTTTGTTAGTTTGCCTTAATTATAAGTCTTTCAAGGCCATTACCATATAAAGCTGTTTCTATACCACAAGGATGTTTAAATTTCACCTTTGCAGCATTGAAACATTCATTCGTACCCTTGGAGTTTATGCTTATGTAGAAGGACCAATGGACAGTGTAATAGAGTAAATAGACCCTTTCATTTTAATGAAAAGGTAGTGTCAATAATTTTGTGTGAGTAGCATTCTATCACCCCACACATATAATTATAAATATCAGTTTACAAGTATACATATGTGCCTGTATAATAATTTGACAACCTCTTTCTGTTATCTCCAATCTAATTATAGTACAAGGACATGGGCATTAACTGGCTATGGTACTAAGAATTTTGTCAAGTAGAGACCCAAAAAATGAAAGAGTATAATTTACTTAATAGTAGCACATTCTGAGAAAGTGCATGCCTCTGTGGGGACAAATGTCTTTGGGAAGTAAAGAAATGGCATATCAGTGTCAAGATGGATTGTAGACTGAGTAAAAAATGTTCTTCTGTTCTTCTATTGTACAATATGAGATAACTTCTCTTGAATCCTGAATCTAATAGATCTTTGACCATCTTAAACCCTTCACTTCTATAAAATATGACCTTGAACAGACTCTTGTAGATCATACTCCTCTTTAGTTATAACACACAGTCAAGATAGTTTTGAATCAACTGAAATTAGCAAATATTTTCTCCTCTATTATCTCATAAATTCAAGCCTTCTTCTTATAAAATGTTGGGAAGAATGGGCGTGATCACTTCATCAGTAAATATCCAAGAAAGCTAAGCTCATTTTTGAACACGAGAAAAGCAGCAAAGTGACTGTTCCACTTGGCTGTAGTTTTTTGGAGGCCCACTTTGTTCTGAAGAAAAAACATAGGGGAAGTGAATTCGGAAGGAGAGGCTAGGTGGAGTGAAGGAGGGAAATGTATTTTATGAAAGAAGAATGTATTTTCAATAATAACAAAATTGCTTTCTTTCTCCCCTTACTAATTTACTATAAATTCTGAGGACATTTCTAAAACAAGATACCCGTCCTCAGCATTTAATAGATGACCTAAAAGCCTTAATACTCATTATGTTAATAAGCAAATTATTTTCCTGAAAGACTGCAACAAAAGTCAGGTATTTAACATGATGGCAGTTTGGTATGAGTACAATGAGATTTATATTCTGAGTGTGATTTGCTGCTACCAGGATGGTTCAAGGCATTGTCTTCATTAAGAAGACAATGTTTTTGAGCAGTTGGCATTTCTTTTCAAGGCAATCAATTTTCTGTTTCAAAAATCATTCTTTCAGCATTCACCACATTCCCTTATTAAAATTCAGTTTTTATAAAAGAATGTCTAAAAAAATCTTTTGATGCCATTTTGATAAGGTTTTGTATAAGCATCTGTACAGGAGGTAAAGAAAGAAATAAGAGTCATATCACAGAACTGTACATTAGAAAAATAATGCCTTCTACTTTGGATGCTCCTGATTCAAACAGCAAAAAAAAAAAAAAAAATGTTTTTAATACAAAAAGCCATTTTCAAATGTACAAATAACCTTTTCTGTGCTATTAATATGTTCATCTTCTTAATAATCAGTAGATTTATACATCCTTTATCTAAACCTGGTGACTCATTTATCATTTTGTCTAAAAGAGAACATCTCCCTTTATAGAAACCATATGTTCAAACATGAGAACATCAGATGAGGTACAACCATGATCAGTTTCATTTTTCTATAGCTTCTTAAAATTATAAGCTGATTATTACTTACTTTGTACTATTTTTGCAGTACAAATTTTCTGACCAAAAAATTTGTCTTGTTATAAAGATGACCATTAGCCAACATATTGGTATCTGACTGATTTGTCTGAGCTACATAGAAAAAATATGATACAATAATGGAAGACACAAACTCAGCCCTTGAGTAACTTTAATAGGATCAACAATGTGGCATGCACAATACTAAGTGTCAATCTGAAGGCTGTACAAATGATACACTAAAAGGAACAAACACGCATGCTCTCATACATATACACACATACTGGCACACATGCACATATACATAAACAGACATACCTATACACACATATATTCATACAAACATATACACACATGCACACAAACATACAAACATATACATATATACAAAGACACATATACACAAATGCACATATACACATGAGAAAGAGAGAGAGAGATTTCTCTTCATCACTCAACTCTCTTTACACTCGTGTTTAAAAGAATTTTACAGGCCATTCTCAGCAATGCAGAACATACTTGTGTATTCATCATGTGGCAGAAATAACTTCCAGTTCCCATTGAAACTGGTGCAAGATGAGGTGGTGATGGTAAGCACTACCACTAAGGAGATAGATGAGAAAGAGAAGAAAAAAGAATTAACATTACCCAAAAAATAAATTGTACATTTGAAACAAAGAAAAAATTCTAAGACAACCACAGTCAAAATGACAATTACTGATTAGATTCTTAGAACATTAACATCCATGACTTCATTTGTCCAAGTCTGTCCTTTCTCAGTTTTCAGTTTTGACACTGTTACATTTTATAATCCATAAGATTCCCTCTATATCTGAACTCCATATTTGCTGCACAAGTAGTTTTCAGAGCACAGAGAACTCTATTTCAAAGTCGTGATTGAAGCTGTGCAAGAAGAAAGAAGTTTGAATCTCAGCTTTTCTGAATGATCACATTTTTATGAACTCTGCTGCTCCTCTCTGCATCTCCCAAAGCTAAGAAATCACTTTTTAATCTCAGCTCTACCAAACTGTTCAGTACTTACCCAGACAACTAAGACCAGTACCATGTGAAAAAGCAAACTTGACCCTTGCTTTGAAGAGCATGATTTAGACATTCTAGCTTGAGTACCATGGATCTAGAATTTATTGAAATCCTCTGGTAAACGCCAGTTAAATATGTTACTGCTAAGATTCCCAGAAATACTGACTTAATTCTTCAATTATTCTGAGCTATCAGAGAATATGTAAACCAGTTTAATTCTTTGTGGTCAAGAAAGTACTAGACCCACAGGAAAAATATGTTAGATCAGATCTAGCTAGTGTTCTAGTTCACTAATCGACATTAATTAAGTGCTTTTTATCTTCATGATGTTGAGATTCATTGGGACTGCCTGACACTGAGGACAGTAATATTGAATGATTATTGTCATGCACTAGTGTGACATGACATACTTCATAGAGATAGAGGCTTTAAGCAAGCTAACTTGTAATGTTAATTATCACAGTATAAGTCAAGTTTCTTTTCATTGAAAAATGATGATAATAATTGATAATAATAATCTTTATGGACTATAATGTGGTTATTGTTAATAATGGGTGATATGTATTTAGTAATCCTGAGTCTTGTGGTAGGTGCATTTGCATATATTTTGATTATTAATAGAGGTAAGTTTTTGACAGTTTCATACATGTGAATGATTCATGCTGGTTGGTTACTCTTTTTTTTTTTTTTTGGTCTTTTTGAGACAGGGTTTCTCTGTATACCCCGGGCTGTCCTGGAACTCACTCTGCAGACCAGGCCAGCCTCAAACTCGGAAATCTGCCTGCCTCTGCCTCCCAAGTGCTGGGACTAAAGGTGTGTGAATAACCACCACCGCCCGGCAGGTTGGTTATTCTTTATATTGATTTTCTGTTATCTTTCCCCACCATTGACCAAACTCCCTCACCTTTTCTTGTATGGTTTTGGATTGGGACTATCTGTTGGTATCAATAGTGGGTACACAAAGATAATGAAATTTTCCTCTTCCTAACTATATCAGTAGCAGTTTAGCAGAGAGAGGTGTGGCCAACCCAACCACTCCTCTTTTTTTTTTTTCCTGACTGTTAACATATACCTGTTTATGCCTAGTCCAGAAGATGGCTTGTCTCATCCCTGTTCCACATCTTGCAGCTCTTTTATTTCTCTATCCTCTCTTCTTCTGTGTTTCCTAAGCTTGAGAGAGTTACTCTAGTATCTTTTTAAGGATGAGTACTCAATCATTTCGTATTCTCAGCACTTTGTGCATTTATGAGTCTCTTCATTCATTCTAGTTCATTAGAAAGAGAAGCTTCTCTAATTAAGACTGAGAGTTACAATTGTCTATGGGTATAAATATAGACAGTGAGAAGTCATTTTGAACTTATTTCAATATCTCTAAACTACAGAGAGTTCCCTGGTAGGGCTTGTGATTCCCATGTCATAGGTTTTTGACCAGGATGACAGTATCAGTTACAGATTTCCTTCTATGGTATAGACTTCCAATCTAATCAGAGAGCACTAAAATTCCAGTGTGATATTCTGAAGCATGCACACATGGTAAAATTACTTATCTTTTTTGTCTAATAAGCATTGTATCTGTTGACCAGCTGAACACTATCTCTCCTTTCTATGTCAATTGTTCCTGCCACTACTGGAAACCACCATTCTATTCTCTATTCCAATGTGATCAAATTTTTAGATTCCACAGCTAACTGAAATCCATATTTATCTGTCCGCACCTTCCTAATTCTACCTAATATGATGGCATTTAGGATTTTTTTAGACCTAAAAATTGATTTATTCTGTGTATGATTCAGAAATTCCATTGCTTGTTAGAAAAACTCCCAAAGCAATGGAAATCAATATGTCAGGCAGGTATCGGCCCAGCCATGCTTACTGAAATATTGTTCTTAGTAGAGAGTGAATAGAAACAATGTAAGATTTCCTGAGTGAATGGAAGGACTGAAAACAAGTAAGTCTAAATACAATATAGAACAGTCTTTTACATTCAAAGACATTTTCCTCCAGTGCTTGTTATGTTCCTATTTGTTATTAAACAGATACTGAAATTTTCCCTTGCTGTGACTCTGTTTTGCGGCGGGTGATCTAATTGCCCCTAGAATTGCTAAAGTTGCTTGGAATACTGGAATGATGTGTCTTTATAAATGGAATTTATTTTTTGACTTAAATTGGAATTTTTCTTTGAGGGCTTTAGAGGCATCTGACTTCTGATATCAGGGGAACCGACAATTTCATATTGTTGATGAATTGACTCATCTAAATTAAGACCCCAGTACTGAATATCATTCATTTAAGTATCAAAGTATCTGGTGGTGAAGGCATGGTGAGAAGAGCTTGTAGGCAGACAGATGAGAAGACAGACATTGAGAACTCATGCTTGTTTGTCATTGCAACTTTGATTGCACAGAAACCTCAATAGGTCTATTGGAGTTATATATTTTATTGTCAGGTCCTCCAGAGGCACTGTCCGTGAATAGTTGTCAACATTGTTCACAATTTGTAAATAGTAAAAACATCAACATTAACCTCTTTTCAAAGACCTTATTTTGATATTACACTATTTTACTCAAAAAATAAAATGGTCAAAGAAACTCAACCTCTTCCTCCATGAGCACTGTTTGGACTTATTGGTGGGCTGGACCTCTAACATGGACCCTCATTCTTCCTTTATGACTCATTGTTTATACTCCATACATGGTTGTAAATCAGAAAAGGAAGGGACAGCTACCAGGGACAGTGCATTACTCTTTTTGACTCTAAAATAACTTCCCTCTGGTAACTCTCTGTAGCACTCCCTCAGGTCCAATTCAGTTGCATATGGAACTGTGATGATGACCATAATTGTATGTATAAGTGCACATGTTCTCCCATTCCTTTCTATTGCTATGTGAGTCATCCTGTTACCTCATCTTCATAGCATGAAGTAATAGCTATTACAGTATGAACACTAATTATTTGTTGATTTATTTTCACAGTCTCTAAGCATAAGTGCAACAATTTAGTTGATATTAATTCATGGTGACTATATGATTAAATTATAAACCATGTTTGACACATGATAGGCAGGTACTCAGTAAATTCACTAAATGAGTAGACTCATAACTGAAAAGTTAAGAATGCAATGCACAATATTCCATTCACACTCACCTACATGTATTTAGAAGCAAAACATAAGAGAAAGGAAACAAGCTAATCATTTCAAACTTTCAATAAATTGAAATTTAAACATGAATACGCTTACCTGTGCATGCCTCTTTTTCATGTCATTTTATAAAGAGCATGAAATATCTATGTTTTGGTCTGGAACAACCTATATATTGACCCCAAGGCATAACTTGTCTCATCTATACATCTAGTGAATTGTCCAGAGTAAACCAAATAACTGGTGTGGAGTAAAGATAAGATAGTCAAAAAAGAAAGTCAGTCCTTGTGAGATTAGGACCACAATAGTCCCATTATGTTCAGAAGACATTATTACACAACAGTATTTGCTATTAAATCTTTTGTTCTAGTCTATAATATTCTGTGAACCTTGTGTAAATGTGTATGTGGTACAGATGTCCCATGTAGGGCTCAATAGTCCATAGTTACTCAATCTATGCACTTTGAGCAATAGTGAGTCTCTTTATTGATTGCTATCCACTGTGATAAAGTCTATTTACAATGTACTATCTACTAGCACAAGAACTACACAAGATCAAGGAACCCAATCAAAGAAACTCCTAAGACTCCACCTCTAGTTGAAGAGCTACTGGTCAATGTAGATATACAGTAGGTTTCGTTTTGAAGTATGGTCCATGGAAGATTACTCATGATCCAATGAATGATGTCTTACAGCCATGTGCGTAAAAGCAATATTAGTTGAATTCAGTGGTTTATAAAAGAAAAAGGAAAAAGTGGAAGGGGGAAGAGGATATGAAATTAAGAGATGGACATAAACTTGGATATGAGTATCATCAAGACAGGGATTGAGGGAGCATATAATAAAAATGTTTTTATTCATGCATGGAATTATAAAATAGAAAATACTCCACACTGATCTCCTTCATTGCATTTATGAAGTTTTGATTTGTTTTGTTGTTGTTGTTGTTGTGTTTTGTTTTGTTTGGGGGGTATACAATGAGGATGCAACAGAATCTAATAAGACACATCTAGTCTTAGTACTGAGCTTTTATATTTTAGTTAGAAAAGATGGAAGTTCAACAAAGTAAGAGTGTGTCAGAAGAAATGCCCTCAATTGTAGGCATGTACAGTGTGAGTACCAACCACAAAATGAGTAACAATGGCCACCTGTACAATTGATTTTTACACTATGACTGGACCACAATAAGAAACTCATCAGGCTGAGAAGGTAATGGGCATCTAAGAAGGAAAGCAATTGAAATGATGAATGTTGTATATTCAAAGGGACAAATGAAAAACAATACTGCAATGACTTCAGATAAGATCACAGAGTGACAACCAAAGAAGCTACAGAAAGTGTTTGTCCCTTTTGAACTACATTGGAATACATGCATTTCATTCCAGTAGCAATGCATAGCTGTTAGAGCTTCCAGGGCTCTTTATAGATACATTGCCTTTCTCTTCAGCATGTAGTAAGAATACATTTGTCCACCTTTTGAGATATGTGTGGTTATTGATTACATTGGTTAATTGCATGTAAGATTAAGCAACGTATTTCAAAATCCAGGAAGAAACATCTCTTCCTAAGGCACTACTTATGATCTTCTGAGCTGCTGAAGTGATCTAGGCTCTCACCATGAAGCTCTATGCACCAGGATCATTGAAGTCTGGTGACATGAAAATCTCACTGTGGAACTCTACTACATCTGTACTTTGCATGCAAATTCTGCTTTATTTGTCATTGCCACCAAGATTAGAAATTATTTGTCCTTGTTGAACTTCAAAAGAGGACTGCTGGGTCTACCTTCCAGTGAGAGAAGACACACCTAAATCCTGAGAGACTTGAGGCCCCAGGGAGTGGAGATGACTGGTGGAGTGGGGGGTGTCAGGGCACATCCTCTTGGAGATGGGAGAGGAGTTATGGGATGAGGAACAGTCAGAGGGTAGACCAGGAGTGGAATAATGACTAGACTGTAACAAAAATATTAAATTAATAATAATAGTAATAGTAATAATAATAAATATCTTTGGCTACAATGACAAAAGAATAGTGCGAAATAAGAAAACAAAGCAAACTAAAACCCCCAAAGCAAAGCAATCAACAACGACTACAAAAACAACAACAGCCAAACAGTTGTTCAAATAGGAATTTGGAAGTGTTAAAATGATCTAAGGGATCAAAATATAGGAATCACATGCATTTTGCAAAAATTCTAAGTTTAAGAGCTGGAAGAAGGATTTCAGGCATCCAAATTTGGAATACAGAAAGTTGGAATATTCAAATTGTATTTGGGAAACAGAGCTAAGGGAACTGAATGATAGGAAATAAGCACATGAAAGAAGACAAGGATTTGTTAAGACAGGTAATGATTATGGGTTGTTTGAATGGATGCAATAGTGTATAGAACATTAAGCACATTTAAGAATATTGTCTTTAGAATTCGGAGATACAATTACTTTAGTTTGGGATATGATGTCCCTGTTTGAAATCCGTGTCCAGGCACATGTATTTGTAACAAAAAATAATGAAAAAGAAGGCTATGAATTTTAAAGAGAACAATGAGTTTGTTTGTTTGCATGGGGCAAAAAGGAAGACGGAAATTATGCCATTATAATGTAAAGAAAGAAATAAAAGTAAAATCTGTATTGTTTTTAGAAATCTTAGATATTTTAGTATTTCTTAGATGTCATGAACTCCTCTATTTAAAATAAATCTCAGTGCTCTGCTATGGTAACTGATCATTAATTTGACAATATATGATGCCTGAAGATTTTCAAATATTTGGTGTTTTGCAACACAAAATACATATGTTCTTTATAACAACAGATGACAAGTTAAATAAAACTGCCCATTTGCTATTTATATAATAGACATATACAATATAACTTTGAATACATTGGAAAGTAAACCAATCGTAGCAGAATAATAATAACTGAATTCATGGAGAACAGGACTTATTAAGTAGGCAAATGTAAAATAACCAAAACAAAAGCAATAACTCAATGGTTAAAAAAAAAAGTAGCGCTGAAGAGTAAAAGAAGAAGATCAGTACAAACTTTAAAGACATGATCATTTCGGCTACAGTTGTAGACACTGTTAACCTGAAAGTGTGTGTTTTAAATTTAATTAAGCTTATCAAAGAAAAGGCCCTATTTAATTGGCAGGAAGTACATGAAAAGAATGCAGTGCTAGCTAAGTTTGGGAAACAAATCCAAGAAGTATACAAAGATGACCCAACGATGGAAAATCAACATTGCATCAGTATTTTTCCTTATTATTTCCCTACACTGAAGACTGGACCACTTATAAATTATGTATTTGTACTGCAAGCACCAGAAATTTAATATTTTACTATTTCAAAGCTCTACATATTCTACAATTGCTCACATTTGCATCTTTATTTTATCCTTACAATTTGAATGAGTAGCCAGCAACAAACCTTAGACATCAAATTAGAGATAATGTTTCTTTCCACTCAATTATTTTGAAAGGACTTTAAATGGTAAGTGCATTCAGATTACAGTTTGTTTATGAATAACTTAATAAGTTCAGCCAACAAATGGGTTCAGTTATGATAGATACTCCTGTTATAAATTATGTTTTATATGTTTGTCATAAGAACAGCAAATGGGTCCTTTGATTTAACTTGTCATGTGTTATAGAGTAATGATATTTTACAATACTCAGATATCCTACACTGAAATACATAAGTTACAGTAAAATACCATAGGAGTGTATTTTGAATGAAGCAGCCTATGACCTTTTCAAAATACTAAAATCTCTAAGATAACTGAAAACAGTAGTTTTATTTTTAATTATTTCTTGGGATTATAATTGCAAAATTTTTCTTTGCTTTCTTCCTTCAAAAATGGCCATATAGGCTTCCTCTTTCAAAAACATGCTCTCATTTTCATTAAATTTTTGTAAATATATGTATATATGCATACATACATATGCATTCATAAATTCATAAATACAACATTCTCATACTGTACAATGTTACTTGTATACATTTTCAGGATTCACTGTTTGATGTGAACTTATCTGAAAAGGACTCAGTCTCTTCTGCCAATTGTGTAATTGTAAAGGTGAAGTCTCTTAGTGTCTCTATACATTTTGCAATTCTAACATTTCTCATATGAGGAATGTATCCTCCCACTCCCTGTACTGGATCACTCAACATCAATTTAAAATGATATCCAGAAAATTGTTTTGGAGAACAGCTTAGAGAATGTATATCAATCATGTGTATCTAGGCCATATCAGAGAAGAGAATAATTTTTTAGACATTCCAGTGACATTGGATTTGAAATCTATGAACTCCAGGTTCAGTGAGAAATCTATAATCAAATACTAACGCAGAAACTGAAGAAGATGACTGATTTCAGCTTCTCAGCCCCTTGTGTGTACTTACATATGTGCAAATATGCACACACTCATGAGAAGCTGTCTCTGTGTGTGTATATTTGCACATGTATGCACACACATGCATGTACACATATGTGCTTGAGTGCACATGTATTTTGTTTAATTCATGGAATATTTTCTATGCTTATTTCAGGACAACACATAAGACAATGAACCTGTCTCACATCCATTTGTTCAGGAAACTTGCTTCATCTCATAGAAACTGAAGATGATCTCTTATTCTTGCTGTGGTCTCATCATCTTCCTGAACTCCTGTGCATCCTACCTTTTCTTGTCTGTGTGGTGAGCCTAGATCAATTTTAGGCAACATAATGAGGCAGGTGCTGCAGCCATATTCTTCTATAGCTGCCTGTGATGAACATCAGTAATCTTCAAATTACAAACAGAAATAAGCAGGCACTGCTCACTAGATCCTCTGTGCCTTGTCATGATCAAGATCCCAAGCATCTACAGTACTAGGTCACTAGCTAAGTTTTGCTAAGTAATTCAACAAACGTATTTTCATGAGAAATATTACTGTACAATTTTAATTAGAATTTTTCTCTTTGCGGTGGATGATCAGTGGTCAAGTTTGGATGCTAAGTCACGAAGCTAAGATTTGCTTTCAGTCAGAGAATCAGAATTCATGATATAGGTATGTTTCCCTTAGGTGATACACTAGTATTTTCCAAATTTATTTAAATATAGTATCCCTTGAAAGCAAGTCTTCCAAGTTTGGACAAAATTCCCTTCTAGTAATTACCATAATAATATCTATTAAGACAGGTACAATAAAATCTCTGATACTTAGGAGAAATTTACTTTATCATGTCCTCTCTGCCTATAGGGAAAATTAAAGCACAACATTACAACATTTGTTTATTTTATAATATAAAATCATAAGTTTTATACTTTCCATTGTTTTCTTTGATCTCCTTGTAAACACTTTCTTGGCTAGTTTATTATTATGTCAAGAGTAATCCACTTTGAAATAATTTTTAATTAAACATACCATGCATAGGGACTTTTTACTATTATGCACAAAAGACCAAATCACATTATGGGAAGTAAAATATTGCCCAGGCACAAATTTTAAGTACAGACTTTACTCCCAATTCTCTTATGATATAAAGCCTTAATATGGAGATATGCACATAGTTTATGTCCAACACTGTTAACAATTGGTACACTGTTAATAATTGGTAGACTGGAACTTACTGTGACACTAGGCTGTACTTGAACTTGCAGAACCCCTCTGTCTGTGCCTCCCTAATGATGTTGTTATAGAGGTACAACATTGCACCAGGTGACAGCAGAGGCTAACCTGGACATAGAACTCTCTCCCCATGATTAGTCCTTTATGAATTGTACAACAATGTGAATAAGTTCAGGGAAATTGCTGTAACCCTGTAACATAACTGAGAGGGGGTAGACTTCATTCATTAGTCATCATGTAGGCTGTTTTCATTTTAGTAAATTTCCATTTGCATTGGAAATTATACAAAATATTTAATAAAGGAACATGAGGAATGCTTGGGAATGTTTTATATTTCTCTTAATCTTCACATTGTTATGAGAATACTTATAAACAGAGATGGAAATCATTTGAGGGTAGTTTACAACTTTGGAGGCAATTAACTTAATTTTTCAATGATTTTTGAGTTCTTCTTTTTCTTCTTCTTCTTCTTCTTCTTCTTCTTCTTCTTCTTCTTCTTCTTCTTCTTCTTCTTCTTCTCCTTCTTCCTTCCTCCTCCTCCTCCTCCTCCTCCTTCTTCCTCTCTCTCTCTCTCTCTCTCTCTCTCTCTCTGATAAAATATATCATACAGCCTGAACTAAAATGGACTATGATACCAATCTGTCCTTGAACTTGCATAACTCCTCTGCCTTTGCCTCCTGAATGATGAGATTATAGGCAGATAACATCTTACCTGTTAACAAAATTTGAATTATAAATTTTATCATTCTACATAACATTCTGTATACAACTGACCAAGTTAATTTAAACCTAAAGCTCATTTTATATTAAATTGTAAAACAAAGATAATAATACTGTTTCCCAATATTCATGTGAAAAATAGTGATAAACACGTGAAGTGTTTGTCTAAAGACATTAATTATAAAGAACAGATGGCTTTGCCTAACGTCTCATCAACAACGAGATAAAAACATATAGGGATGAAGTAGTAATGTTCTTAGTCACTTCAGTTTTGTAAAAAATTAACTAAGGTATCAGGCAACAATTCTTCAACCTCCAAAAGACTTGAAAACAGTTATTTCTAGATCAAATAACAGGCTATTCTAAGGGCCTATATTATCTGTAGCTCCCATTGGTTTCTGATGGTGCTTTACATGATGTATCCCTGAAGCCATAAGAATTGAAATTGTGTTAGATGAGAGTTTTTTCTTGAAACAATTCAAGAATTTCCACGGCAATTATTCAGACATGTCTTTGAGCAAAGCAAGATAATTTAATTTATTGATGAGAGTTTACATTTTGGAATCAAGCATTTTGTCTCAATTCTGTGCTTCACTGGTCATCAAATGTGTCAGCAAAATTATTAAACCCTCTGGCTTTAGCCTTCTTATCATATTTAAAAGATAGTTATATAAGTATCAAATCTGTTAACAATTATGAAAACAAGAGATCAATCTTTAGCATACAAATGGTCAGTAAATGCCAGATAGAGCTAAACACAAGCATGTGACCCACAACTTATCAAAAATGAAAAAAAAATCACATGCTTACAGAAGTCTTAGGTCTATTATTTTTATTATCTTATTTATTTACATTTAAAATGTTATCTCCCTTCCCAGTTTCCCCTCCACAAAACTCATATAATCTCCTCCATGCCTGCCTCTATGAGGGTACTCCCTCACCAGTCCACCCACTCCTGCCTCACTGCCCTAGCATTCCTCTACTCTGAGGTATCAAGCATTCACAGGACCAAGGGCCTCCCCTCCCATTAATGTCAGATAAGGCAATTTTCTGCTTCATATGTAGCTGGAGCCATAGATCCACCCATGTATGCTCTTTGTTTGGTGGTTTAGTCCCTATGAGCTCTGGGGAGTCTGGTTGGTTAATAATGTTGTTCTTCCTAGGGGATTGCAAACTCCTTCAGCTCCTTTTTTAAAACTTTTTTAAAAATTTTATTGGATATTTTATTTACATTTCAGATGTTATCCCCTTACCCCATTTCCTCCCCGCCCAGGAACCCCCTATCCTACTCCTCTTTCTCCTGCTTCTATGAGGATGTACTCCCACCTACCCCCAACTCCCGCCTCCCCACCCTCGAATTCCCCCACACTCGGTGTCCAGCCTTCATGGGACCAAGGGTCTCCTCTCCCACCTATGTCCAACAAGGCCATCCTCCTCTACATATACAGCTGGAGCCATGGGTCCATCCCTATGTGCTCCCAGGCTGGTCCTTCACTTCCTTTAGTCCTGCCTCTAACTCGTCCATTGAGTCTCCGTGCTCATTCCAATGGTTGGCTGCAAGCATCCACATCTGTATTGGTCAGGCATGTCACCCTTACTTTTCCTATCCCTTGACTCTTATTAATAACATCATGCAAATGACTAGTAGTTACACAACTCCTTAGGAATAGTCTTTTGTTGCTTACCGCTTCAGATTACCCAAACTACCTTCTAAAATAATATTCAGTGCAGTGTGTAGTGGTTAATTGAATTTTGCTATTCCATGTGAAAATTCATCACAAATGAGCATCACAGATGATGGGGATGGGGCATGATTTATTTTCCTTAGAAAAATACAGTTTTATTGTTATATAAGATCAAAACTTAACAATATTTCCTTTACAGTCTCTAACATTTTTGATAGATGCCATTTTATCTATTTGATAGTGAGGCAGGAGTGACTGGGGGGATAGAAGAGCACCTTCATAGCGGCAGGGCAAGGGGGAGGGGATAGGGGCTTGTGGTGGGGAAACTGGGAAGGGAGATAACATTTGAAATGTAAAGAAATAAAATAATCAATAAAAAAGACATAAACCTAAGATTTCTTTTCATTGTTTGAATTTGAAAATATTACTGAATTTGTATAACTTTATATGGTGTCACAATTTCCTTAAAAGTAGCTATTGTAGAGGAGGATGATAGTGTCAGGCATAGGTGGGTGAGGAAGTCCTTGGTCCAGTGAAGGCTGGACGCCCCAGTGTGAGGGAAACCATGGGTGGGGACATGTCCTCATAGATGCAGGAGGAGGAGGGATAAGATAGGGGGTTCGTGGGTGGAGGGGTAATGGGATGACATCTGAAATGTAAATAAAATATCCAATAATTTTTTTTAAAAGTAGCTACTGAATAGCAAATTCTATACATATCATTTCATTGTTAATTTAATTGACACTTAAAATTTGTTGAGACTTCAGTTAATATTAACTGCTATTAATAATTGTAGTAGTAACATTTTCTTTTTTTTAAAATGGTAGACATTGAGATGAAAGACAGTCTGATTCTGGGCAGCTTCTACTTGGTTTAATTAGGTGACACTGTTCTGATTTTCAGCCAAGGAAACTGTATCATCACATTAATTTCAGTATTAGTGTTAATTAGATGTAGGTATCAGAAAATTGATTAAAGTTGTAGAGTTGATTAAGTGAAATGGTTCTTCACAATTTGATTCCTTTCAGACAGATAAGGAGGAAGCTTTAAGGTCAACCCTCTGTAGGAAGGAATGGTGTGATTTAGGTGGCAAAGTAATAATTTATCAGTTTCACTATTTGATAATGAAATGGCCTGATCTGCTAGTACTGAAGGAAGTTCACATTCGCTGTCTTTCCAAACACAGAAGGATGTCACTGGCATCATCACAGTCCTTGTCCTACAGGCAATGACTATAAGCAGCTACAGTCCACTTGAGATTTATTAAGAAAATGAGACATTGTACATTGTAGTGTTGTCCTAGGAAGGAGTTTGTTTTCTGTTTAAGGATGGTAAAAACCTTCCACATTTAGACATTTGTAAAATCTAATAAACGCTGAAAATAAAACTGTTACTAAAGAGTTTGGACTACATCTATTCTTACACAGAAAGAAAAGAAGAAATAATACTGTTCACATGTACATAAATGCATATATATATATATATGTGTGTGTGTGTGTGTGTGCGCACGTGCTAGTGTATCAAAAGAAAATATACTACTTTTGCTACATCTATTATGTATTCATAAAACTTAGAGCATTGTAATAGAATGAATTTACCTCTAAATCTAAGCCCTGCTGCTAATAAACAATCAATAAACTTCTGTCTGACATTTAATTCTTATAATCTTTAGTGTTCTGGAGAGCCAGGGATTGTGTTACTAATATCCACCACAGAATTCTTTATGGATAGATTGTGGTGATATCTATAAAATGCTGATGAGAAGTAAACCTCCCACTCATGCTGGCTTGCCTTTACTCCCTGTCTTGATTTGGACCATATTCAATCAATTCAGTTAGACAAATATTGATTGCTTACCCAGAGCTATGTTTGACTCTAGGAAAACAATGGCACTTCTGAGTCCTTGTATCTTTGTAGTGATTATTTAGTTCTGCCTGACTGTACTCTTATCTGTTACCCAATATTTTTCAGTGTCATATATGGAGCTAGATTAATGGAATTAACCAGGAGAAATAGGGGGAGTCTAAAGTAAAACTATTTCCAGCAGAGGTCTATAGGGATATCTGTGTAAGTGAATATTAAGCCTTAAATCCTTTTTTTTTCAATTCACTGGGGTGTATTAACAGTTCTGAGGTGCTCTCTGGTTGGGAATAGAGAGTTATGAGGAACCAGGGAGCTAAAAATATTCAGGGGAGCATCAGACAGATGTAGCCGATTTTACTCTCTTAAAAGGTGCACACATTGGGCTCAAGGACATTTATATAAAATCACAGAAAAGTGACATAATATCAGTACTGGTTATGTAACAGCAAAATAGTAGTGGCTTTCATAGTTAATGCCAGCTTCTAGTCATGCAGTATCTCTCCTCTGATGACTCATCCCAGATAGCAATATTAGCATTATGATTTGAAACCTTTGCCCTTACGGTATTTATTTCCTACACATATCTATTCACCAATTACAATTTATGTGCTTTTGGATAGTTATTAAAACATAAAATTTTAATCAATGATTGTGTCTGACTTCAAGGAATTTACATTAAATTAAACATTGATACTTGTGTTAAAACAAGAAATTCTATCCCAATTTTGCTCTTGTTTTATAACAGTGAAACTCACTAAGCAGAATCTGGAAGAAAGCCAGTAGAATATGCATAGTTGTATCAAGTTTCAAAGATCAAACAGTTGTAATACATATTTTTATGCAATGATCAACATTGAATTGAATACTTTATATGTAATGTTGCGTTTTGTGCTATAAGGTAATATCTATTATTATGCTTTTTAAAGCTAAATAAATGAGAAGCTAAAGTCCATATCTCATTAATTTAAGATGACAGTATTAGAAATGATATAAACCAAAACTTTTGTGATTCTGTTTAAATTATTACCAACTACAAGCCATCTGGGGCCCTACAGAGGTTTAACTGAGTAGTGTGAAGTTAACCATTGTAGAATTCATTGCATCTGTTAATTTCCATGAAGATCCTAGGTAAATACTTGCAATCAATTTGGGCAGTGGAGGTGGAAATTTAGAAGCTACTTCCCTCACCAGAAGAAATTGCGACTCTGTGAGCTACAAATTCTCTGCAAGTGGCAAGGTTAATAATGTTTGTCTCACCTCTTGCTTGTGGACATAAAAGAAGTGAGTCTGTCCAACATGCTAAATGTAGTACTTAGAGCAGAGTAAATGTCCCTTTTCAAATCTACTAAACCATTTTCTTTCTCTCAGAGGAAAAAATCTGTGATCTGTAGCAAAGTAATACCTCTGAATTATAAGTAAAATGGAGATCACTGAGATGTTTACTAAATGATATTTATACTTTCTGATTAGATTTTAAATAAGTTTAAAAAAATGGGCAAGAGGAAGAACGGTATTGGAATGGTAAAGGAATAATACATTAGTTTTATCAACGATGAAGGAAAACCATTATAACTAAGCATAATCAAGGACCCATAAAGATGCTTTATCCTGACCTCTCACTTGCAAAGCTTGCTGTACAGTTAAAGGTGATGCTAGGAGGGGGTTTATATCATGGAAGAATGTTAGGGAATCAGGGTTCTTGGTTAGTATTAATATGTACGAATAGTATAACCAGTGTAAAATCTACAAATCTCCCACATGGAAAGCAAAAATGAATAATGGTGACAAGAGAAGACATTCGTATTCCTGTCTTACTTATCAATATAAAAAAACATTAGAAGTAAATTAAAATTATTTCACTTAACTATAGGTTGTAGTGAGCTTGATGCGTTTTAGATTGAAATCACATTGGTTGAACTATCCACAGTTGCTACTAATTTCTTCTCTGACTTTTGGACAAGCCATTTGGCCTTAAAAGTTAGAAAATTTTAATGGTCTAAGTTAAATGAAGTCACACTATAAGAATTGAGAGAAAGAAAGTAATTTATTTTATGTCCACAGAAAGTAAACTAAAATAAAAATAAATATAAACTGAGAATCTGATACTTGAATCAATATAGATCAAAATCAGTTTGGGACATAGAATAGCAACCAAGTTAGCACTTGCCACCTTTCTCACTTGAAAAGAAGAGAGAATGAGGCTGAAGAGCTCAGATGAGCAAACAGCATTTTCTGGGCCAGGGGTACCGTAACTTCTCTGTGGCCATTTCTTCATGTGACCAACAGCATTCATCATTGTGATCCAGGGAGTCACGTACCTTACTTGCATTTGTCTTGAGTTTCACTACTATGTCTTCTCAGTGGATCCTATCTCCTGATGACTTTCAGAAATTTCTCAAAATCTATTTTAAAACGCTGTTTTCCAATTGGTATATATAACATCATGGCTAAAGACATGTGCTTTAAAATCACAGACAGAAATGTGCATCTGATGTTCGCTGGAGGTTCAACAAACACATGTAACACTGCACTCTCCCTGCAGATTATAAAAAGAATAGATCTATTCAAATGGGATTACAGTATCTGATATAATATAACCAATGTTCTGTTATGGTACAAACGAGGAACATTATGTTCTATTCACTTGTGGACCCTTTAGAATTCAACCTAGATATCCTGGTCTAAGTCTGTCTATTTGAGGCAACTTTCTTCAATATTTTAGTTTCCATTCATAGACTAAAGTGTACATGTTAAAATAAGCAAACAAAGACATCAAACCCCAATTAAGATATAAAACAGTGTACTGTTTCTGTTTTCTCTGTGTGTGATTTCATCTGTTCTATGGTACAGATGCCTTTAGTAGAAAGCTGACAAGGGACCAAAATGTGTCTTTTACCTTAGAGGCAGTAGAAGTAGTTTATTCTGGCCATAACACTGCTTAAGATTACCCTCAATACAGTTTTTCTGCGTGGTATGTGTCATGTTTTTACAATAACAGCATGAAAAAAATTTCAGATGTCAAAAATGCTTTTCAAATCTTTTGTTTGGTGCATTAGGCAAATTACAGTCAAGTGGGAAAAGTCTTGCCCTCAGATGCTATTTGATGATAGAGTTAGCTTTTGACTTGACAGAATCTATTTATATTTTCCAAAATGATTTACCTAATACTCACAAGGATGTTAGGTCACACACAGAGGTGAGAAGTATAATAGTTATTTGGTTTTAATAACTCAAAACCTTTGCGCTTTGGACATACAACATTCCAACATTTCATAATAATTAAAAATTTGATCAGTGAGTCTATTTTGGAGATATAAATAGTTGTTGTTGGTTTTGTTGTTTTCTAGGAATGTCAGCAAGTTTTTACACAATACACAGACTTTTCATAGACTATCATAGGAGCTCAGTTATACTATTTGTTATTTCTGCCAATATTATGTTTGACAAATGTAAATATGTTTAGAATCAAAAGTCGTGGTTAAGGGCATAGGAAGATAGCTCGTTAGTTAAAGCACTAACCACTCAAGAAAGAAGACCAGAGTTAGAATCCCCATCATCCATACAAATGACAGGTGGATGTAGTGGCCCGGCTGTACTTCAAACCTCAGAAGGTATAGACAGTGTGGTCCCTGAGCAGGGTTTGATCAAGAGACTCATAACTCAAGGAATTAGTTGGAAGATTATGTGCAAACACATGAGAAATGCACCAGAACATGTATTCATGTTCATACATGTGCACAATCTACAGGTGAACAACAATGACAAAGAGTCAATCAAACAAACCATGGGTAGGTACAATGACAACATTGAGTCCACTGCATTTTCCATGAGCTCTTCCTTCCTGCAGTTATTAGAAATACCACAGATTAACTAAACAGCCTTAATGGTCTGGCATCCCTAGCATTACTTCTTATTTTGCATCCTGCTGTCAACTTCCAGTCCAGTCTATCTAACATATTAGGCAATCATTATATGCATTAGTTATCCTCTTAAAGGCCATTGTACTTCTCTTGCCTAAGTAAATTTCCCCATTTTTTACTCCTTCCTTGATGCCATGGTGCAATTCTTGAGAGTGAGTGATTTACTCCTGAAAAAAGTTACTTATTACAGTTATGGAGATTCAGAAGTCCAAGATTAAAGCAGAAGCAGGTTCAGGGACTACTCTGCTCTCTGCTTTTCAGATAGTGTCTCAAACCTTTCCACTTCCAGAGGGGGAGCAGGGAAGCAATCTGTTTTGCCCTCACATTGTGTGAGAGAAAATGAGAGCTGATACTCTACTTTTCTTTTCTATACCAGCATTAAGCCATCATGACCAAAACGTCTCCTACAATGTCCCATCATCCACCATTGTTGTACTGGTGAATTTCAATTTGTTTTGATGGCGATCAAATCATAAAACCATGGTACCCAAAGGGACCTGAAGTCTGAAATTATCTCAACTTATTGAAACCTCAAATCTCACATCTCAATACATCTGACACTATTATCACAGTTAATCCTGAAGCCTCCTACCCTGATTCTCAAGCCCCTTTCTTACAGTACCTTTTTTAATTTCCATAGTCTCTTCCACATTGGATGAGAAAATACAACTATTTAATGCAATCATATCAGATTAATAAAGTCAGGGCATTAATCTGTTGGTTAATTGTATTATCTACGAATGCTTTAAACAGTATCTGTCTCCTGATAGTTGCAAAATTCTTTGTCACATAAAATAAAGGGAAATTTATCACTGTAAGGTGGGATTTCTTTTGACCTGTTTGTAGAAAAGGAAACACTGTTCACTAAAGTTGCTAATCCTCTTTTTCTATTGTGTGATAATAAAGGATAAACACATTTCTGTCTGTTTCTTATAATTAAGAATTTTTTGGTATCTAGGCAAGAGTTATGGTAGGATTGCATCTAAAATAGTAGTGGATGCTTAGAGCTGATTTGGCAGCAATCCAAGTAATCAGGCATCTCACTCAGCTTATCAGGTCTTGCTTCATGTGTCTGCAGTGATGTTTGTGCAGATACACATGTGCTACTGTTCCTTCTATTGCTTTGATCTTTTCTAACAAGTCTGTTTATTTTTGCTTTGTGTAGATGGATCCGTGGGTTTTACAAAGAGTTGATTCAGATCATTAAATCCTACACAAGGCTGAATAACAAAGCAGAAAAATCTGTCGACAAAATGCTAAAACCCTTCCTCTGACTCAGAGCCTCTCTTTTCCCACTCTTTGAGTCATCCTGTGAAGATGGCTTTATTTGTTTGATTCTAGATTTATGGCTCAGTATTCCCAAAATGGATGTGTGCTAGGATGAAGCATTTGTTTACAGAGAAGGATCATATTTTAATTTGTAAAACCACAAAAAGCTTAAACCACTGCCGCAATTTAGAAGAGAGAAGAGGAGAAAGGAGAGAAATGAAGAGATAGTGCAGATGGGGGAGAAGACAGGAGAGAAGAGCACGAAGAATGAATACGCCCCCTGAAGTTGTTGTTAGGACAAACAGCTGACAAAAACAATTTAAAAAAATATTTATCTTGGCTCACAGTTACAGTCCATCATGGCAGATTCTAGGCAAGTGCTACCATTGTAATCACATGGAGAGAGAGAGGCAGAGAGAGAGAGAGAGAGAGAGAGAGAGAGAG
>NW_021604618.1:1649981-1658737 GCF_004785775.1 Grammomys surdaster
GAGAGAGAGAGAGAGAGAGAGAGAGAGGGAGGGAGGGAGGGAGGGAGGGAGGGAGGGAGGGAGGGAGGGAGAGAGAGAGAGAGAGAGAGAGAGAAAATAGTACTTGCTTATTTTCTCCTTTGAGTTCAGTACGCAGTCTCAATCCTTAGAATGGTGGTACTCACTCGAGGTGGATCATCCCACTTGAATTAAGCAAATCTACAAGGCCCCTTACAGACATGACCAGAGGTTGAATTCCTAGATGATTTGAGATCACTTCATTTTGAAAATCAGAGTTAACCAACATATTAAATATTCTGCTTTACTTTGTCTCTTACTGTAAATTTGTGAAAAGAAAAGCAATACAGTCTAAACTAGGAAGGTCAGATCAGAGAAGGGGAAAAAGCATTTTATGGTGGTCTGCTTTATCCTATGACCTGGCTATGTCCTTAGTTATACAATAATTTATCTTCTGTCAGAGTCCATCCTTTGAGGTGGAAAAACACAAGGCTGCTTTATGTATTAGAACACCATGGGGGTTATGGGGAATTAATCCATTTCTTCTAATAGTCAGGTAACTCCTCCCTTCCCCTCCCCTACCCTACCCTACCCTACCCTCCCCTCCCCGCCCCTCCCAACCCCTTCTCTCCTCTCCTCTCCTCTTCTCCATTCCCATTGTCTCTCCTCCTCTTCCATCTTTTCTCTCCTCTCCTTTCCTCCCCCAAAGCTTCTTGTGTGTGGCATATTTATGTATATGCATGCATTTATCCATACACTTAGGTGTAGAGATTCAGAGATGACATCATGCTGTCATCAATCACTTGTTTTGACAGCATTTCTTCTTGAATTTGAGTCTCCACTTGATTTGGGCTGGCTGATTAAAAGGACACTATAAAGGGCCTTTCTCTAACCCCTAGTGCTGTGGTTACAAATATGCTCTGCACACTCAGCATTTACATGGGTGTTCGGTTAGGGATCTAAACACAGAATACTCTTCATGTTTTCACAACAGTTACCTACAGACTCATCTCCCTAGGCCTGCTGATTTCTCTTCATCAACTTTATTGTCTCAATACTTGAATTCATCTAAATACAGTATTCTGAGGGTATGATGAAGCTTCAAGATAAATGAATCACAGTAAACACAGGATGTATGAAAAATATGCCATTTTGTTCTAGATTTATTTTTAATTATTTGTCAGTGTATGTATTTGTATGTAGATAGATGCTTGTGGAATCCAGCGGTTTCAGATCCCCTGAAGCTAGAGTTACAGAAATGAGGCACCTGATATGGTTGTTGTAAACAGAACTCAGCTCCTCTGGGAAAGCAGCAAAGTGCTTTTAACCTCTGTTTCATCTCCCCAGCCTCAAAAATTGTTTGTAGCAAAAGAAATTTGAGTGAGGTCTCCTAGCCATGTTTCCAGCAAGCATGTAATTCCTAGCTTCAGAGTGAGTGGAAAATTTGGGGCTGTGAGTGTCCGTGATTCATTCTTTGGGGTATATGCTGCAAAGATAAAGATAGTAGTCACTTAAAGACTTCACCTAAGCTGGTGTTGGCAAGGCTATAGGACCTGTCTCTAGAACTTAAGTTGTCCTAGAACAAAGCTCAGAAAGACAGCAGACCTGAGAGTTTGCTTATAGGTCATCACATTAGAAAAACCCACTGGAAATCCTAATAATGTTAATAATAGATGGAAATCAAATAACTGTATCTGATGCTTTATAAATGAAATTCATTATCCTCATCCTAAAATAGAGATTCACACATGTTACCTACTCTAATTAAAGGCTGTGGTTTTGATACTGACTATACCACACTACTGTATTTCTAATGTAATATTATTAAAAAATCTTTTATGTCTAATTCTTTAGAATCTATAGTCTTTCTCTGAAACTTTGAATTTCCCTTTATCATATAAAATTGCCCCAAGAAACAGCCAGAATGATGCCATTGCTCAGTTTTATGATTCTACAGATTTTAAGAACACAATCTGCTTTTGTATTATCAATCATATCATTTAGTTTTCAATATTTATCAGAATGGCATTAAAATTACTATTTTCCAAAAGGAAAAGAAGCATAAATTTTTAATTCACTTTATGAGAAATCACAGAAAACCCTTATCATTTTGAAAATTTTTATTACGTCTTTGTAATTCAATTTAATTTACTTCAGCAAATATTTTTCTAAGCATTTTTCACACCCAGACATTATATGTTGTCCTAGAGGAAGAATATAAACACAATATGGTCCTCTTTCTTTAGGAGTAGGACTTCTATTTAAATTATAAGCATCATATCATAACTGCAGTAATGAAATAAAGTACAAAAATAGAGGAAGTATTCTAAAGAATGAGGTTATAATTTATTTTTTACTAAAGTTCCTGATCAACAAATATATAAATAAGTACACATAACACACACACACACACACACACACACACACACACACACACACACACTCATGCATTCACACACATATACATACAAACATAAGGCAAGGGTTAGTGCTATCTTTTTGAAGCTATTGAAGAAATTTACCATAACTTTGGTAGCATTAAACAGCAAGAATGCATTCTGTCATAATATTAGAGTCCAGAAATCTAAGAATTAAGGCCAAATCAAAATATTTGCAGGGTGATATGGCCCCAAGAGATTCGTGCAGCTGCAGATTCCTTGCATTTTCTGTCTTCTGATGACAGATGCCATCTAAATGTCTGGGCACATTCCTTCAACATATGTATATGGTCATTTTGTAAACCTCTCTTCTATGTGGCCATTCTTCTTTATCTCCATTGTAAGGGCGCTTGTGCTAGAACTCAGGGCCCTTCTGGATAACCCAGGATACTGTTGTGCCAACATCCTTAACTTAATAGCATTTTCTGTTACATGTACAGCTGGAAGGGATTAGAAATGAGGCTATTTCAAACCACTATTCAATCCAATATGATGGATAAATAAAATTACAATAATGTAGATTTAAGGGCCAACAACTATGCCAAGCATGCTGATTATGAGAGAAAAGAAATCCTAAGCAATAACATAGCAACTGTATTCCATTAATTTGGTGATAACTGTGATCTAGTTAAACAAAACATTCTTCCTAGCTTTGAGTAATCTTGTAAAAATTTTGCCTCCCAGAAATTTATTCTGTGTTTTCTCGATGACTTACAAAGATTCAATAGGTTTTAATATTTGTTTGAGATTATTCCATTTCTTTTTCAATTAAACAAAGGAATCCCTCTGTTCCTTGCTTCAGGCTTTCAATCAATCACAATTTATACATTTATTCACTATGTATTTATTGAATTCAGTGAGTCATGCACAGCCTTCTATGGAGAAAGTTATGAATGAGAAAACAGTAGCTCAAGACAATTCATGCCTTCAAAGAGTACATAGCAAAATAGAGTAAAGTATATGCTCACTATGTAGTAAATAAATTGTAGATCACACTAAGGTAGCACTAAGTTGTATATGATACATTAATGCATTTGTGCAGATGACAGTATTTCTCACAGAAAAACATTAGTATGTTTGCATAACAGGACAAAAGCATAGAGAATCTCAGAATCTTTTAAAGTCATATGGGAAACACATATGTGCTTAGAATTATGGGCTCAGAATGGTATAAGAACTGTGACTATGCTGAAGTCTGGGATGAAACTCTTGGTAGGAGATGAAGATGGAGAGAGAAAAACAAGCAGAGTCTGAAAAAAAAATCCTAAGTTCTTTATGGGCTGGAATGGATGGATGTAGGAGGGAAGACTATCATCACATGATAGTGTATTATTTCATGCTCTTGGTTAGCTAGTTTGTGATAAATGGAACCAGAATTTATCCCTTTTCCTCCAGAAAGAAGACCAATTTCTTTTTAGATTATGTGTCCTCAAAGTGCTATACATTCTGCTTAATTATCTTTGGGCTATGTCTACTTCACTCATTCTGCACAGAATTACCGATTCACAAGTCATGAGGGCACCAAAGACAGCTCATTTGGCTGGTATTGGAAAATAAAATTACGGAGTTTCCTTCAAGCATCCTCTCTTGTATTTGAAAATATTTAGTGGCACAAATGGCTTCATCTTAGAGGTAAATTACCATATATACATTTAACAGATTATTTTAATAGTTTCTTTACTGTTCTGGTTAGAACTTGCTTCACAAAACTGTACTTCTTCCTACAGTGGTTGGAGATATTAAGAATGCCTCCCACTGATCCAAGAGTTGAATTCCTTTCTTCTCTACAGGCAATTGGGCTATTAGGGACTTCAGAGAAAATAGTATTTGAAATTAGGATTTTATAGACTAGAAAGAGAAAAATTAAAAAACAACAGGATGGTGTGGAATATGAATTCATATAAGCTTAGGTTTAAGATTGACTATGGATAATTTTTTATCTTTACCCTTTATGACTTGCCAGAACTCAGCTCATCTCTCTAAACATCTGCTCCTTGCCATTAAGTTAGAATCACAATCCAGTAATAACTTTTAGGTACCATTCACACAGGTACACAAAGCACAATATACTTATGTGTGATAATTCATGTCTGGGAGCTATTTAACATGGCATTTCTTACTGTCTATATGCAATATCCAAGAGGAAATAGATGACTATAAAAATCTGAAGTTACAGAGAATTGTATGTATGGGGCACTGTTGGCAAGGGGCTTCAAAATACAAGTGAATCATCACATAAGAATGAAGAGTAAGAATGTACATCAGTGGAATCTGTCTATCACACCAACTGTTTACTTCCCAGAAATCCACTGAGAATGCAACAAATAATTCATATAAAGTATTTTGAACTGAGAAATCAGGAGACAGAAGATATAAAATCATATTGATACTGTTTAATTTTTTTTTGAAAATAGCTGGTTAGAATCAATCAGTTCACATTTGTCTAAACAATTAATTTGCAGTGTGGTAAGAGGGTCAGATGGGAATTTATTACACCTTTTCTAGGTTATTCTTGTATCAAATATGTATGATTGCATATGTACAAAATAAAGACTGTGGGGTTAGAAAGCCCAGGTTTGAAAAACATAATTTCTTGTGAATACTTTACAAATACACTAACTTCCTTCAGTCACATTGCTCACTTGCAAACGGAAAATGCAAACTTGAGTTTCTCATTTAATCTCTTGTGAGACTATTTTTGTATCACACCCACATATTGACCATGACTTCCTACTAGTCTACTACTTTCCTCTCTCTTATAGATACCATGTCCTGGCCATTTACCAAAATGTGATTGTTAGAAAACTAGACAATTCTCTAATACCTTCAGTATCACAGATTCCACTTAAAACCTGATCACCTGCTATGCCTTTTTCATTGTCAACAACTATAAGAATTAGCTGTTTGAATTCAGCTGACAATTTTCTAAACAAGGAGAAACTAGCTCCCCTCTTAACGCGAAGGTCTGTTCCTGTGGAGTTAATCAGAGGAAGAACTTATTAGATCAGCAGCTAGCTTTTAACTTTCCAAACCACAAAATAATATTTGTTAAAATGTATGCATGTAAAGTCTTTTAGTGTCAGCCGAAAGTGTACTAATTTGCATTTGCTTTGAGAGTTCGGGGGTAAGATGATGGTTCTGAGGATTTCTACCTGAGTAAGAATGCACTATTGTCTGGGTGATCATGTTCAGTTTCTCTCTTTGTCTAAAACTCTGTTCTGTGCCACTTAAAAGGTATACTTTGTATTAGTAAAAAGGAAAATAGTCAATGTAGAGGGCCAGAGAAGGCTGAGCTCTTAAGAACACTAACTGCTATTTTAGTAGACCTACATTTGATTCCCATTACCTACATGACAACTTACAACTGTGTATAATTTCAGTAATAGGGGATTGTCTTTTTGTATCAGTGAACGATGGGCATATACTTGGTACATACACATATGTTCAGACAAAAATCTTATACATGTAAAATAAATAAATCAATGTTTGTTTGCTTTATAAGTCACCATTGTCTGTTTTCTGTCAGAAGAAACAAGTAATGTGTTTAAAAAATACTAGGGCAGTCGTTGAGATGACTCAGTCCTTAAATGTAATCTGTCACCTGTCCCAATAACCTGACTTCAATCATCATGATGCATAAAGGGTAAGGAGAAATATGACTGCCACAAATTTTCCTTTGACTTCTTCATGTATACTGTGGCATGGAGTCCTCTAGTCTACACACACTCACATGTGCAGGCACACACACAAACACACACGCACATACACACGCACACGCACACGCACACAGAGACAAAGAATAAATAAAATGTAACAAAATTAAATAAAAAGAAACACTAGAAGATGTTTACCTTTAATTAAAGGGAAAGTCTCAAATCTGGGGAAACATAGTCAAACAGTGTGATCAAAACAGATGATGACAATGTTTTCTAATAACTCTTTTCTTGAGGATACACTATAAACTTGCTACTACAACTAAGGTTTAACAAACACCTAAAGTTCAAAACAAATATTTGAAGTATACTAGCAGTTTCTTGAGCTCAGTGGAATGAGATGGGAAAGAAAACAGCCATTGATTTTTACCTGATGCCTTATGAGAAAATGGCACTTTAGAGAGAACCTGAAGGAAGATATGATGGTGATAGCCAGAGAATAATGAAGGGCACTTTAGTAGGAAGGAAAGTGGTCAGTAAAAGGAATGATTATGTCCAAAGATTCCTGTCCATGAAAGAATGTTTCCACAGTTATGAAATGAAGAAATTTTGACATGGATTCATTTCTCAAAGATCGATTGATTGTAGCTCTATACAAAAGAAGCACAAAATGGGCACATTCTCTACTGAAGGGAGGTCAGAGTGACACAGTAAACTCTATGATCTTGATGAAACATTTCTGATGACCTCTGTTAAAAAGAATGTCTATTTGGTCATAGTGCCTTCCCAACTGCCTTTGACTTCTCTTTCTTGAGTTTTTCCCTTCATGTTAGCCCCTGAACCCTTCTCCTATGAAGTACATAAAGTATTGAACCTTAGTTCTTTGTGGGAATATGTCTTACCCAAAATGAGTTAAACCTATCAACTCCACCTGAAACTTTCCATATCATCCAATTTGTGGTTAAGAAAGCAACATGTGTCCTTTGCTTTCTATCTAAATCCTTTTATCGTACTTAGCTACACATTGAAGTGTCACTTACTGCACAGTCACACATATCTCTTCTCTACCTCTGTGTTGGCTGTTCTATGTTGAAAACTTGACTACATATGGAATTAACTAAAATCCAAATATGTGTGTATATCTGTGAGGGAAGTTTTTGTTAATTAAATCATTTGAAGTTGAACAATAGACTTCTAATATGAACCTTTGTAGTTGGACCCTTAGTCCAGACTTTTTGATGTGGGAAGATGCACCTTTAATCTGGGCCATATCTTCTGCCGACAACCTATATAAAGGACATGGAAGAAAGAAGCTTTCTCTCTCTCTTTTCCTGCTTGCTCTTGATGTTGCTAATAGGTCCATTCCTTCCCTGGCATTAGAGACTACTTCTTCAAGAGTATGACTTATACTAAAAATCCACTGAAATATCTACCATCATAGACTTAACAAGTACTGAATTCTTGGAGCAGCTATTATTGGACTAACTAACATTTTGTAAAAATCATGTGTGTGAATATATTATGTATGTAATCATTTTATAAATTCTATTTTTTTAGAGAATCCTAATACAGCTACTCAATATTATTCCTATTTAATTTACATGGTTTAAAGACTAAAATCTCCTTTGTATGATATAAAAGAAAATGAAGACCTTTGAATTTTATGCTACTCATTGTCTTAAGAGCACACGGAAACAATTCGGTGGTAGTTCTTCTTTTACCCATATATTTACCGAATCATAATATCAGCCCTAATATACATCCCTCTCTAGCATGGCTACCTCAGTTCTCCAGCTTCTACCCGAGGAATTTGCAGATAATACTCTGAATCAGCCAAGACAATTTCCATCATTGGACACACACAATTGCTACAGATCCTAGCAAGTGTATTGTTTAGCATGTAACATTTTCTCTGAAAATAGTCCAATAAGCTAAATGCTATTTCCATTTTGAATATGATAAATGTGCCTACAAATGTTTGTGGTTGCTTATTTTATTTATTTACACTGCAAATGTTGTTCCTCTTCCTAATTTTCCCTCCACAAATCCTCCCTCTCCTTTGCCTCTATGAGGGTGCTCCCCTATTTATCCACCCATTCCTGCCTCACCACTCTAGCATCCGCTTACACTGTGATATTGAGCCTCCACAGGACTAAGGGTCTCCCATCCAGATGATATCAGATAAGGCAATCCTACACTACATATATATCTGGAGCCATGGGTCCCTCCATGATTACTCTTTCGAACCAAGGTATTTTATTAGAAAGTGATTATGTCTGATTTTAAACACTAACTTGAATAGTTCTTCAATGCTATGTTATAGTGGTCATACCCCACAGAGCTAATGCAGAACTGAATACCATTGAAAATTTTGGGAGTAAATTCATGATGGTGTATTGTTTACAAGGACATTCCCATTGCCAATGTTATTTTTGTCTTTGAATTTCCTTCCAATTTTCCAGAACAAAATATTATGTACACTGATGTCTTACTACCTTTTCTGTTGCTGTAATAAGACACTATTAAAAATAACTTGGGAAGAAAGTGTTTATTTCACTTCACATGTCTCAATCACAATTTGCCATTCATCATGAAGGATGTCAGAGCAAGAATTTAACGTCATGAACTGATATAGAATCTCTCTCTCTCTCTCTCTCTCTCTCTCTCT
>NW_021604618.1:1658837-1683922 GCF_004785775.1 Grammomys surdaster
GTGTGTGTGTGTGTGTGTGTGTGTGTGTGTGTGTGTGTGTGCTACTTACTGACTTGCTCATCCATGACTTACCTGTTCTACTTTCTTATACAATTTAAATCTGCCTTCTCAGAGGTGGAATGCCCTACCCTGTGGTATTGGCCCTTTCACATCAATCATTAATCAAGCACATGCCCTATTGACTTTCCACAAGCAATCTGCTTGGGGCATTGTCTCAATGAAAGTTTCTTTTATCAAATAACTCTGGCATGTGTCAAGTTGACAAAATCTCAACTATTGGCTATACTTTACGCCCCAAATCAAGTTGTGCTTAATTCAATGTGCATTTCTTGAAGGATAAACGATATTCAGCATTTTTCCTGTGCTTACATGCTATATGTACATCCTGTTGGCAATGAATCTAATAAATGATATTTTGTGTCCACATATTTTGTCGAGTCTGGTATTGTAGTATCCAAATCGAAGTAAATTTGAAGAGTTAATCAAAAAAAGATGGGTGACACATGTTATATCTCTCATATTGGATACACATCTTAAGACAAAGTATTTTGTTTCATGAATAAATATGACTATGATTTATTCATTTAGATAGTGTTGATTTTGAAAGCATAACTTAAGTATCTCATGCTTTCATTTGTTATGACCCACAAAATGCAAAACAGTTGAACATGAAATAAGTTGATAACTCAAGGATGGAATTTTTTGTTACTTCTGTAAGGCTAACAGGGACCATAATGAACACAGCTGACTAGCTTTCATATTTTATGAAAGTACAGGCATTTATGAAATTTCAGAGAGTATTTTGCTCATGCATAGCCCTCTGAGGTACCCAAGTTCTTTGAAAGTTGAGGTTAACATCCCACAAATCTAGTTTCAGTAATTTTTAAAGTATAGGTTCTTTTTGGTTTCAAAAAAGCTTGCAACTAAAAAGTTGATAAAAACCAGAAAATGTTAATTGTCTCACTAATTTCTATAATTGCAAGGTTATTCTTATCAAGTCAATCTCTAGGTAATTTTTAAAGAAATTGAAATCATTCTGGAACTACACAAGAGAATGAAGTCTTGGAGAATTTGGGTGTCATATTATAAACTCTAGTTTGTTAAATACATAAGTTCACAGGGTCACAGAATTTTTTTTTATAAAGAGATATTGAAGGTTTTTCATGAAGTATTGTATTCTGTGAGAAAATTATCCCTTGAGAGATCAACTTGCTATGAGGCTTTGATCAGTCATGTAGGTTATTGGCATGTAATGCTTGGTTATCCGTTTTTGTTTCATTTCATACTTAAAAGAGCACAATTTCAAATGTTTAACTTGAAAGAATAAATGTCTATTTATACATTTTGCTCCTGTGCTTTAGAATGATATTTTGTTTATTTATTCATTCATATATTCATTTTTTGAGGGAATGATATTGTAAGTCCTTCCACATGGCTTGCTGTAGAGTAATGCCCAATTAATGTGTATTGAATGAATAAGCTGAGGAAAGATGGCCATGGGACCTAAAACATAGCCTTCTTTTAGTCTAGTAAATAATTTGACAGATCAAAGTGAGGAGACGACTTCTGTTTCTGGGACACTTTTATACAAAATAATTCTAGATATACACAAGGAAAATTTCACTATGGTTACAGCAATGTTCTGTATACCCTGAGAAAAAAAGTTATGTCTGTTCAGTAAAGTACTTTGATATAGAGTGGACGGAATTGCTCTTGACTATGAGAGATGATAAAGAAATATTATGCATGGTGGTTAAATTAATGTGCAGGAAAGTTAAACCCAAACTAAAACTAACAATGAGTCCATTCTTCATTCACTGATTTAATGGATATTTCATATAAGTGCATTACTAGCTAGATGCTGATTGCATGTAAAGAAATGCAAAAGGCAGTCACTAATCTAAAAGAGTTTATTATCTTTTTTTAATAAAGAGAGAATGCTGCACTCTGAATTACAATATGAAAACAGATGGTTTGTTTTCATTTGTTTTGGTTTTTTGTTTGTTTGTTTGTTTTGATGTTGTTGTTTTTCTCAAAGCCTATAGTTTCTGATATAGATTTATTTAAGCTTGCTTGTTTGCTAATTCTATACGTTCATAGAATGTTCTCAAATTCTATGTAGTATGAACTTGGCCTTGAAAAATGAATAGAACTTTCTCACAAAAGCGAGAAGAAACTATTAAATATGTGGAAAACCAAAATTAAATATCCAGTTGTACCTCATTTACTTAAATTTCTAATTGTCAATGACACTGGGGTTATACTGAGATCTTTTCTAAACACCAGCTTCATGCAGACAACTATGGAAGAGAAAAAACACAACCAGGACAGGTACCATCCAGTTACTGATGGTCAACATTTGTGGTAGTCATGGGCATGAAGAATTACTTTGGATCAGAGTCAATAAAGGTTTTTCTAAACAAGATTAGAAAGTAAAGAGTTTAGGTTGTGTGAATCATGACCATGGAGAGATTCCAAGGTCAACTCTGACCTTGTAACATGAAGCAATCTGAAAATTGCATGCAATTGCATGAGTGTATCTTTATCTGAGTAAAACTACTTTTACCAAAATAGATAGAAAGTATGATTTAGGATACATGCTGCAATATGGCTGTCCCTGAAATAAAAATTGTTATGACTTCATGATTAAATAAATATAGATGGAGAATTCATTACTTTTAATTACTTAAAAAACAAATCACAGATAAGGGAAGATGACCAGCATAACTGAAAAGAAATTCAGATGCAAAGACCAAAATTATTATGTTATTTGAACCATGGTGCAAAATAAACAACAGGGTAAATTCAGAAATGGACAGAAGATTTGCTACCCATCTATAGACCTACACATTTGTCCGAAATTTTGTAAAGCTTTAAAAGAAAATCATTTTTTACATTAATTACAAATATATATTTTTCAGGACTAACATTCATCATGAGTAACATTAGTTTTTCTATTTTACAAAAGAATTCTCAATCCAGCTTGCTAAGCAACTTGACCACTTAGTAAGATAGCTAAGATGGTTTTTTGAGTCACAGAAATTCAGATTTAGTCTTAATGTGCTTCCTTTCTTAACTCTGTGATGTGCTTGATCTATAATAAGAAAATTTAATATGTGCATCCTGTTTTTGTCTTTCTGCATTTAAGACTTTCCTCAAGGAAAATGAATGCATATTATCGCTCAGTGCTGAAAATTAGCATCTCCATAAATCGAAAGCTGTGTATGACTAGAGAATGATCCATCGACACAACTAAATACACCATAGTTCTCTAGAATGTAAGGGAGGCTTCCGTGAATATAGAGGAGTATATAACCAAGCACAGATTAAGGGAAGAAATCTATGATGCTTTAGGTATACACAGGAAGATGCATTGAGTTGTATGTTAATCCCAGACTCTTTTATATTAAAGACCCTACAAATTTCATTTATAATTCTTGCATATCTGCTCAGAGACACCAAATCACTCCTAGACTTCTTATGATACATTATCTATGTTATAAGATAGTTATTATATATGGTACTGTATTTAATCAGTAAATTTGTGTTGTACACATACCTTCACATGTCTAACTACACAACACACAAAACATCAATATATCATTTTTTCAGCATTTATATATTACTCTGCTCATCTGCATTTTGTTCTCATCAGGTACCCAGCTGAGTTCCAAGTTTTCCGTTATGGAATCTTCTGGAATTTTTCTTTTCTATTTCATTTTAGATTTGTCTGTTGGTTGATTTCACCTATACAGAGCCCATGCATGCACTAAGCTAGCATTGTATACTCTAAAAGGTGATGAGAGCTAAGTGAAGCATTCTTATTCTTTGTTATCAATTGTGCTCAGGCATCAGTATTTGTGTATATGCCTTAGGCAAAGAAGTGTGAATAATGTTCTTACTACTTTAACATTGTACTATTCAAAGAAAAGAAAACGGTAAATATGCTCTTCCCTTGCCTTCATGCATTTTGTCCTTGGTCTCTGAAGTGGTATCTGGAATGTTTTGTCCTGTCATATCTGGTTTCAATGGCCATTTGCTGCTTTGAGGCTACCTTGAAAAGCAATCATTGCATACCCTTGCTTACAGCCATTCTATTCCCTGCTGAGAGCCACAGCAGAACAGAGTGAACATTATTTTCCATCTTGAGCAGCTCTGCTTTATGGTTTCATTTGCTTTGTTCAACACCATTTCCATCTTCCCTTATGCTTCTGTGGGATAATGGGGGAGGGAGGTAATTGAACTGAAAAGTCCCTGGCCAGTATCATGTTTGAAAATTGGGATTATTACAAGTGGCACTGAGCAAGTGGCTTTTTTTTAGTTTTCTAATTCTTGTAGATTCTAGAAAGTGTGCTTACTGAACACAAAACAGGTTAAAAACAGATGACATTTCCTTGGACAGTGCTAAAAATTATGAGCAGACACTGGTTTTCACCAGGGATGTGACAGAGTAAATGGAGAAGGATGAACTACTGAGCAAGCACGAGGAACTGTCTTGGTCTTCAGTTCTTTTCTTTTTCCAACTTCATTTGCACAGTTGACATATCTGGGAAGCTTATATTCAACTCAGTTGGCCCCAGACCCTCTATAGAGCATAATTTTGTTAATCTGTACTTGAATCCACACTAAAAATGCAGGGTTTGATCATATTCCAGACAATTGTAGCTAAGAGTGCTAACTATGCTTCTGAAGACTTTATTTTGGGGATTACTTTTGGATGAAATATTTTTAAAGACATATCTCCTATCCTTCTGATAGACTCTTCTCCCTTCCTTAGCTTAAAAAACTTCACTGAAGCTGTTGTTATTAGAAGCATTTTTAACCTAAGTCCAGTTGGTTTGTTTTCAAAGGTACACAGGGACAGATTGGCATTTGAATGATACCAGCAGCGCTTCTTATCTTATGTCATTTATTAATATATTAATCTAACTATGTTTTTTACAAACCAAAATTTAAAGTCGTATTGACATACACATTAATAAAAACATAATAAATGGCTTTTCTTGTCTTTGAATTAAAATTCTTAGTTATTGCTTTCAGAAAAGAAAATAGTTTGCTTTACTTTTTGATATTTTATATTCTTTATCCTTGTTTTACAGTCCATATTTTATCCCCTACTTGGTCTCACACCTTCTCCCTGCCCCCTGTTTCCAGGGGGATGTCTTCACATCCACCCTCACCTCATCAGACTTCCGAAGCTCCTTGGGCCACAAGTCTCTCTAGAACTAGGTGCATCTTCTCTGATTGAGTCCAGTCCCAAAAGTCCTCTGCTGTATATGTGTTTGGGACCTCGTATCAGCTATTGTATACCACTTGGTTGGTGGATCAGTATCTGAGATTTTCCAGGTGTCCAGGTTAGTTGAGACTGCTGATATTCTTACAGGGTTGCCCTCCTCTTGAGCTTCTTCCAACCACAGGGGTCACCAGCTTCTGTTCCTTGGTTGGATGTAAATATCTTCCTTTGACTCTGCTTGTTGGGCCATTCAGAGAGCAGTCATGATAGTCATCTGTTTGTAAGCACATCATAGCATCAGTAATGATGCCAAACCTTGGGTCTTCCCCCTGAGCTGGATCCCAATTTGGGCATGTCACTGGATCTCCACTTCTTTGGACTCTTCTCGATTTTTGTTCTTACAATTCTTTCAGACAAAAACAATTCTGGGTCAGAGTTTTTGACTGTACGATGGCAATCCCATTCCTCCACTTGATGCCCTATCTCTCTACTGGAGTTGTACTCTACAAGCTCCCTTTCTTCACTGTAGGGCATTTCATCTAAGGTCCTTCCCAAAAAGTTCTGAGAGTCTCTCATCTCCTAGGTCTCTGGTACATTCCAGAGAGACTCCCCACCTCCTACCTCCTGAGGTGCTTGTTTCCATTCTTTCTGCTGTCTCTCAGGGCTTCAGTCCAGGCCCCACCTCCCAGACCTGATCATGTTCCTTTCCTCTCCACCCTATCTAGATTTCCATCCAGGTCTCTCCCCCAACTCCTGTGTTTGCTTTCTTCTCCCTCCCAAGTTGGAATTGAGGCATTGCCACTTGAACTGTTCAGCTTGTCAACCTTCTTGAGTCTGGTGGATTGTATCCTGGAAATTCTGTACTTTTTTGGCTAACATCCACTTATTAGTGAGTACATACCTTTCAAATCTTTTTGAGTCTGAGTTACCTTACACAGGATGATATTTTTTAGTTCAATCTAATTGCCTGCAAAACTCATTGTGGAGATCAATCTGGAGTTTCCTCAGAAAATTGGAAATAGATTTACCTGAAGACCCAGCTCAACTACTCTTGGGCATATACCCAAAAGATGCCCCACCATGCCACAGGAGCACCTGTTCCACTATTTTCATAGCAGCCTTATTTGTGATAGCCAGAAGCTGGAAACAACCAAGATGTCCAACAGCAGAAGTATGCATACAAAAAAAAGTGGTTCATTTACACAATGGGATAATTTTTGGATTTTGTAATAGGCTCATGTAGCCCAGGCCAACTTATACCTTCCCATAAAGATAAGGCTGACATTGAATTTTAATCTCCTTGCTTCCCAGATACTAGCCTTATTTGCTTCTCTAGGCAAGCCTTGTTAATTCTGGAAAGTTGTCATTTAAGGTGAATAATTAGGACCAGGGGTATTTCTATATCATCTTTAATCCTAGAAGCAGAAAGCAAATTGCTACTTGAGGTTAGGATCTCAGGAACACCCTAGACATCAAAGGAGAACCTAGAGAGGGAGAAGAGGCAGAAACAAAGGGGAGTACAGAAAAGAAAAAAGGAAGAGAGGGGAGAGAAGATAAGGGAAGGGAGGGGGCAGAGAGGTAGATTCAAAGATTTCTTCAAGATTTTCAAGGAGAATGTCAACTATATTATTTGGATTTTTTGCTTGAAATTTTTATCACATTTGTTGATCTCAAATCCGAGTCATATAAATTTATTTTACTCTTCATTGATTTTAAAGGTATTGTGATATTTTCTAAATAATAAAACTTTCTACATTACAGAGCTTTCCATTGTCTTCTCTTTTCTAATATCAAAATAAAATTGTTAAGAGAAACATAAGATAAGAAATGATTGTGCTTTAAATTTTCTGTAACACAAAAGACCTGTTATTCTTATGAAAAGAATGTAGCTTTATTATTCTATCAATAATCAGAACACATTTCTTGGCTTCTGAAAAGAATGACACACACACTGCTTCTCCCTACTGAAGTGGGAAATGCTTGCTTTTGTTAGACTGTATTTGTGTAAGTCACTACCATGGTAGCAAAGCACTTTGACAAGCATGTGATTTCTTTTTTAACACAAACAACTTGATGTCTCCAAGTTGAATTTTAATATGTATTTTTTATGTCAAAACAGAACACATTGATTGATTTAAATTTGTAAGCTTTTTTGTTGTTATTGGAGGTAATCTAGAGTTTATCATGGCTGTCCATTCCATAACATTACCCATTCTTTTGTAGTCATTATCTCTAAATCAAAGACTTAAGAACACAGTTGAATCTTATGCAAAACAATGGAAAACTTTTATCCATTGCCAACAAAGACTCAAAGAGTAAGTTAAGATGACCACTATGTCCATGGTAACCATGTGTTTTCTAAAGTACTCAGACGTCTATAGCAACATTTCTTGTCAGCTTGTTAGAAATTCTAATGTGATTCTGGAGAGATGACTCAGAAGTTAATGGGCTTTACAAAATGACCCAGGTTTGATTCTCAGCATCCATATGGAGGTTAACAATAGTCTGTAACTCCAGTTCCAGGGGTCCTAATTCTCTCTTCTGGCCTCCATGGACACTAGATAAGTGTGATGCACGTATACATGCAAGCAAAACACACACACCAATAAAATAGAATGGACCTAAACAAACAAACAAAAAAGTGTTTTTGTTTTGCTTTGTTTTAAAGAAATTCAAATATGTGAATCCCATTCCTGATCTAGGGAAACAAACTCCCCAGAGTCCAGAATTCTAGTCTTTGTTTTTAATTTCAAAAAAAATGTTTTATTGTTTATTTTATGTGTATGAGTGCTTTGCTTAAATATACATACTTACACATATACATAGCAATTGAGAGCTACTATATGGATATTGGAGAATAGAATCCTGATTCTCAGTAAGAACACCAAGTACTCTCAAATATGAAGCCATCTCTCCAGGGCTTCAATCCTCTGCTACTACTTAGTAACATTTAAGCAAGCTGTCTCTGCATCAGAAGTTTTCTGATGGTAGAGGCCATGGCTCTGGTAATCCTGTAGTCCTTCTTACCAGCAGAGGGAAGAGACTCATTAATAGATGTGACAGCTTCCTGAACCACACCAAGAGCTATTATGCACTTATTACCTCTCAGAAGATAAAGCCAACTGATAACCTGCAAACCATGAAGAGCTAATTGACTCATCATTATTATAAAAATCCATCTCATTAGTTCTGTAGGTGTACCAATGAATAATTTTTGATCTATAACTGTTTATCAATTGCTTACATCTTTTGTGAGTCTTATTTAGAATGGCATTGTGGTGGGGATGGCACATATTGCTATTAATAAATGAAAACTAGTCTTTAAGAAGTACAGTTTGATGTGACAGGGAACAAAAATTATGACAGGTGACTCAGCTAACTTTCCAATAGCATATGTGGTTATGTGGAGTCTAAGGAAATCTGGTGTCATTTAACTAATTGATTAAAAACAAACTCTAGGGGAAAAACATCACTGACTTTTTATGGCAGTTGGGTTCTTTAGATAAATTTTAGACAATCCTATTAATGTGGAATAATGAGAATGGAACAAATTTGTATTATGCTCAGCAGAGTTTGTATTGTCAGCCTCAAGTGTTGGGTAGAGTGGAGATTATATATTGGGGTTGCAGCTAAGAAGATGAGGCTAAAAGAAGCATGACTTAAAATGGTTTGTTCTTGGAACATGCTCTAACCTCTGAGTTTTAAATCAACATTTCTATATTACTCTTCCAGCGACATAAAGCTGTTACTTTGTTGTTTATAACTGTTGATTCCTGCCAATAATAATAATACTAGGTTTGCTTCTGGAAATCTACATATCCCCTATATCTCATTCCTTGTGATATTATTTCTGATCCCCTCTTTTCTAAGATATAAAATTGTGTACTTCCTGGATTTTTCTTCTACCTTCAGGACAAACCGATAAAAAATCTATAAACTTATTGCTAATTTCATGTCCTCAACCCTTTCATATCAATAAAGTTAGAGGAAACAAAAACAAATGTTGACTTAGGTAAGAAGAAACTGTTTTTAAAGATAGTAATAGTAGTAATAGCAGTTGTAGTAGTAGAAGCACCATCAGTAGTAAATAATTTGTAAGAAAGCAGACATGAGAGCTGAATGAAGGAAAATTATTGCAATGCAAGAGACTTAGTGACCATGCAATCTAAAACTTCATAGATTAGGCAGAGAGGATATTACCTTTTATAGAAAAGGGCAAATGAGGCTAAAATCACCTCATGTAAACAAGTAAATATACCAATGAGATGAAGTAAAGGATGTGCACAGAACAGGAAGAATACTGAAGAATTTTCACACCAAAATGTTTCTGTTCTCTGTTCTGAGTCTGTGTTGGCTCTAGTGAAAGGTATTCTGAAATTTAAGGATCTTGGTGAAGGAAAATCTTAAGAGTTGGAAGCATATGGTACTTTGAGGTCACTAGAGAATGTGATGACAGATGGGAAATGGCAGTCTCGAATCTGTGTCTCAGACAAAGACAAATAAGGGGAGCATCATTTTAAATTTATTGGAGTCATGTGAGGAAGACTACTTTCTACTAAGCATTTTCCAGGGACACAAATAGGATGTTAGTAGGGTAGATTCTTAGGGTCATTTTGAATGATCAGTGCTTTTAAGGAACAAAAAGCTGAAGTCAGTTTTCAGTAATGTCACCTGTTCCCTGCAATCCCTTGGTAATTAGTAGTGCTCTTTGAATGGGAAGAATAGTTCTCTGTTTATTTAAAGTTAGAAAGGAGTTCCTAAGATCACAACAGGAACTTTACAAATAAAAGTAGTTATCTAAGGCTTTGTTGAGACCTGGAACAGTCCCTAGACTCTCTTGAGAATTCTTTTGGCTAAATTCCTAAATCGTAGGGTAATGTGCTTTTGGGGTCTTAGAGATCCTATTCAACCAAAAGCAAGTTTTTCATTGGTTTGCTTGTTTGTTTTGTTCTATTTTAAGTTCATGTCAGCATCTTATGCTGACTCTTCTATCTTTCTCTTCCAATTTCTAATTGCCTCTTTTATAAGAATTCTTCCCTAGTATTGTCATAAATGGATCAATATATTGTTACTTTTTTCATAACTGCTCTGTAGACCTTGCAACTCTAACTCTAGAATCTATATTATTGTGTCTGAAGAAATTAGAAATCTGTGTTTGGACTACAGATCTAAGCATGTGGGATTGTAAAGAGTGATACCACATGATTGTTCAAATTCACACTGCACTTAAGACCCTGGCTAGGAAATGATGGGACAAGATTCTCATTATTTGTTGTTTTTAACTGAAAGTTATAGTTAATGTCATATGGTGACATTTTGACAAGCAACAGGTTGCATGTACAATACAAAGCCTAGCCTGTGTCAACTATAGGTTGTAATATCCAGAGTAAGTAATTTCAAATTTTAAGATATTTGTGTAATAAAAAGAACCTAATGAGACAATTCTAGAACTGTTTTATTGACTGTACAAAATGATGTCAATCGAATGCCTTTTTCATTTTTAGAAACAGTAAATTATTCAGCCAAACAAGAGTGAAATACTTTAGGTATGGCTTTTAGGCATATGCTCCTTCTCCTTCTCCTTCTCCTTCTCCTTCTCCTTCTCCTTCTCCTTCTCCTTCTCCTTCTCCTTCTCCTTCTCCTTCTCCTTCTCCTTCTCCTTCTCCATCTCTTTTTATTCTTATTCTTCTTTGTCTTCTTCCTTTTTTTCTAAAGAAGACACGTATTTGTTTTTACTTTCTTAAAATTGAAAAAAAGCTTAAAGATAGAGAATGATAGGTTATATACAGCAATGTATTCTTAAGATTGCAGAGTTCTTTCTACACATGTCCTTTGTTTTGTTTTAAAGAGGAGGTTTAATTAAAGAAAAGTTTGAGTTTCCCCTGGAGGAAGAGTGTTTTTTTATAATGATAACAGTCTTTTCCAGTGGTAATCTTTTATACATAAAGAATACTTGTGTTTGGAGCCCACTGGAATTTAACTGAAATGCATCTGTCCCCAGCGGGCTTTCTGAGGATCTAGTTAGGAAAGAAGAGGGATACAATCTTAACAGCTGACATCTGGTAAAATTGCCTTCACAGAGGTCTTTTCAAAATGAATTCTAAAGACTTTTTCGTATATATTTTGTCTTTAGGAATGCTACTTAGGCTTTTTACCTTTCTGTTTAAATAATCTCTATTTCAATATTTATATCAGACAGTGTAGCATTCCCATTCATTGCTTTCTATGTGCACATTCTAGGCTAAGTATCTTAACTAATAAACTACATAAACTATATAAGAGGATACCTGAACAGTCCCTTCCCTGTCTGTTTCTCTGTTTTCCTAGATAATTTTGTGTTTTCATGTAGGATCTAAAGGCACAGCTGACAGACTAAATTGAGACACCTGCATTGCATCTCCTTACAGATAGAGGCATGCTTGTTCCTCTGAACATGTGCCTTCATACCCAGCATAAACTCTAAGATTCTAAAGTCATTAGCTTGAGGACTGTAGTGTCATGTGCAGATTTGGTTCCTCCAATTGAAAATTCATAGTAATTCCCTTAGATTGCTGGGATGTATCATTTGTATAATAGAAGGCACAAAATGAAACAAGTAGCTATGTGAACTAACAAATCAATGGATAAATAAAAGGTCAAAGAGCTTGGCATACCTTGATGAGGCTTTAATCAGTTAGCTGTTTTACTTCATGAGAGCTACACTATTCCCCAAAGGGTGAACTCGATGTATCTGATAGGAAAGAACACCTTTGGCTTGAGAAAAGACTCATTTGTCATTACCACCTGGGAACCCAAATCAGAGGTAAATCCTCTGAAATCTACAGTCAAGTTGCTTATAGTTTTGTCTCAGACTGATGGATGAATCTTTCAGATTTAAGCTTGTCTGTGACAAATTCTTAATTTTTCCCCTAAATTGTGTTTCACACATTGAGAAAAATGTTTGAAGGCTGACAAAAATGACAAATGAAATCCCTGGTAGACATACACTGCTGTACTTATCTTGATACTTCCATATGTTTTCATGAATCAATTTTAATGTCAAGATGTAGTGTGTTTTTTTTGTAGTTTGGAATAATTTTATTTTCAAAATGCTTACTCATTAGCATCTTCATCATCACCATTAGTGGTGGTGGAAATCTCATCTTAGATAGCTTTTATCCAGCCCAAATGAATTCAGATCATTCTAGAAAAATGAACAAAACTGCTAAGTAAGCATAAATATTTGTGAAAGTATATGTGTATCAATCCTCTTGTTCAAATTGGTGCCTATATAATATAAAACATTACAACTCCCTCAAAAAGCATTATTTATTTATTTGAGTATTTTTTAGTTTAAAAGTATGTACATATATATCTACATATATGTGCACATGTGTCTAGAGCGGAGAACAAGCTTTGCTCTCATTTATGAAGAGCCATGTACATTATTTGTTGAGATGAGGATTCTCACAGGGACAAGCAGACTGACCAGAGATCCCCAGTAACCTCTTGTCTCTGTCTTAACACTGGAACTGTAAAGCAAACCACCACCACTCCCTTTTTTTAATGTAGAATTGGAGCTCAAACTCAGATACCCATGCTTTTAGAGTAGTCACATTACTATCTGAAATGTCTCCTAGCATATTTATTTATTTGTAGACATGGTCTCACTTTACAGAGGTCAATTGTCTAGAACTTACTTTGTCATCTAGAATGACTTTGAACTCTTAATAATCTCCTTGTGTCAGTTTCTTTGGTGCTAAAATTTCAGATACAAGCCGCCACATCTGACTCACGATGTGAATTTAGTCTTGAATAAAAACTGCTATCTTTTACTTACCCATTTTATGTGTCTGGTTTTATGGGAGACATTCAGTTAGCATAATCCATGAATATGTGTATATCTGGTTACTCAAAAAGGTTCACTTAAGAAAACTAATTCATATATTTTGTATAGATTATAAAACATTAAAATTTAAGTCAAAGATCTGACACATTTGAAACTGATATTGGGAGAATAATTATATTCATTCCCAACTATGTCATATAGGTAATTCTAACCAGATTTACTTGCAAGAAGTTGGTAAATGTAGTAGGTAGAGGGAAATTTGTGACTCCAGAAATTGAACTAAGTTGATAGCTAGTAAGTAGGGAAGTTGTAGGAAAAAGAACATTGACGGTTAGGAGCCATAACACTATACCATATATAAGAAACCAAGGTAGAAGAGGGACCTAATTCCTTAAATTCCTTGTCTTTTCATTAAGACTCCAAGTTTGAATAACTATGTGAGAAAGATAACACTTAAACACAAAGATGTAAATATGCTTCTTTCAGTTTAATTGCTTTATCTTAGGCAAAGATCTACTTTTTGATATATAGCTTGATCTTCTGTTGAGCATATCAATTACCTGTCTATGACTGTGGGTGTCATTGAGTGCTATCTCATGTTTAACCAGTCTAATAAGGACAGGGTTAACACTCTGAATACTTACCACAAAACATAACTTTATCCTTTGCACATATTTTGTCATGTTCTAGACTCACTCTAGGACCTTACCCCCAGAACTCCAATGCCCCCATATACCTAAAACTTCATGTCCAGTGCTTAGTGTAGCAGTGGTTAAAAAGCAAACTTTTCATTTCCTCTGCTTACTCAAGCTGCTTTCTACCATGAGAATAAACTTCCTCAAATCAAGTGTAGGTAAAAATCTTCACTGTATATCCACTCCAATGATCAGTCACTGGGACATAAATAACAAATAAATAAATATTTGACTAATTGAATAATCTGAAGAATGGGTAGGTTCATATACGTGGATACAAATGAGGAACTATATGCTGGAAGATTCATAGATAGTCTATAACAACTAGTAGTGGTTGTTTAGGTTTCATTTAAGGTTAGCAATTGTAAGGTCTACAAAGACTCTTGGGACTGGATCTGTGACTTATGAAAAACTTGTCAACATTTTAGCTGCAATGCTTATAAACTTTTGTATAAAAATGTTTTGTGTCTTGAGTTTTAAGAGGCTCTGAAAATATCTGGATGTATTACATTTCTCTAGAGGAATATGCCAGAGAGATTGAACTTGTCACAAAGGAGACTTATTAGATTGGTTTACATATTACATAGTGTATAACCAAACAATGATTACCAATATAATAGAGAAGCTATGAACCTGGTAGTTACTTAATACATAAATCTGGATGACTCAGAAGTCACAATATGATAATGAAGGCTTGGAGGAAATACCAGATTATTTCTAATTCTTCAGTCGGTGTTAGAAAGCCAAATAATTAGGTTCATATGTTATCTGAAGATGGCAGCAACTGTGATATCCATAGGCTAGATGCACTCACAAGCAAGAGGTGAAGTTGAACAGGCAAAAGATGATAGACTTTTCCTAGAATTCCATTATGTTTAGATCACTTCATGAACATGTGATGCTCTTCGAGGAAAGTTTTTCCTCACTCAGTCTGACCAAGAAACAGCGGTGTAATCTCAATCTAAAAAATTATCTTGTTTGATTCCAGGTCCAGTCAAGTTGACAAACAAATTTAACTATCGTGTAATTGCATGTTAATATAACAGGAAAAGCAATCAACAAAAGAAAGATACACTCATCTCTGTTGGTAATCTGTCTTAGGTTTCTACTACCGAGATAAAGACCATGACTAGAAGCAACTTGAGGGACAAAGTGCTTATTTCGGCTTACAAGATGCAGTCTTTCATCAAAGTCAGGGCATTAATGTAAACAGGTAATACTGGAACAGTACTTACTGAATGCCTTTTCCTGGCTTGGTGACTTTGCTTTTTTTATACACCCTATGACTACTTACCCAGGGTTGGCGCCACCTATGGTTGTACTTCCATATTACCCATCAATTTTCTCAGCTGAAGTTCCCCTTTTCAGATGTCTCTAGCTTGTGTCAAGTTGACTAAAACTACATGCCAGGTTCTGCTTATATGAGTTTTAATAAATAATCTTATCTTTTCCTTATCATTAAATAGCATTGTATTGTTACTCTAATTTCATGTATAACGTTTGTCTAAATTTAGCCTAAGTAGATCAATACTGCAGTGCCAATGGGATTGAAATTAAGTTTTACAAAATTCAAGTGATACCAAGATGCTCAAGTTCTTGTGTTCCCTAAATTAATTAAACAGATATTAAATAGGTAATTAAGTTGTGTCTTTTTCTTTCTTTTTCATATGTTTCAATTGTCTCTAAATGCATATCTCTGAATTTTTGTTATCTTTTTCCAGTACTTATGTAACACTAAGAGCAAAAGAAAACTGCTGATTAAGGAAAAAGTAGAATTCCCCAATAATTTATAAAATCATAAAGATTTTTTAGTGTGTTAGAAGAAAAGCAAATTTTCATTATCAAAGATAAGGAAAATTAGAGGCACACTCTTTATAGCCATGTGTTTATCTCAGTGAAATAGAAATTATAATAGACTCCAGAGACAGAGAGAGAAAGAGAGAGAGAGAGAGAGAGAGGGAGAGAGAGAGAGAGAGAGAATGAGAGAGAGAGAGAGATTTTGTTTGTGTATATATTTGTATGTGTGTGCATGTGTTGTTGGTGTTTAAATCAGACACATTTTCATGCTGTATCTGAATGAGTCATTAACTCATAGATTTTCAAATGAGATAATTTTCTTTTAAAATGATCAATTCTCCAATGATAATGCACTTATTACTAAAAAGAATGAGACAAACTTGTCATAATTTTCTTCATTTTAATTTTGTTTTTATTGTTTGTGTAGAGGCTCTTTTTTTCATTACCAATCTACTGTTTTTTAAATTGTAATTAGTGAACAAATATGATAAATCCTAACTCCTATTTCCTCAGAATGTTTTCTTATTTTACATATGATTTTTGCAGATATAGTTTCCGGACTATGAAAACTGACAGTGAATCTAGTGACAATTTTTTTTTCTAGAAGAGACCAAAGTTCTTGGAAGCTAAGCACTCAGGGAGTAGAGAAAAACTATGTAAGTTTTAGGTAATCCTTGGCTACATTGCAAGGAAGGGAGGATAGGAGAGGGAAGAGAATGAGAGGGAAAGAGTAACAAAGGATGCAAGAAGAGAAGAAAAGAAGAAGAAAGAAAAGTTGGGTGAGGAATACAAGAAGAAAAGGTCTGTAGCTCAGAGGTTTCATTGAGAGATGCCATCACATTGGGTCTGAATTTCTAACCTCTAAAGTTATGAGAAAGTTTCTGTTTAAATCATCTATTTTTGATACATTATTGCAATAATCCAGCAACCTAATGTAATAGTCTCTCTCATCCATATTTTTAACTGTACTTTCATTGACCTGTGTTCAACTGAGCTCTTACAATATACAATATAAAAGCTCCAGAAATAGTATTTCGTGAGTACTATATCTCACATTATCCATTTCGGTAAAGCAGTTCATTGAAAGTGTGCTCTGCCTCACTCTTTGTCCAGCTCAGGCCTTGAGTCATCCATGCTCCAAATACTACCACCCCTGAGTTGGTTGTTTTGAATCAAGTTTAAGCTATTACAGCTGAAGTGATCCTTCTATAGACAACTTTCCAGACTCAAATAGTATGTAAAAGCAAAGGGTGTTTTATTCTGTAGAAGTCCAGCATGCTGGAGTCTTACATTTTAAGATGGAGATGCCCAAGTGAGCTCTCAGGCCCCATTTAAAGTGCATTAGGGTAATTCCTGGAAGGGATAGGATGAAGCCTATCTTTGGCTCTATCTCTATGGAGATTCCAGAATCATTTAGGAAGTCTGGAAACTGGTGCTGATCCATTGCCCTTGCCTCAGGCCAGCCAGGGAGAGCTTCTGAGTTCTGGATTTGTTTGGACTTGTCCAGTTCTTTGAAACAGAGATTTAGGACTGGTCTCCTAAACTGCCATTCTGAAGCCTGTTATGGAGTCAGCCTCCATGTTAGTGTTATTATGAAAATAATGTTCGCCCATATTACCATCAATTTTTTTCTCCATCAACTAATCCTGTATATGCTTTATCATCTTACACCACCAGGAAAAGACAGTGATTTTTTTAAAATGTTATATTTCAAAGGGGAAACATTGCAGGCAGATAACCACAATTGTGGGAAATTCTTTTAAGTGATCTATTTGTTATGATAAAGTACAGATTTTTACTTCACCTGATTTATAAACTCAATATGTTATCAGTATGGATGCATAGGATAATATACAATATGTATGCAACTTAGTACCATTTATTGATTTAAGTTTCTCTTGAGGGTTTTATATCATCATTATAGGAAAATAGTGAGTACCACATATTTCTTTTAAGACCAGTTACCTTGTAATTTTGTTGAAAATCCAAGGAAGAGACTCATAGGACAATTACCCTGATGGACACTTCAGGCACACAATTAGAAATTAAGAAACTTTTAATGATTTTGGAGGTGCTTATGATTATTGGTCCCTTAACTATTTCTTTTCCTCTTGAGAATTTGTTTTCCTTAGGCTATACATCTTATTCATGGATTTGAAAGAGTGGTGTCTAGTTGTATGCCAGAGCACAAATGTAGAATGAATTTGTCCAGTGTCATTGAGATGTCCTTAATCTCCAGAACACTTCACATTCTTTAGCTCTGGCCACATTTAAGGGATTAACACCAATGGACATTGACTTCATGGGTGTTTAGTTTCTTTCTCTCTCCCTCTCTCTTCTCTCTCTGTCTCTAACACACACACACACACAGAGAGAGAGAGAGAGAGACAGAGACAGAGACAGAGACAGAGACACAGAGAGAGACAGAGAGAGTCAGAGAGAGTCAGAGAGAGACAGAGAGAGACAGAGTAAGAGAGAGAGAAAGAGAGATTAAATAATAGGCATATATAAGCCATTTTAAGGCCCAGATATCTAGATATCTAAGAGAAAAACAAAATTTTTTCATTTTCTGAACCAGATCATTATGTTGAGTTTGAGATCAGACATTTAGGTATCTTCTAATTGATTTGCTCTTTGGATTACACACAGAAAGTCAAGCACCTTTTACATTAAAATAAATCATCTGTATCCTCATTACTATTCCAGGAACTAACAATGGTGCAGTGATTTGCATCATGCTTCTATCACATTGTCCTATTCAGTAGTGATTAATAGAGTAATTACTTAATAAAAGGAGATTAATTCAATTTATGTAAATTGAGCAACTTTGTTTAAAAATAACAAAATACATTTTATTTCACTGTGATCATGAAATTAAAACATGGTCTTGGTTGAAAATTTGAATCAGATAAATAATAAAGGAAATAAACCACCCACAGCTGATCTACTTTTATATTTTAAATTCTATTATTTTTTCATTAAGCTTTAATAGTTGTGCTTAAACAATAATTGTGATTTGTTAGCTTCCTGTTTCTACTTGCCACTATAATAGTTTTTCATATTATAGAGAATATGCTTCAAAGCATCATTGCAGGCATAATATTTTTATATTGTATGTAAAGTTTATCCTTATGTTATTCAAATGCTGATTTTTCTGCCCTCATAACTTGTTTCAATCTGAACATGCTTTGTTATGCTTACACCAAGAATCTCCTGTCTCAAGTTTGTGTAAGCAGTTCTTATCATTTATTCTCTGAGTTGTCAATAAATGCAGATCACCCAATGGCTGAGCAGAAGGAAGACTAGTGTGGTATGTCTGTCATCAAAAGGACAGAGAGAGAAAGAGAACCACATTCAGATCAGTGAGGAGGATGAAGGAGTTAAGCCTATGAGGAAGGAGTCCAGAGAGACATCTGGAAACACACCTTAAGCCCAGAGATCAAGATCAATAATGATATGCAACTATTATGGGATGGAGCTGAGAGGTAGCCAACTTAGCATAGAAGATTAACTTAGGTCATTTAATTGCTCAGCTACTGGGGTATAGTTTGAAATGAATCTTGGTTTCTATTTGATTATTGGGTACTAGCATAAGTTACAAACCATAGCTGTCAGATTAATTCTCTGCTTACATTTTTATTATTAAAGATAAATCAGTTACATACAATCTTAGATGACTGCACACTATTACTTTATAGAGCTTATAGTAACATATATATTCTTTATGTTTTACCCTGTGATGACACTTTTTTTAAGTAACTTTTAGAAACTCCACATATGTTCGTAGCACTGTGTTCAATTATATTGTGAGGTAGCTAATGTTTAAGCTTCCTCTGATTGCTGATATTATTATATTTAAGTCTGACATTTATTCTTTACTTCCCCAAACCTTACTACACAGAATAACTTATGTTCTTATGTGGACACAGAATTATAACACCACTATTCTTGATCTTTATCATGCTAGGCTCTGTGGAAGATATCAAGCTGAATCAGAACAATACCTATACTTTGAACAATAATAACAAATTATAGGAGGTGAAATTTTAATTCAAAGGTAAAATTATCATGCAGACACATGCATATACTATATGCCATTTTACTATATTTTAAATGGGCATGTAGTTTGGTGGTCATCAGTGAGCTCTATTTGGAAAATGTGGAATATGTGCTCTCTCTTAACATTGATACTTTTAAAACACCTCTCCATATGAATGGAGGAAAGATCTTTTGAAACAAAAGTCATAACTATCACATTAAATAAAAAACAGGTAGTTAAGTGTATCTTCTTTTGTGAGCTTGAAGTTGCTGAGTAATTTTTGTCAAATCCACTTTCAGTAAATTATCATTTCAGTTGTTCTAATATTCTGAGCATTTGCACCACTTCTGGCTGTAGGTTGTCTTCACTACTTTCTAGGTTCTTCTTTATTCTACCCTTCTTCATCCATTTTCTTTCCATTCAACTTGCTAACACTTGATAGGAAAGAAGAAAAGATAGAGGGGAAAAGAAAGAGTTCCCTTAATGAAATCAGGGATGGAAAAAGGACAACTTTATCCTGCAGATTAGGGGCATCAAGTCCCTTGGAACAAGTTTAATCTTCACTGTCATGTAATTACACTGTCATGCAATTAATTATGTTTCTTTTTTGTTCATGACTACTTAACAAACCATGACCTAAACCAAACAACAACAGTTAACAACAATCAACAACCAACCAACAACCCACCAAAACCTACAAACACTCTTGGGGTTGTAGAATTTATATACCCTCTGAAAAATTCCCAGAATTCCAAGTTTCACACAATCTGCAGGTGGAAAAATCATAATCTGCTGCTGTCTAGAGTATGAAGCAGTCCCATGTCCCATATTTGGAATTAAAATGAAAACATAATCTTATAACATTGGTGTGTTTTTAAAAGAAAGCAAATTCCAAACTTGTTATTACACTGAACTCCTTGTGTACATTTCTGCTCCTGTATGCAAATACTTTGCTTTGACGTATTTTTTTGTCCCTGATATTGTGCATGTTAATGATCCTTGTCCTTTCAAACATGTAATAATAATAGCACATAAGCAACGAAATACAAAGCCCAAAGAAAGATAGTTGTTTCCTGCAGCTGCTTAACACAATTGGAGCATGTAAAAAGTATAGCACAACTAGTAAACAGGAAAGTGAATTATAAATGCATGGATGAAAAAGCTTAATGTATTCATGGTACAATCACTCAAGAAATTTCTTATTTTATAGCAAGCTAATTTAGACTAGCAAAAATAGAAATGAATTGCTGAAAATGACTTAGGATAAGTGATGTATTTATAGATTGAATGTATACTTAATATTTGCTATATTGGTTCTCCATTATTGACAGTATGTATCATTTTAATAAGCATAATTTTAATTAGTAATGAAAATGAGAAGTAAAAACATTCTATAATCAGGTTTTTCGAAAGAAGTGAATATAATGAAAGGATTTTAATTCCATAGAGATGTTTTTTATTTTGGGGGATATTTGGAAGATACTGAATAAGCTGGGCCAGGAAATAAGCTTCCCTGGCAGAATCAGTATCAAGATCATCCCTACATACGTACTCAGGGTTTCACTCGAGCCTGGGATTCACCCAGTCTTAAGTTGGGCAATTTGCCCTCAGTGATCTGCTTCCAAAGCCGTGGTATTGCAAGTACATGCCACACCACAAAACTATTCCCTTGATTTCTGAAGATAGAACATGGGCTCCCATATTTACAGAGCAATCACCTAACAAGCTAAGCAGTAACTTCAGCCCTTAAAGTATCTTGTTCTTTTAGAACTTGGAATCTGGAAGTTTTTTGCTAAGAAGACTTAGATGGACTATTAGGAATAATGTAACTATTTGCCCCTGAGCCATGTGACCCTAACTGTGGGTTCCTGGTTCTGGAGCATGTCGCAGGATGACCTCCCGGATGAGGACAGAGTGAGAGCAGGGAGGGTCTGCTACCGTCTCTGCTGCTGCCTCTGCCTGCATCTCCACTGTCTGTCAGCCTCCAGCCAGGCCTGGTGTGAGAGGTCTGGGCCAAAGGGTATAGAGCGCTAGCAGGGAGGAGAGATTGCCTGGCCTTACTGCTGCCTCTGACCTAGTCTCCGCTGTTGCCGCTTGGTCACTCCCAGGTGCTGCACCTGTCTCAAAGTGCTGATCCCGCTGGGCTGGGCTGATAGGAATCCGGCTAGCTGGCAAGGAAGCAGCTTGTCTCCCAAGGAAGGTTCTGGGAGAGCAGATCTCTCCCCAAGTGTTACAGCTCTAGTGTTACAGCTCTTGCGACAGATTCTTGAACACACCTTTACTTCTCCAGAATAAAGCCCTTATATACAGTTTCAGGGTGGGTTAGGGTCTGGCTGCAGATAATGCCTATTGGCTTGGCCTGAGAGCTTGGAGATGTTGCCCGCGTGCACTTATCTCGCCAGCAAGAATGCACGCAGACACCAGGTCCTTCTGCAGTTCTTTTATTACGATGTAGAGGAAAGACCCTGGGCCCCGAGAAGGCACTGTTTTTATACCCCCTGGAGCGGCGTGTACATTTCTGGTTGGCTGTTTGCCCATAAATGCATATCTGCCCCAGGATGGGCTGTGACTTGGTGCGCTTTTTCCCTTGCACAAAGGCAGTAAATCTTAAAACTTAGGAAAGCATCGGATGCCAGCGCCATCTCTGCCCACCACAGCTCTCCACATCTCCCCCTTTTTGTTTTAATAAGAATCACAGGCACTGGCCAATGTCCGATGTCTTAGGCTAGTTGACGTTCTTCCATAGCCAGCACCAAAGAATGGTGAGCTCCCTGTCTTAGGCTATGAGGGTCGCGCACCCACACCTGGCATTCTCTGAATGTGCGCCCCAGGTTGTGGCCACTCGCAATGCCCGTCATGGGGTAAACTCACAGCTCATGCTGTACCTCTGGCATATGGCATCAACCTATTTCCGTCATTGGGACCAATGGCAGCTGGCCTGGAGATGAAAAGATGGAGCTGTCCTTGGCCTGTCTAGCGCGGTACCAATCATGACTCAAACTCAAGCCCAATCAGGCAAATTCCATTATGGGGGAATAAGCGATCAAGGACTAATAGTTAAATACAGTCTTCCCTACCCTACCAGGTGCAATGGAAACACGTCCTCTGGGTGCAATGGCTAAGGGAGACAGATAGAGATGCAAACACCCGTCCCTGTGCAATGGAGCCATCTCCCAGTGGTGCAAGGGCTGTTTGCCTCAATATTCAGGTACCAGAGCTACACAGATAAGGACCAGCCAGACTAAGACTCCTCACCGACCCAGTGCAATGGGCTGAGCCCTTGGTGTGCAGCGGCTGAGAGATCTGTTTGTTAGCTATTTCTTTAACATGGATAACCAAATATCGGGAGATGAGCCTTGTTCTAGGGCTGCAAGTGCTTGGGCTATAACGACCTTGTCACGTTTCTGTTGAGCTCTGAGCTTGCAAACCAACCAAAGCATGAACACTAATCCACAACACAGGGCTGTACCAAACAGGCCTACTCCCACCCACTCTTTAAAGAAAGAGAAGGCCGAAGAGATCCAGGAGGAGAGTCCTTCAGTCAGTGAAATGTCCACACGCGTTGAGTTGATGGCTGCCACCGCTGCTCGAAACTTCTCGAGAAGTTCATCAAATCCTTCTGACCATTCTCCTGCTAGGTAATGAGACAATTGTCTGGACAAATTAGCTGCTCGAGTAAAGTTTTCATATTGAACACTAGTAATGCAGAGGGCTCCCAGATTTCTTTCACATCCCAATTGTGCCAGATGAAAGAGAATATCTATCCTTTCTTCTACCAAGTCTAGGCGCTGATTAACAATCATCAATCCGCCTTTCAATTCAGCACTCGTAGAAGTATGGATGTTGACTGCCTCTGCCACTGTAGTGGATAGCTGATTTAAAGCTGCAGCTGTTTGGACTTTGGTTGTCATAGCAATCCCAGCAGCCGTAGCTGCAATGGCACTAACTGATATCACCGTCACTATGGCTGCAGTTATACCAAAGTCTCTTTTTTGTTTGAATAATGATAGGGTAGAGGGGGTTTCAACAGGAACAGGAACCCATCGTGGCACCCTGGCAACCATGGCACGTTTAGCTTGTCCAACAGCCCAACACTGAGACATCATGCATGAATCATTAGTGCAGTTTTCAAATGAGGAATTTGAAAGAATAAACAGGAAGGGGGGAAAGACACACACTGGTGTAGGTGAAAATACCGTTTGATTTACAATAATCTTGTTAACTCCAGTAATTGACTGAATAGGATTTGTCAACCGAGGGGTCTGATCTGAACTCTGTTTCACCATAGTTCCATTAATAACTCCCGTAAAGGATGCCCTTCCTGCCGCTCCGCCCTGGAGAAAGGCTAGGGAGTTGAGGTCGGTACAACTGCCATTAATCCCACAAAGTAGCCATTTGTGAAAGGGATTCATACTAATGCCCTGTAGAAAAGGGCCTTCTCTCATCACCACATCAGCTCCAGGATCTCCCAACATATTGGGTGAAAAGGAAAAGGTTTCATTGGTATCTGCCCATCGTGTTACTCTGGATTGACAATCAGACCAGGGCAGAACAACTCCCTCATCTTCTTGACTACAAAAGGGGGAGACCTTAGGTTGACGGGGATGCTTCCCATCAGTAAGGTTGGGTGATAAAAATGTTCCATTTATCCAAATGGCTGGTTGCAAAAATGATTGTCAAAACTCCTTGACATAACTATTATCATTTTCATTATTATTCTTTTTAGTTGTTAATTTAACCCAGCTTCTCTTGTCATAAAACCACCCCAAGGTTCTCTTCGAGAGAGTTATACAGTTTCCTGTCTCAGTAATCTGAAACCAGAGAGAGCCCCGTTCAGGCAAGGAGTGATTTTCCCCCTGGGGGGCGTGGGTTTTATCATAGGGAAGATAAGGCAGCCCCATGGTTTTATTGGTTGTAAGAAATCTTAGAAACACCATGGCATCATGTCTAACAGGTATGGGTTTAGGAAAAGCAGATAATATAGCCCATCTTTGTTCCCCCCATATACTAGGAACCCAAATCTGGAGGATCCAAACTAGGACTGGAAATGTCTGCAGATGAATCCTTCGGGGGGTCATCTTCAATTGCCACGAGCCTTCGCGTCAGTCGCTCTGGTAGCCAAAATGGATTGTCTTCTTCCTGTGGAAAAACACAAACCGCTCCCCTGGATCTTATTAAAATAGGATCCGGGCCTTTCCATTGTCCGGTCAAGACATCCTTCCACTTGACCATCTCTTTTGGCCTGTCAGGCTCTAAACAATGATGGTCAGCAGCCGAATGGCCCTGATTGTCCAGATTTTTAAAAAATTGAGAGTAAAGAGTGATTTAAAAAATTAAGAGTATTGAGCAATGTCGCTAGTGCCATTACTATCATTTTATCCTAGATGATCTAATAGGTATGCCAGGCCTGGTCTACAGAGTGAGTTCCAGGACAGCCTGGGCTATACAGAGAAACCCTGTCTCGAAAAACTAAAAAAAAAAAAAAAAAAAAAA
>NW_021604618.1:1684022-1730303 GCF_004785775.1 Grammomys surdaster
TTGTTGTGCATGTGCCACAGAAATAAATGGAAATTAAAAAAAAAAAAATTAAGAGTAAAGTGCTATAGAAACGGTTACTAGTGGCACTGAGGGTAGAGCCTCCTCGACTCCCCCTTTTGTTTTATTAGATAAGAGTTTAGAGTGCGATGAGCCCGTTCTATGATGCCTTGTCCTTGAGGATTGTACGGAAGACCCGTCAGGTGGGTTACCTCCATTTGGCGACAAAATTGTCCAAACTTTTGAGACGTATAAGCTGAGAATTTTAGGCTTTCCCCAGGCACTCCAGGCCTCAAGGCAATGTTGGATAACATGTGCTGCCTTTTCTCCTGATAAAGGGGAGGCAAAAATGATTCCAGAACAAGTATCAATGGAATCATGTAAATATTGCAATTTGCCAAAGGATGGGATGTGAGTAACAACCATTTGCCATAATTGATCACATGTAAGTCCTCAAGGCTTAACACCATTATGAAAATTGAGGACACTGAGAACAAGTTTTGTTATTTAACTTGTACACTTTCTAGAAATATCAAATTATTGTCTCAAGCTATTATTATTTTGATAATATAAAGAATAAGATTGTATAGCCAATTGTTTCTATATGGTCTATAATTTGACTGGTATACAAATCTGCTCTGGCATTGCCCTGGGTTCTAGGCAATCCAATGAGCCCTTAAATGTCTTATAAAGAAACAGTACATGTTTCTTAAATTAACCTGTATTTCTATAAATAACTGTAAAATTTGAGAATTAGTAATATCTAAAAGGGCAACAATTTTAAGTAGTTACAAACCATGAGCCATATACTGGCTATGAGTGTACCAATTGAAAATTTGATTTTTCAGCATTTCAAACAGTGTCTACAGCACATAATTTAATTATTTGTGCTGAAGCAGGGGAAAATTCAAGAAAATGAACATGTGATATAATTACATATACTGCCTAATAAATTGATGAGGCATCTGTAAATATAGTAAATATTTTTTCTATGGGCTGCATGTAAATTTATAGGAAATACAAAAGCATGCATAGAGAACAACTGTTAACAACTTGTCTTATGGATAATGATTATCAATTTTGCCTAAAAACTTTGCCATGTAATAGGCCAAATATCATTATTCTCCAATAACCAACTTAATTTCTATTTGGAATAAAGAATTAGCATTTCATCCAAAATATTTTTAGGATTCTATCTTACAATCTTGTATTAACACTGTAATAGTTTCATAATAAGATGTTCAAACTTTACTTGTACATGAAGAAGGATGAAACCACATTAATGGTTTCTTTGGCCAAAGGGCTGTTGTGAGCACATTAGTAGTAATAATGTAAACAGCCAACAATGTATCATAGTCTATATAATTTATCTTTTGATAACTAACAGCTTGTTCTATACTTTTACAAAGCTATCTATCCCTCATCAGTTAACTGTCGAGGGGAATTAGGATTTGTATCTCCCTTGAAAACATCAAACAGAGGTTCAAGTCCTCCTATGGTAAGTTTAAGATGAGGTTTTAGCCAATTAATATCTGTTAACAACTTTTAAGAATCATTAAAAGTAAACCAATTTTTGTATGTGCGCCTGCAAGCCAGAAGAGGGCACTAGATCCCACTACAAATGATTGTGAGCCACCATGGGGTTGCTGGGAATTGAACTCTTAATATTTTTAGTTGTGTGCCCAGCCTTTAACGGCTGAGGCATCTCTCTAGCCCCAATTATCCATTCTTATTGGAATTTTCTGTGTCACAATCTGCTTAAGATGTAACTGAATTCTCAAATATTAAAAGATATTGTCTTTGAATCTTTTCTGGAGCGATAAGCACTCTAAAATTTTAAAACTCATTGTATTAGAGCAAAGGCGTACAGAAAAACTCCTTTTAGAGAGATCAGCTAACAAAATGAATAAAATACACTGAGAGATTTAAATGCTTAACTTCTGTATTAAAGCAACAACAAATTCTTATATAAGACCATTAATCATTCTTTGAGGCAACCTTTTTAATGATATTGTTTCATGGGCTCTCAAGAATCACTAGTAAATTCATTGAATTTAAACCTCATCACCTTTACCAGGATGTGAAGGAACAATTAAAACAACCTTTTAAATCCATAATAATTCTATGTATTTACTAGAATGGTAACAGACGTAGGCAAGACAGGCTGTAATGTCCCATTAGTTTCATAAATCTTAAATTTGAACTTTGCTTTTGGATTAATTGAATAACCAACTCCTTTTAGCTGAGTGAAAGTATCAGATGAAAGCCAATCTTGTCTTCTCTTACTCTAGAGCAATTCTTTTGTTAACAGGCACAGGTATAATGCCATGGAGGGAAGCAGGCACAATTTTAATTCCTCCAGCATAATCATTATCTCTAACTCCTGGCCCATAAACTGTTGTGAATTTCTTTTGAGTCTGAGGCTGACGCCTCCCTAAGGAACAAACAAGGCAATAAACAAATTCTAGAAAACACCCTTTTAGAGGCAGGTCAGGACAAAAGGAATGTCTGAAACACAAGCTTCTGTTGCACCCACTCTGTACAAAGTCTTGATTCAAATGTAAATGTTTTTAATCTTGGCCTATATCCTAAGGCCTGGCCCAAAGATTATTTTTCCTGTACCAAGGACAAGTTTCTGTCAAGTAACCTTGGTCACCTGACTGTTGTTCAAGCCTTTGTTCTTGGGACAGTCATTTTTAAAAACTATCTAAATTTCCACATTTAAAACATCTTTTATCTTTACGGTTCTGTGTAAGCTATGGCCAGACCCTGATTGTATGAGGGTGCAATTTCATCGCAAAGACAAATGTATCTAAGTCTGTCTTTGCTTGTATGGTCTGAGAGCTGTATAGGCAGTTCAACCTGACTAGCATTACCTTCATATTGACCTTCTCCTAGAAACATGTTAAGATATCAATCTACATGCCTGCCTGAGCATTCATCATGGCGCTATGATTTTTACTAGTATCACTCCAATCTGAGCTCCAAATCAAGTAATCTCCTCCTGACAAATTAGCCAACTCTGCTCTAGCCTCTTCTCAACCATAAACATGGATGAGTCAAAGAATTCTAAACTCACAATTGAACTGCCAACTGTAGCCAATGGAATACTGGCAGTTTAACTATAATTTTGAGTTTCTTTTGTAACATTAGAGTATAACCATTAATTTTGAGAAGCAAAACCAGAAGCAATGTAAACAATCTATTTTTTCTAAAATCAACACCAAGTAGATTACCTTTATGTTACAAAGTTTTGTTGCCAATTCTTATATATGAGTTATGAAGCAGCTTTTAATATCTCATTGAAGAGATATTGTTTTAAAATCTTATTTTTTATACATCTGGTTTCTGAATGACTATAACTCTGAGTTAGTTTTACGGCAACTTTCTGTTACCAAAGTTGTAAATTTCTATTCACACCCAAATAATTTAAGCCAATAATCTATAGCCAAGACATGTAGAACATTTTTATGCTTTTAAAACCAATCAGAAACAACAATGAAGTAGCTATGCATCTTATATATTTAGACCAAACAAAATTTGTTGCCTTTTCTAGCTGTAATTTCAAGAGACAAGCACCTTGTCACAGAGATTTTTCTAGGACAAAACAACTCTTAGCTTCCTTATAAAACCCAAAAAGCTACTGGTCTCTTTTAAAAGCAGCTTATGCCAACCTCAATTCCTGGAAAGGCTTTTTCAGCTCAGCTCAACTCTTAGCTACAGGTGTAGGGTAGCTTTATCAGCCTCTGCTGTGTATATTAAGACTGCCTTTAAAACAAAGTTAAACTAGCCCAAGAGTTGGATATGTAACCATTTTTGTCTTTTGAACATGCAACATAGAACATACATTTAGACAACGAAACAAAAACAATCGACACACGTGGACATTGGCGCGTCAAGGACAGACAACAAAGAAGGACATCTAAGAGCTAAATAAAGAGAAATTCAGGACATCTCCCGAATTTCTTTCTTTTTCTAGATGAGCTCTGAAATAGCCTTTTCATTCCTTTTTGCTGACACAGCTCAGAGAGAAGACGACTGTTTTCTAAAACCCTTTCTCTCTCTCTCATATTCTTTACTGGATAAAGAGATTTTCTTTCTGAGGCCTCTTCTCCTTTTCTACATTTCTCTCCCAGGGAGGTCCCTCTCCCTCATGTTTGTGTCGCTCTCACAGGGAAATTTATGTTCCCTTATCTCCCACCCCTGCGGACTGAACGTCTTTGGGAGGGTCAGTGTTCTTAGGCATGCCTATCGTTTTTTCTTTCTGGGCTCCCTCTTCTTTCTGAGCCCCCAAGCGCTTGCCAAGCTCTGTTTCTGACATTTTGTCTTGTAATTCCTGTAACACTCCCTGACCTGCCACGATAATCGGGCTGCACCTTTATTTGGGAGTGAGATGGGAAAAATCCAGGCCAAAACTGCCTCTCAAATTTTACCTTCCCTGCAGTTCTGAACCTGCCCTGCAAGCAGGGGTTCTTCCTCAGGCCCCTTGATGGTGAATCTCCTGGGTTTTGGCACCAAAATGTTGCCCGCACGCACTTATCTCGCCAGCAAGAATGCACGAAGACACCAGGTCCTTCTGCAGTTCTTTTATTATGATGTAGAGGAAAGACCCCGGGCCCCGAGAAGGCACTGTTTTTATACCCCCTGGAGCGGCGCGTACATTTCTGGTTGACTGTTTGCCCATAAATGCATATCTGCCCCGGGATGGGCTGTGACTTGGTGCGCTTTTTCCCTTGCACAAAGGCAGTAAATCTTAAAACTTAGGAGAGCATCGGATGCCAGCGCCATCTCTGCCCACCACGGCTCTCCACATGGAGATACCTCATCTAAATGTAGGAGAGCCTGAGACTCTCTTTTGGAGGGGCTGTGGAGGGCCGAAGCTGAATGAAAAGAACCAGGGCCTGGGTGCAAAAGCTGAACACCTGCCGTCCAGATAATGGTCCAGGGTTCAAGACTTGCTCAACCAGATACCCAGCTGCTTCTCCCAGCCCAGTGCCCCACACCTAACTAAAAGTTGGTTATAGTTGCATGCTGAGTGAAAAGGAAAGGGTTTATAATTCATGATAATCGAGATGTCATTAATGATCTCAGTGAACTAGTTAAGTACAATGTACTGAGCATTTGGGAAGTTAAGTACGTGGCTATAATAGAATCTAAAATGAATTCAGTGAATGACAACATCTAAAAAAAATGTACCTACAAAATTAAAAATATGATAAGCATAGTGATTTGAGAACATTGTGGTCTAAGAAGAAAATATGAATAAAAATAATGAATAAAAGAAGATAAAGCCATAACTGGAAAACTTACCTGAATTTTGATTTGAAATAATATGTTAACAAAAATACACCTCTAGGCACTAAGTAGGTATATCTGTTAGGAATGTATGTCAGTCACATAAACAAATTTTTAACAAACCAACTGTAATGTTCAGTGTTAGGATTCTAAGACATGTCATATTTGACAGTATTTTTACCTGTCACATCATCAAACCTATGTCTGTCAAACAAAAGCTTTCTCTAAGAATTACTATTTGAGAGGTAGAGACATGTTCAGTGATGAAGAATATTGTTGCCCTACTTTAATTATCAGCATCTACATGGTGGCTAACAACCAACCTTAAATCCAGTTCTGGGGGAATCTGAAGCCCTTTTCTGATTTCCTTAGGAATTAGGTACATACATGATACACATACATAGAAACAGATAGAAAACTTGCATAACATAAAGTAAATTAATCCTTAAAAATTCATAGATATTAAAGAAATACATTCTCTTGCTTTGATAAATTGTTACACTCCTACTAAGCACACTTTGGCCTTTTTTAAAAATGCATTTATCCATGTGCTATTAGTTTACACAATATGTGAATAGTAATAAATATAGTTTTTGATTAAAGAACTCTAATTAATCCAAGGGGGCTTATGCATATTGCATATTTTTTTGCAGAACTATATCCAATCATCTCAATTTGGCAAATATGCACATTTAGAACTACTAAAGAAAAGTTACTTGTCAGTAGAATACTTCTTTAATTTTCTCAGCTTACATACCAAGGAATAGAGTTCATCTGTGGTAACTAATTTTATTCCATAGAAATTCTAATTCAAAACCAACATGAGGAGTGCATTTACTGTCCCTGCTTCCTGGTCACCATGATAAGAGCTCCTGAGTTCTGTATGCCCTTGAACCACTATCCTCTGAGTCATTCTGAATCAAATACCTGAAAAATTGAAGTTTCTTTCTGAAGTATTAGTCTCATTAATGAAAGAATTTATAAATGGACTTAATGGAAGCTTGAGGACCATTTAATTATTGTTTTGGGGAAAACAGGATAGGTGAGCATAAATCTTGGTAAAAGAAGCAGTTTTAGGCAAGAAACGATTCCACACTCTCTGTGAGGTCTCTACTCTAAAAATAGGGGATACAGACTAAAACCAACTCAAATAAAACTATACACAAAACAAATAACCACAGCAGGCAGGCTGTCCAAAGTCTGGGACCATATCCCTCTTCTGAAATATTGTTCCTCCCTTTGATATGGGGCTCTTTTGCTCTGACAGTATACAGTGAAATTCTGTAAATTGTTGTTTGATTAAAGGATCACAGTTATATTTTCCGTAGGTCTCAAAAGACATAGTAAAGCTATGAAAGTTTGACTAGGATGAACAAGATCCTAAGTTTAACTCTGGACATTGTTAAGAATAAAAATCAAACAACTGTTTTTTTCTGTTAAAATCATATATAATTTGTGTTGTTATAATATTGTATTATATGTCTTCACTGATTTTATTATATGTCTTGAACTCAAGTTGATAGATGTTTTCTCATTTGATATCATATAAAACATGTAATATCTAATATTGGATTTTTCATTTGAGGAAATAGCACCAGACTGTAAAGTATAGCATAAAAGAGTCTATTCTTGATATCAACTTATTATGTTGCCCTTCTTTTATCTTTGATGACTTAGTTAGGGTTAAGACCACATTCTGGATGCTTGTCGAGCTTGTAGATTGCTCAGTGGTAAGAGCACTTGCTCCCAAATCTGAGTACTTGATATTTCTCCCACAGAATCACTTCTTAAAGGGTGAAAATCAACTCCCACAAGTTGTCCTCTGACTATCACATGCATACCATGACATATATATGACTCCATCCACAAAAGCCTATCCACCATCCATATGAAAAATAAATAGTAGAAAGATAAAGTATGCATATGGAGTTATGTTCTTTTTGACTGCTTATTAGTACAGAAAAATACACTATCATGTATTTATAGAATATAATAATTTGAATTTATTAAACTTGCCACCAGCACCAGAAAATACAAAACCAACAAAACAAAATAAACAAAACTAGTCCAGAACTTAATTATTGAATTATCTTTTGTACATTCATCATCCATTCATTACTTATGAAAATGAATCTTTAGCAAGTAGGTATTAGTAAGCAAAAGAGGAAAATAAAGATGTGTGAATTAGGTCTAAGCATTTGACAACAATTAGCTACACTCCCACTTTAAAGTTTTTGACAGATTTCTGGTCACTTCAACAAGACATTATTGTTTAGGTGAAACAAAAACTTGAAACACAGTCTCAAATAAAAAATAGAAATTAATAATATAGTGTGATATCTACCATTAAAAAAACATTTAGAGAAAAATAATCCAACAGAAAGTATAATTAAAATGTTTTGCCTTCATCATGTTTACATCTTAACTTCTTTTCAAATTGCTCCATTTGTGTGAGCAAATCCGAAGTATCCACTTGTAGTGGCCATATGCCTTAGTCATTTTTACCAAATGGAAAGCTTACTGCCCCAAACGAAATTTTGTTAAATTTTCACAATATGATTGAGTAAATGGTTTTAATTTTGTGTTTTCTTCCTGCCTTAAAACTTAGGCCACAAATATTTTTGGGAGGGGGACAAGATAATTAAATAGCTCTACCCTCCTTTCTTTTTCAATCCCAAGGTAATTTTGCCTTTAGAGAAAACATTTTCAGTCAGCCACTGTCAGCAATTATGTAACTAGTAATCTTCTATCTGTTCCTTTTTTGTCAAAGACCACTGATTAAAGGCCAGCTACACACTGGAAATCTCGACTTAGTGTGGAGAGGTCTACACAAGATGTAGATTTCTTAGCATGTAGGAATCTCAACACAGCAATGTGCTATTGACTGCCCTTGGCCCCTATTGATTCTTCCCTCTCCCACGTGGAAAATATGTTGACTTCTAGATTTCACAAGTCTCATCAAATCACAGCATCAAATTTGATGTCTGTAACCTTACAATCACCTTCAGGTTCAGATGTAGAAGATGATCCTCTTTTGCAAGTCTTTCTTTTCCAAGGTCTTGTAAACTATCAAAACTATTTGGTGCTTGCTACCATAACTTGCTTCAGCTTTACAAAGTCATTCTTCACCCTTTTAATATCCTTTAGTCATAAGTTGAGATTCTTTTTTCTTTTTTTTGGGGGGGGGAGGTATAAGGAATAAATATCTTAAACTGTATAAGTAGTTTTCTAATCCTTTTCAAATCATGATTATTTATATTATCCTTTTAGATGCATATTTTTTTCTGCTTTACTTTTGAGCTTTTACATTCACAGCTCACAACAGGTCAGTGACATTTATATTAATTTTACAGAATGTATATAATGTATCTTGATCATATTCACTACAACATCCCTTTCAACTCTATGTAGGAACCACCAATATATCTTTCTACCAACATAGTGTCTTATTATTTTTTTATCTGATTGAATTGCATTAATGTTGCCTGTGTGCTTTTCAGTATGTTGCCATCTATCAAGGCAGGGACAAACTACTAGTAGTTACTACCCTAAAATTTGTTTGAATATGGGTCTTACTTTATAACCCTTGGTGACTTGAAATTCACTATGTAGAATGTACTGGCATTAAATTCACAGTGATTCACCTGCCTCTGCCTTTTGTGACCTGGGATTTATGATGTGTACCAGTAAATCTAAGCCAATGCTGGAATTTTTAAGTGACTCAACCTTGTATGTGTAACCACTGCTGCTATTTCCTGTCCCTCCTTCCTACAACCTAGCTCTCCCATTCTTTCCATCTTGTCTTAATCAGTGTGCCCCAAGCCTTAGCCTACAAGAGGGAGATTGACATAAATGTTAGATCCATAGCTGAGTACTCATACTCATTTACTCTCAACATTTTAAACAGGAATAAATCTCTGCTTTAGCCACAACTCACTGGAGAGCTGTAATATCTATGAAATAATTGTAGGTGGGGATATAAAATGATGTTTTCCCCTTTCATCAGTGACCATTTGCAAACACTATAGTGGTTCAAATTTTCCATCAGAATATACTCATATAGCTTCAAACTATCCCAATATCCAGAAAATACTGCTTTCTTACATGGCTACGTACTATGTTCTTCTTCACACAAGCCCTGGGGCTCTTACATCCTAGCCCTTGTTGACCTAGTTTGCTAATTTATTACAACTTGAATTTATATGTATTTCTTCTGAAGAATCCATAGAACGATAAATGCATTTTGATCCGTGTAGATGGTAGTTGATAAAACCATGATTATCTCCACCATTTTGTTCTTAGAATTTTCAAAAGTTGTCAAGTTAAGTAAAATTATTAATGAACAGAGGAAGTTTTAATGGAATTTTTGACACAAAAATAGTGGTTTAATTCTTATATAGTCACTGACAAAATAGAATAACTATCATTCATGTTAATGACCAACCCTCAATGTTTTTAGAAAGAAAATTATGATTTTTAAATTCTGCAAAGAAAGCACAGTAGAATCTGATTAAGTGTTTAGGAAATTTCATTTCTGAATTTAAGGGCACAGCTCTTGTTAAGACAATGGTTTTGTTAGTAAGTATTGAAGATTGCAAAAACCAATTCCTTGGCTCACCTAAACAGTGTAATGGAACACTCATACAGAAATTGAAAGGGTCAGAAAACTTCGGTTATATTTTCTTTTATAAAATAATTGAATGGGATTTTGAATTGGAAGAGGTTAAAGAATTCTCTCTCTTTTATTCTTCCTACCAAAGAAGTGAATGCTGTAAGTGAAAATCTCTGATTTCCCAATGTATTCATTGTTAAATTGAAGTGAATTACCCTAAACTTCACTCTAGGTTATACAGTTAACATCAAACAGCATATTAAACTATTTCATCAGCGTGAAGAGGCTAATTTAAATTAACATGCTCTGGAAAAATCAAATTGAATTTGAATTCTAGAAGGTGTATAGATAAAGACCTTGGAACTTAACAGGTTCCTTGTAAAACTGGAGAAAACACATGAATAGTTGGTGAGTTCTGGGATCATCAGCTTAAGTACAGCATAGGGCATTCATTCCAAGGAAGCTGCTCATATGAAAATATTGCTGGTCGTATGTTGATCTCAGTTTACTATAAATCCACTGTGATATCTCAGTCATGAAAAAGAATTATTTCAACTATGTAAGAAGTGTTAGTCCATTGCTTTCTGCACTGTCCACCCACACATATAATATTCAGTAAAATTTAAAACTTATTTTATGGACCTATAAAGGGTATCCATTGCCTGACATCTTGATTTATACCTGTGTACATTGTATGATTTCATCAGGGTGAACAAACCTATCCTCCAAACATTGACATTCTCATAGTAGAAAACATTATAATATTTTTCATTTTAGTTGTTATTTATTTAAAAATTTTAAGATATTTTGTTTTATATGTATGTGACTTTTGTCTAAAATTTCATTTGTGAACCATGTCCATACCAAGTATCTGTAAAGGTTAGAAAAGGTCAAAGGTGTCAGGTCTTTGACTGGGCTACAGATGGTTGAGAGTGACTACGTAGGTGCTGGAATTCAATCTCATGTTCTCTGTAAAATCAAATGAGTTTTATGACTGATCTACCTTTCCATGCCATCTTTCTATAAGTATTTTACTTTAATAAAATATAATTATATTGTTCCCCCTTCCCTTTATTACCCAACACCTCCCATTTCCTTTTTCTTTAACCGATCCCATAATCTCCCACTCTCTATCTTATCAATGGCCTATTTTCTTTGATTATCATTATTATTATCATTAGTGTGTGTGTGTGTGTGTGTGTGTGTGTATACATCCTGCTGAGTCTCTATTTTTAAATATGTATTCCACACTGTCATCATTTCTAGTCAATGTAGTAGAACACAAGAATTGAATTTTTTTTCTTTCTAGATACATCTTCCTATTCATTAATCAGATTATTCAAATTAATCAAATTAGAATTATTTTTACAAAGTAAATCAGGTATCAATAATAATTAGAATCAATAATTCTAATTTGATTTACTTTGTAATAATTCATTTCCAGCATCATTCTCTACCTTGCAAATTCCTGGCCTTTGATAATCACAATTTAGTTTGTAGTCAAGCTCTATGAAATCAGATTAGATTTCATGCATTGATGATATCATGCAGTGCTTTTCTCTCCATGCCTTGCACAGTTCCATCTATCTTGTTGTAAACGACATTTTCTCCCCCATGTATCCCACCTCATTGACTTATTGCTTGACAGACTTACTTGTTTCTGCTTTGTGGCTGTAGTGAATGATGCTGTATTACAGGGAGTGTATATGTCACTTTGACATCCTCATTCCATCCCTTTGCATATGTTGAGGTGTGAGATTGCTAGATTATATGCAGTTCCATTCTTAATTTTTTGAAAAATCTCCATGTTACTTCCAATTATGACTATTAATTTCATTCCCACACACTGTAGATGAAGAATCTTTTTTCATATCTTCAGAAGCCAGCTTATTTTTTAAAAAATTATGTCATAAACACTAGAGAGAAATCACATCTTGTGTAGTTTTGATTCTCATTGCCCTGATGGTGTGAAATTTTGATGTTTACCATGCACCTTTTAGTCATTTGTTTGCTTCTTTTCAGAATTATCTACTCGATACTTGTGATCAGTTTTCAATAAGATGCTGAGTATTTTTTTATTGATATATATACATATATGTATATATATATGTGTGTGTAAATATATTAAACATAATATATGGATAGGTTAAAGGGAAACTAGTTATTCAAGGGTAAGCAAGACTTCTGCAGATGGCTGAAAACTGTGCTACAAGAGGAAATTTGAATGAACTTCGAGAAGCTAAGAGTGGCTAGCTTTATTGTCTATTCCAATGAGGTCAGGAATATAACCAGTGATAGGATTTCCAGAGCTTCAGTTTGTATCTAAGTCTGGCAAACTTATGTAAATCCAGACTTGCTAATCAGCAAGACACAATGACTCTGAGTACAGAATTGACTGTCCTTGAAGATGCTACAAATATCTATATGACTTCTTTACTTACTTTAACATTTTGTGGAAATTTACAATTGTCTAGAAGCATTTTTGGAGGATATATAGAGTTTTTTTTTTGAAAATTCAGTACATAATACATTGTCTCTTAACTATTTTGTTCATCTAAAGTGTCATTTTCTGATATTCACATAATCCTGATCTTATGCTGTTTTGTTGAATAAACAACAATTAAGTAATCTCATATTGGAAAGAGTATCTTAAATAATATCAATAATAAATATTAATGTGGTTAAACCTCCTGTTTGTTGCCATGAAGGTGACAGACAATTAAATATTTAAAAAAATAATTGTTGTGAATGTTCCTGTTTATGTACTGTATGCATTATGTATTGTGTGTGTGCATCTATTTTTATGTATGATTATGAATACTTGTTTGACTCTGTGTCTGTGTGTGTGTGGGTGTGTGTATGTGTGAATCCTGGCCTTCTTCCTTTTTTTGAGGCAGAATCTCTGTTATATTTCTTCTGGATAACCTTAGAGCTGCTATTATCTTTACCTCTCATTTTCCTGCAGAAACACTTAGATATATCTACTACACTGTCTAGGTTCTTTGCGGCTCCTAAGGAGTGGAAGTTATGTCCTTATGGTTGCATGGCAAATCCTGACGCAGTGAGCAATACATAGCACACTACTAATTTTTTTTTTTTGCTGTTGTTTCTTCAATCAACTAACTTATCATTTCAGAGTAAACAAATGGATACATTATAGTTTATTTCCAAAATAAATACCTGATTTACTTTGTAAAAATAATTCTAATTAGCTGTAAACCTCCATGCTTTACTCATTTTCAACAGAATAGGGAGTACTATGTAAGACAACTAATCTGGCTGGAAGAGAGTTAGAAGAAAATTGTATGCCTAGAGTTTCACCTTTTCCAGATTCATTTCAGCTACTGGCAGTAGGCACACACACACACACACACACACACACACACACACACCATCCCATGATGACACATACCTTTAATCCCAACATTCAGGAGGGAATGGCAAGGAGATCTTTGTGAATGTGAGACCAGCCTAGTTGACAAACAAAGGAAACTCCAAGGGGCCCCATATAGAAAGAGCTTGTCAATAAAGAAAAAAAAATATATTGAGACTCATGCAGATAGCTTTAACAAAGGGGGCAGAATATGAGTAGACCCAATCAGCATGCTATTCTCTACTCCATATTGAGGTTTTGAACTGTTCTCGGAGATATAGGCTAGATATGTCCTATGTATGTCTGCTGATTTTTCAGGTATTTCCCTGATGCATTGTTTCTCTGCTTTCCTCAGTTCATATCCAGAGTTTGGGACTTTTAGTTTTATATCTCCATTGCTCCAAATGTCCAACATAATTTTCCAAGCTTGAAGGGTGTACTTCCACTGTGCCACTAATTTAATCTTCTGCTTTGTTTCTTCTTGAAGCCATATTTGGGTTATATTATAAATTTCTTACATGTGTAAACTGTATGAATTAAAGCATTCATTGCTTTTGTTCAAGCTGCTTCTATATTTACTCTCAAGGAAGTGTCCCATTGAATCATTGAATGTTTGCAAGAACAGCTCATTGGTGGGCCTGGACTCTACCTTGGCCCCTCTTTTATGAGGTGATAGTATTTGATTTTTGATTCTGACAATATTTGTTTCCTCATTATCTTATTTTTAAAAGAGAAAAAAACCCTTTATTTTCCAATGAATCTCTCTAGGCAATTCATTCAGATCATTCTGATAAGACTGGATTTTTAAAAAATTAGATTAAAGAGATTCCTACTACAAGCATACATTTAATGTGTCCATGTTAGTTGATCTCTCAATAAGATAATTTTCTGGGTATAATTATATAATGTTTGATGGAATAGAAGATATTTATTAGTCTGGTAAAAACAACTGAACAATAGGAAATAGAAGAACATAGTGAGGGGTTTGAAACTTTTGCACATGCATGTATGTATGTTGTGGACAGTTATCAGAATGTCTTTGTATAAAAGAAGCAATTTTCAGAACTCAGAATTGATGCACTGCTGATATAACCCACAGCAAGTCCTCCTCTTTTGGCTGTGAGAGAGCTTAGTTATAAAAATCCACATCTTTGATAAGTTCTAAGTCTAGTAAGGTGAAGGGCATACTGATTAATTGATAAAGAATTGTGCAATGTCATGGTTTCTTTAAAAAATAGGTGCTATCACAAAATGTAATAACTGAAGATTTTAATAGAAGATAGTCATAAAGTGTTTTTTATTAAGAGAAAGGACATGAGATTGTAACTCATGTCCTCCTAACCAGCACTTCTAACCAACAACTGTAGGATACCTTATTATTCTTAGAAAAGTAATCCTGGAAGGTCAAACAATGATAGTGGGCAAGAAAGCCCAGTGTAGCTGTGGGGCAGGCTGGCTATCCTTTTTAATGCTTTCTCTTGTAAATGATATTTAGATTAATTATTTGAGAATTTCATGCAATGTAGTTTGTATATGATCAGTCCTCCCAGCTCCTCCCCTAATAAATCTCCCAAACTTCTTCCTCTTATTTCTCCTCGTCAATCTTCTCTTTCTTATTTTTTTTTGTTTTTTTCTCCAATAAGTCCAGGGTGGGTATTCCTACTGGTTTTGAATTGGGGCCTGCCCTAGCATGTGGTTTCTCTACCAGTGGCACATCATTTAAAGAAAACTGACTCCCCATCTCCCAGCAGTTATGAAACACCAACAGCTTCCCAACAAGTGATGGGATTTTATGCAGTAATGTATGTACTTTCAAACATTGACCCAGGAGGGAAGAAATGAGAACTGAATACCTAAGTTTGTCTCCTCACCTCTATCGTTCATGGCAGGCAACGGAGTTCATATAAAGCCAAACTTACTGATCAGACACCTGAAGTGCAGAATGAAATACAGAACAGGGAGCAAAAGTGACCAGCAAACTTCTGGGTACTTACCACCATGCCTGGGATGCATTGGATAGTTGTTGAGTAACAGCATGGGTAGATTAATAAGTGATTGAAAAAAAAACTAATGTTTATTTTTCATGTTAAATGAACATTAATCGTTTCTTTTTTGGCAGTTCAACCACTCTCAGTTTGAAACATTTATAATTATAGGAATCTGATGAGGTGGGGGAAATTTTCTTCAAATATAAAGACTTTGAAGATAGATATTGTTAGTATGTTTCTATATGTAATACGGTTTGGCAGTGTGATAGTCGGGGATATCTGTAAACTAGAGGATAAATTGTCCCATTCATTGTACTCTTTGCTGTATCATTCAAGGTGAATGCAGCCTCATCAACCTCACAGGACAGGATCCACCCAAAAACTGACAGTTCCCTAATTTCTGGTGATTTTGTGCTCTGGACTCCATTATTCTCTTGTTCTTTCTGTCAATGTATTTATATCCTTTAAATAAAGTCATTTTCTGCTTCAGTTAGCCCCATTCATTTTCACTGTTTGCATAGTGGGAAAACACTCTGTGTTTGTTCCAATGACCTAGAGATATTAGTTCAGAATTCACTCTTTAAACTTGGATAAAAGGATACTGATGGCAGTTTGAAGATAGAAGTTTCTATATAATCTTGTACTTGCCATTTTTTTCATAGTCAACATTCAAAATCCAATGTTGAAAATTAAAATAATGGTTTTTACCTAATTGCTGAATAATCACAATTTCAATAGTTGAGACATTGTTAGATAAGATGTTTTGTAAAATGAGTGAGTTCGGATATTAACTTCTACCAGAAATCTCCTAAGAAACCTTTCTAGAGGAAACATAAATTTTAACCCTAAACTTACATTTGCTTGTTTTTAACATTGTCTTCATTTGCATTTCAGGCTGACCTTAAACTCATACTTAAACTTGGTATCTTCTTCCATCTGTCTCTATTGAAATAACAAGCATGGACCACTACATTCAACTGATATGGAACATTTAAAAGTATATTCTGGCGTAATGGCTTGATAATTTAGAAAAGCCTTTTAATGCCATGTCATCAGGAGAATCTTTAGCACTGAAATATTTATTAAGCTGAAAATCAGGACTGAAGATATGATTCCATGGTTAAGAGCACATACTGCTCTTCCAGAGGTTCTGAATTCAGTTTTCAGCAAACACATGGTGGCTCACAAGCCTTTATAACTACAAGTCTAGGGAATTCGCACCCTTCTCTGGCCTCAGAAGGCTCTTGCACAAATGTAGATCTATAGGCATACACAAGTACATGCTCATGTTCATGTGTACACATGTGTACACGCATGCACACACACACACACACACACATCTCTTACAATTATGAAAACAACATAAACAGCAATTTTTTTCTTCAACTAAGTTTTTGGGACAGTTTTACTTAACTAATGGGAGATAAATCATTACTACATCTTGTTCAAAGACAATAAAAAGTGTTTTGATTCTTTTGTGTCTTTTTTCAGAAACTATTAAATTTACCTTAGAGTGGCTTCCCTACTCATTCACTATAGACACTTAGGATAGATAATTGCTCAAGCTCTATGTTTTATTATGGTTCTTTTCTACAAGACCATCTACAGAGGTAACTGTAGTGGTCATCATAGAAAAGTGGCTGTAGCTCTCTCTGTAGAGGGAACTCCCTATAAAGGAGGACTTAAATGATTTGATATGCTATGCAGACATAACTATGCCTGTCATTTAAAGAATACTTGATAAATACCTGGCTAAAAGAGAAAACAATACCATCATCAAGTAGCTAAATAATAATTATTATAATTATATAATGAAGTCGATAGTAAAAAATATTCGTAACAGTCGTAGTACTAATAAACAATACAAAAAGTTCTGTAAAATAAATGGAGAATGAGATGGAAAACAAAACGAGCCAGAATCAAATAAAACGTTTCAGCAGGTTTGCTGATTTGTTTACACTTCTTAGGATAATCATCTCCCATATTGTCTATACATTTTACAAATCCTCTTAAATAATAATAAGCAAGATAAAAAGGAAAGAAAGGCAGATAGACAGAGAGATAAGCATTCTCAGGAAGGATACGTTTATTGGATGAATATAGATGAGATGGGTTTCTTTCAAATGGCTATGTAAACAGTATGATGCAATGAGCCACACCCTTAACAATGCCATCACAATGAATGATGAGTTTCACTCTCCATTTACTTATTTACTTGCTTATTTTTACCGAAATTCAGTCTAGATCAATGACATCACAAGGCAGTTTGCTTCCTTGACAGGATAGCTTTCTGGTATATTGCAAGTGGAGAGGTTGAAGATGTGGCAGAAAGAGAGGGGTGGGTGGAAATAAAAAAATTAATGTACATTTCCAGAGGATGAAGGAACTGCTCCAGGACTCCTGAAAGGTGCTGTGCAAGAGGAAATTAATGTACAAGTTTAGAGAATAAATGAATGAAGTTCATTTATTTACATACATTTTAATATATATTTATTTTCATATATTTACAGTAGTAAATGGCATACAAGGACACATGTAAAGTGGCAAATGGAGAAGGGGGAGGATAGTGACAAAGCCTAAATAAAGAACAAATTCAGTTTTGAACACATGGCTTTTGTAGGAAAGCACTAAGACAATAACTGCTCTGTTGTCTTTGACTTTTGTTCCTACATTTCCACTTTCAGTTTGAAGGGATGGGGTTTTTGGATGATTAGAGTTCAATCTGTAGCTTCTTGGATGTCTGACAACTTTGAGATGGGAAGGAGTTGAGGAAGCTGTCAAAATAAATTGCCCTCATAAGGCAAAAGAGTCAAGCTCTGCATTCTTTTCCATGCTGGGAGGGAAAGTGTGTAGTCAGCTCAAATGCAGCCCTGTGCTTCAGCAACCCACTGCATGGCAGAGGCAGATATATTGGTCAAGGGTGAATATTCAAGGACACATGTTTGGAATCCTTATGCACTTCTTAAGTTTTTTGTTTTGTTTTTCTTCAAGTAAGTCAGTTTCTTGTCCCAAGGGCAAGGTTTTAGGATCTGAACATTCATGTTTAGTAAAGGAATGAGATATGCTAGTAGTAGTGATGTTTAAAAATAGTGTCTTAGCTCCCTGCCCCATCTTTCACTATTTAAGTAAGCTTTAGTTCTCTCCCCATTGCAGTATTTCTCTAGAGCAAACGTACTATTAATTTTGGAATTTAGTGACTTATTTTTTCTTTCTTCTTTAATATTATTTTTATTGTTAATGAATCTCATACCTATATGTAATGTGTTTTGATCAGTTTATCATCCTTCTCATCTCTTCCAAGCCCCTGTCTACCTCCCCACACTACTTTTTCCTGTCAGTCTCCTGTGCTTGTGTTTACTGTTTTGTTTGTTTTTGTTTTTATTCTTCTCTCATACATTACATCCCAAGCAATTTTCTCCCACTCCACTCTTCTCATTTATCTATCCCAACTCTCCTCCTGTCTACTTCTTCTCTCCCAGATCTATTCCCCCTTCATTTCCCTTCAGAGAAGAACAGGCCTACCAAGGCACTCAACCTAACACAGCATAAGAAGCTATAATAAGACTACACACAAATCCTTCTATCAAGGTTGGGTGAGGAAGTGTAGTCAGAGGAAGAGGGTCCCAAGAGCAGGTAAAAGAGTAAGAAACACCTTCACTCCTGCAGTTAGAAGTCCCACAAAACACCAAACTATCAACCATAACATATATGCAGAGAACCTAGCACATTCTCCTGCATGCTCTGCAGTGGCCTCTTCAGTCTCTGTGAGCTCCAAAGAGCACTGCTTAGTTGATTCTGTGTACATTGTTCTCCTGGTGTCCTATACAATTCTCCCTCGTACAATTCTACCTCCCCTTCTTCTGCTGGCATTTCTAGAATTCTAGGTGAAAGGACATAATGGAGATTTCCAATTATGTCTCTCTCTGCCTTATGTTTGTCAGTATATAATTCTTATCACAGTTTCCCCTCTCCTCTCCACCTACTTTTCTAAATTTATGTGAATTTTAATGCTTCTGTCTCTGTCTTAGGGACATCCACTAATTACTTTTCATTCACTGGAAATAGATTAATTCATTGTTATGTAAATAAACATGACTATATATGTCAGCAGTTGCTGTGCTATTGTTAAAGAGAACAAGATATTTTATGTCTTCTCTCTGTCCTCTGGCAACTAACCATTTCACATTTAAACCCCCGGAACATTTTAAAACATGCAGAAAATCTCCTTTGTGAGTTGCAGAGTGACTTTCAGGAATGCTCTCTGCCTGTGGTACAGTTTAGACAAAACCATTATCCCCCCAAACCTTGCGATAATGACAGAACACATGCCGTGTAATGTAAACTCACAGCCCGGTGCTGGGCAGGCATGATTAGACTGTCATCTTCCCCAACAGCAGCCGCAGGAGGAGAATACAAAGTAAAATAATCTTATTTATTACAGGCCTTTTGTAGTGGATCTGGAACTCTTATGCAATTGACATTTTTGTTTGTGTTTTTGAACTATGAGTTGAGGACTAATTTAAATTAATTAATTCACAGTCTACAAAAATACTGTTAATAAGATGAAGTCACCTTTATGTTCCCTACTTCAATGTGTTTTGCCAAAAATATGCATTATTAATTTTAAACTATGATTGTGGCTTTGTATTGTTTGCAAAATTAAAATTAGAATATGTCTGAATCTAAAAGGAAGCTGGCATTTCAGAATATTTACTTGTTCTATACTTAATTCATGTCTTTATATACTCTATCTGAACTAACACTAATGCTATATAATCATACATAAACATTAACATATGTGTGTGTATGTCAAACATGCATTCTTTCTCATAGCGGTCTTTGAATTTTCATACATCTTAGAGGAAATTATAGTATCCAATGAGAAATCAAAATCACCAAGTTCTTGAATGTTTCCTGGCTTTAAATTTATTTGAATTGAAAATAATTCTAGGTCTATGCCTTCCTTCCTGGCTGTGATCATTAAAGAAGATATATGTAGTCAGACACTTTGGGAACATGGGGAAAACTGAAATGACAGAGGGTTGCCTGTCATTCGTAAGAGAACCAGAAAGTAGTCACAACATTTCAAGGATACAAAAAAGGACTTGTTCTTTGGTTTGCTCAAAGCCATTACTCCAACTCTCCTGATTTAATTATGGGATGCTGCAAAGGAGTGACAGGGGAAAAAGTTAAAGAACTGCAGCCTTCTTATAGAAAGCTCAGACATCTCTGCCCATCTGACAGACAGAGGAAGGCATTGCCCAGCTCATTCAGCTCCTAGTCTTCCTGTTTCACACTGTCAAGGAGATGCTGTCTCCTGTCAGAGTGCTGGCTCTCTAGGAGATGCTCAGATTAGAAACTGTCCAGAAAGATTCAACACATTTTCTGCCATTGCACAATGGGGGCCAGGACGTAAGGATTTTACTTCACTGGATGCAGTTGGCATCTTGAAGCATTAGTTTGTCAAAGTACTGACAGCTCCTGGTTGTTGGCATCATGGGTTCATTTCCTTCCCAAATGGTTAATTCATGAAATTAACCTTGTATGAATGTCTGCTTGCGTTTTGAAGGGTCATCAGATACAAATGAGTGGAATAAACAAATCATTTCATTACTTCTAACATATTTTCATTTCATCTCTCAATTTTTTTTCTTTTAGATAGACCTCAGTAGCCTTGGCTTTCTATCAGGGATACTGTATTTGAGACCTAATGAGACTATAATAAATTATATTATTTCTCTTGCATATATTCTGGTCAGAGCCTTCAGCTATAATTTTTTTTTCTGGAAGACACATAAAAGGATATTGATACGCAATGGTTGTACCAATACAGATTTTATACATCAAAAAATATGATGATGCTATATGTTTTGGTGGGGTGCATTTCTATATCCATGTTTTAATCTATGTTCCAGAAAAAAATGTCTACAAGTTCCTTGAGCCCCAATAAAGTCAAGCCGATTTTCATTCATTTAGCAATATGAAATATTACTGAGTCAAAGGAGAATGTGTCCTGGATTGTCACTTCATTCAACTTAGTTGAACTATTCAATCATATACACACATTTGTTTCATTTTTATTTCCTTTTCTCTGACATATGTTCAATAACAAAACAGAACTTGAGAGGCTAGAGTAGAGCCTTAATGAAACTTAACAGTTGGAAGATTTTCTGAAGTGATCAAGGTGCAGGATCATGATTAGGTTCAAAAGGTGTGCAAAGAAAGTTGCATTAACCAGCCCTGCTCTGAGTCACACACATTATCTTATGAATCCAACCTTTTCTTTCATTAAGCTCTCACAATGATCATACTTATAGAGAATGATGCTTTTGTTACCAACACATAAAGGCATGAGACTGGGGATGAGAAGGGATAACGTCTCTATTAAAAGACACCATCTTTTAGTATCTTTCCAATGTTGGAAACATTGTTTCAGTTTTCAATCTCTTAATTTTATGTGAATAATAATTATGTCTTTTTCACAGTTTGAGTGTGGAGTTTCTGTGAAGTAAACTTGAACATGTTGATATAGTAGTAAAAAGTGAGATACTTTAACATCACAGAAATTAATAGATATAAAGACAAGACTGTTTTATGTTTTACTTAATAATAAGACTAAAGTATTTTGCAACAGAGTAGAGAAAGAAATCAGAGATTCACATTACTTACCTGCTATTTTAATAAGGATATGCATGCTGTATATATTAGTGCAGGTCTGTAATCTCTGTGCTAGACATAGGCAGGAGGAAAAATGCAGTTCAGGACCATCAGGGTCTATATGGGTGAACCTGTATCCAAACAAGAAAACAAAAGCAATCAGTAAAGCAATATATGGTGATTATTAGCAGTTATGACTGTCCATTGTGCAGCACCTGAAAGAAAAAAAACAGAATAAAATACAGAAAGATTTATTTTATTATCTCTCTAAGATTTTGTCTAAAAACCCAGTAGCATTTTTCTTTTGTTGTTACTGTTGTTGCTATTGTTATTGTTGTGTGGATATATCTTATCATGGTTGATGATGAATTAGAGACTATCTCAAAAAGTTTGGTTGGAGAAATAAGCAATGTTGGAAAAGAAAAGGAAACAATTCTAAAAATACTGAAATTTCTCTCTTGTCCTGAAGAAATTGAATGACAATGTTAATTGACTTGGGACTAGAATGAAAGCTTCTATGGGTGGAAATTATATAGGGTAAAATTTGATGAACTTATTTTTATTTAATTTCATTTTTTGTCAAATTTCTTTTCTTGTCTTATCTCTAAATTGTGACTCATAAATTGGATGGTTATTAAAGGTCTTTTAAATTTCTTATTTGTTTATTTATTGTTTTTAAGTCATGGTTTCTCTGTATAACGCTGGCTATCCTTGAAATTGTTCTGTAGATCAGGTTGATCTCTAACTCAAATTCTTTTCATTTCTACTGTCCACTTTTCAGAATAATATATTCATCTGCAAAATAAAGGGCAATCTGAAAAGAGAGATTGCTAAGGAAATATTCTGTGGATTTTGAATTGATGATTTGATTGATTATATAGCTAAAAATCTTAGAAGCCTGAGGACCAAAGCAATGAGGAGTTTCATCAAGTTTTATACATGGCTTTGTCTCTGATTGTGTGTGAAGTCTCCTTTCTATAACCTCACTCAGTGACAGTATCTATTAGGATAATTTCTTCCAAACCATAATTATAGAAAATTCTTGGTTTGTTATTGTTTGAAGTCTTTGAAAATAGCATAAAGAATAAGGACTTGACCACTCTTTTGAAATCAATATCCATCAGTTATTATTTTCTCCTGAGTCTCAATATGCCCCTCCACCTGTCCCTGCACAATTACTTAGTAATAAAAAAATGCTAAGTATCTCAAAGAACTATTATTCTGCTATGTTGGAGGAGGACTCAAGTTGTGGAGGAAGAGCTAAGACATGACGCTTAAGTTGAAAACACTAAATGATTTTTACTATCTCTCCATTATCAAAATGAAAAGGATATAATTTAGATTTGAAGAGAGGTACATCCTCATGTATATCAGGCTATCTTTGAACATCTGTGTAGCCCAGGAAGGATTAATATAAACTCTTGACTCTTCTGCTTATAATTGTCAGATGTTTGAATAAAACTCTGTGATATTATGTCTGACTAAAAGAATATTTCTAATCTCAAAATTAACATGATTGAGAAGTAAACTCAAGTCCTCACTACTGTGTATCATTCTCACTGGCAGTTTTACTTGCTTTTGGAGTTTGGAGGTGCTCAGTGAATGTGGATGAGCTTCTTTTCTTTAGGTACTTTTCACTCATTATGAACTCTGTACACCTAGCAGATGCACTTTCTGGGTAGGTCGTTAATTTTTATAGATGTCAGCCAAGATAAAGATCCAGGTCATCAAAGAAAATGACTTTTTCTTCTCATTTAAAATATGTTTCTTAGAGAAATAGTTAGAATCACTTAAAGTGAGGACAATTATTCACAGGTCAATGATTCATAAAAAGGCAAAGCTTTCTCAATTAGCAAGATACTAATGAACATGCAGTTTTAATACCTACAAAAACATAAGACACTCAAACCTATGGGAATTATATGTTTGACAAGAACTTATACTGATGAACTTTTTCTCTGAGTCTTCTTAATAAATAAATATAAGTCTTCTCAAGTTCTACCCAAATATAGAAGAGCAAATAGTGGTCAGTATACTCTTAGGGTGTACTCAGAATCATAGACAAGTGGAAAAGTCTGGTTCATAAATTAAAGAGAATTGGTAGGCTTTGTCAAATGCCAATTATAGTAAGATTGTATTATATAAATGTGATGCTAGCAAAACACAGAAAAGTGCTATAATATAGAATAATACTAGACTATAGACATTGTATAGTACTAAAGAAAAAATGAACATGTAGACCTATGCATGAATGCTATGTTGGTCATGTTACTTAAAGACTAACGGTGAGAGTGAAGGAAGATGACATAGGAATCTCAAAATATCATAAGGAGTCAATAATTCTTTTCTTTAATAAGACTTATGTGTAACCATTCCATTAACACTTATCAGGAAAGGTCTCATTCTCAAGTGGTATGTTAAGACATAGAGCTAAATTATGCATACACTCTTCATTGACTTCAAGAGCACTTTTCTTTATTCATTCAACAAAACTTAATATAAGTTATTTCAATAGATTTCAGATGTATATATGCGATATATTCTGCTTATTCATTCTTGTTTCTGTTTTAAAAGATCATAAACTTATATATGCTCTTTTAAAGACTATCAATGAGAAATCTCTTTCTTGATTTGAAGTACATTTCATATATGGTATTACAGACAAATAATATTGATTTGTCCAATTTTACTTCAAAATAGTATATTTTTCAAAATAAATTTTATTGATTATTTTAAGTTTCATATAATGTATCCCATCACACTCCCAGTCTTTCCAGGTCGGCCTCTATGCCTTGTGACCTGCTCCCACTCAACCTCCATTCAAGCCCAAAAGAAAAAGAGGAAAAGAGGAACAACAAACAAAACAACACAAGTTTAATTTTTGTTGCCCATATAATCACTGGATCATGATCAAACTCCCAGTGTCCAGCCTCTTAAAGAAAACTGAGTTAATCCCCACCCATCAACTGTGGAGTGCTATATTTTAGCATCTTTACCACACTTATTTTGTTTGTTTGTTTGTTTGTTTGTTTTGTTTTTGCTCAAGACAGGGATTTTTCTGTGTAATAACATGGCTTTGTCATAGAACTCTCTTTGTAGACACGTTAACCTTGAACCCACAGAGATACTCTTTTTTTTTATTGGATATTTTATTTATTTATATTTCAGATGTCATCCCCTTTTCCGATTTACCCTCCTATCCAATCCCCCCTCCTCCTTTTTGCTTATTATACCATTTTTATCAGATGCAAGTATTAAAATCAGTTCTAGGTTGAGGAACTAGCAATACAATAGATGCAAATAATCAAGGAACAAGCAAGGCAATTAAAAAAAATCTGTGAACACTCTTGGAGTATATTTTTCATAATTCTACTACCTCTCTGGATGTTTCAATTTTGCATAGTGAGCTTATGAATTTTAAGAATGCTGCTCTGCTGAGCTTTGATGCAGTAGATACTGCTGATAAAATTACCCATGGCCTGAGTTCAATATTTCTGTTTTGGTCAAGCTTCAGGAATGAGATACTCTTGCCTCTTATCCTGAGTGCTGGTAGCAAAAATGTACACCAACATACCTGGCTCTGTTATCATAATTTTTAATAGTTCTCTTTGATGACTTTTTGTCTAGGCAGATAACTTTCTAGTTGGGGGTTGGGGGAAGTGGCATGCCATGAGTAAGGGTTGTAACAGAAGCCTTCTATGATTCTCTTTCTCAACTGTGAGTCTTCACTCATCCATACCACTGCAAAATTAAATTCTTTCCCTTTCCAGTTAGCTGGAGCACATATGAGAGACTTTTGTAGTTTCTGGTGACAGTAGAGACCATGGACAGCCACATAGCCTTTGGCATCAGGAAGTACCATGGACCTCAGCATGATCTCCAGTGGTAGGACAGACCACAAACATCAACATGACATTCTGCCACAACAAAGATCATAGATATCAACATGGCCCTTGGCAGCATCATGGGCTATGAACTTTAACATGACCTCCAGGGCATTGGGCACAGATACCAACATGGCAGTCTGGCTCATGGATTTCAACTAGCTTCATGTAGCAGCACACACTAAAGACACCAACATGGCCTCAGCTGACAGCACAGGCCACTCACATCAATATGGTCCCAGATGCATGGGCATCAACATGGCTTCAGGCTGCAGCAGAGATCATGGACATGCACATGGTCTTTGGTGGCAACATGGACCACAGACATTGACATAACTCTTAGCTGGATTAGCACTATGAACCTCACTTTTACTTTGAAAGATATGAAAAAAGAAAAAGAAAAAAGTCACAAATTTAATGTTTCTGAGACGAATAGGGACCAGACTGTATACTGCACATGGAGATTAATGAATCATAGTCCATGAAACATACAACATAGACTTCTGTGCCATGTAGCCCTGAACACTACCTCTAATTTTTCAGCTGATATTAAATAATCTTTCAAAGATTTGTAGCATTATCTTGGCCTTGGCATAGGTAAATTCTTCTGACTAGGATTATAAAAAAAGATAACTGGACATAAAATGCAATATTTGTGCCCCATACATAAGTGAAGTATTTTCTAAGCAAACTTACCATAAAGAAATGAAGTTATAGTCCTGCAAGGTGACACTCCTTTAGCCCTAACACTAAGGAGGTAAAGACTGAAGGATTTTTTTCCTAGTTTGAGGCCAGCCTGGTCTACACAGTGTACTACATACACTTTATTAAGTAATCACTTTTGTTACTCATTTTGAATCTAGAGACATACAGTCCTCTAACATTTTTAAGTATCAATTTGGAAGGAAGAGAGCACTTAGATACCTTTTTTAGTGTTATATTTAGGAGAATTGCATTATCATCCTTTAAGAAATAGAAAAACATTTCTTATGTGTTTATCATCTCTACATAACTGGAAGATTCTTTAGCAAGGGAAGTTCATATTACTCATTCTTGTATTCATAACAGTTGACAGATTGAAAAAACCCTCAAAATATGGTTGCTGAAATCATAATGTCCATGGTATTCAAGATGACATTATGAATAAATAGTATAATAATTCAAAATAAATTGATGATATCTGGTAGATTATATTAAAAATAGTACTGGATTAAGAGAAGACAAATCGTGATTTTAGGTCCTGATCTATGGGAAACTTGACAAAAGTAAAGCAATTTTGAGCCCCAATTTCTGAATCTAAAAAGTAAGGGCTATTTTTAAGTCACTTTGTCCCACTATGATATCAATATTTTATCTGTTTATCATTGATTTCTGTATAGCTAAGCATGTGAAACATATATCATTACAGCATGTATGTATGTATGTGGAAAATATTTTTGAGCAAGTGCTACAATTTCTATTGATGCAAGATATATATAAAAGAGTTGTCCCTTTATGAGAATACTTATACTCCAAGTATCAGAATTTATGCAATTAAAATAGTTCTCTATTTGTAGCCTTTATCTCATTGCTTTAGAATTCTACATCCCATTTTCTTTTAACTTTTTTTTGATATGGCCACTCTACTGACATTTACATATTGAATTTATTTCTGAAATGTTTACAATTTTTATTACTGAAGCCTTATATATTTATATTTAGAGAACAGGTACATTAGAATTCTTTGTTTCTCATACCCTAACTTTGTTCAAACATAATTACTTTGCATGAGCTATACAGGAATTTTGAAATGAAGATAGAGTTTAATAAGTGCAGTGAGTGTGCCCCCAACCTGTACACAGCAGTGCTGTATGCAACCTAAACATGTTAGGGAAGAGAAAAATTGCATGAATAACTCAACATGGTAGCTTATCTCAGAAACCATTTACCATAGGCATTTAATAATACCATGTCTCAGAGGTGCCAAGTAGGCAGCTAAACTTGGTTTTCACTATAATTTTTCGATGAGTTCGAAAGTGAAAATATGCAGAAAGCCTATATGGTTTGAGTTAGAAAAAATATGTGTCCATAATACTCAAAGGATCACTTCAATAGTTATTTTTTAATGAGTTAAAAAATGTATAGGAGGAATGTAATTTATTTTTCTTTAAAAGCATAAATGCTTCCTCTTTGGACTTTCAGCTCTAAAGCAAGAAGACCACAATGCAAGGCACTAGCAATATAGAGCATAGCAATGCATCTCCCACTGTTGCTCTCTAAAGGTGAAATGCAATCATTGGAATAAACATTTTGTATTTAAATTTCTCTGTGTTCACATCTGGCAATATAAATGAAAGTTTCTTCTTTTGAGGGAAAGAGTGCAAGTTGATGCCAAAATTGCTTTTCCGTGAAGAAGAATGTGATGTGTTTAATTCAGTTTATAAATTTTACCCAAAGGTTTTATGCCAATACAAGGCATTTTATTACATTTACCTTCATAGGTCACTAGGGTACAAGCCAAAATTCACAATGAGTTTTATTTTAGGCTCAAAGAAGGTCATTTGTTGTTATCGTTCAGCACTGTAGTGATGATTTTCAAAACTTTTAGTGCTAGGGATATAGAAACAGAGTTCCCTGTCTTACTCAAATTCATAATTTTGCAAACCCTTTTCCAGAAAAAAAAAGAGCCACCAGAGGCATGCTATTATTTTAAAATTAATTTTATTTATAAGAAGAATCATCAGAGAAATTCAGACTGTGATAGCTATGATAGCCTTAACCTTGAGAGAAACTGCAGGGATACTAGACAACTGGCCAATGAAATAGCTGTGAAAAGGCTAAACTGATTATATACAAGATGGCCACATTGATGTTCATAGAATTCTTAAGGACAAAATAAAAAACATTAATGCTATGATTAACATGAAGGTCTATGCCCTTCATAGTTGAACTCAGGATCAGAGGAAGAGAATGAAAGAGGGGAACAATATCCTGGAACCCCACATATATGTGTACCCCACCCTTTGTGTCAAAACCTAGTCAATTTTGCTTATTCTTCATCTTCAGAAACTTTTTTGCCCTTGAGGATTGTTAGATATTCAAAACAGCTACAATTGCTCATTACAGGAAAATAATCATGGAAAGAGTAAAAATATAGTGGCATGAACATGAGCATACATTGAGTGTTTGGGCAAAAGACATGGAAAGCACTACAAAAGGCTAGACTTCCCAAGATATCACCCTGGCATTATTTGAATAAGGCATACCCATGGCTGATTCATATGTATTTTGGTGTTACTCACGAAATGAATCAATTATCCTTATATTAGTTAGGGTTCTCTAGAGTCACAGAACATATGGAATGTTTCCATATATTAAGAAATATTATTGGAATGACTTACAGTCTGAAGGGGAGCTAACCAATAATGAGCAACTGAGAATGGGAAGTCCAAGACTCTAGCAGTTGCTCAGCCCCAAGAGGCTAGGTATTTCATCTGGTCTTCTATATAAACTGAAGTCCTGAGGAAACAGATGCCAAAAGATGTGTTGGCAAGTAAGTGCAAGCAGGCAAAGAACAGACCGTTCCTTTTTCCATTGTCCTTATGTAGGCATCCAGTAGAAGGTATAGCCAGATAAAAGGTACATATCACCACACCTGGATTTGAAACTTGCTCTGGCTCACCTTGAACTCAGAGATCTGTTTGCCACTGTCTCCTGGGATTAAAGGCAATCTTGCCTGGGCCTAAGCTTTTCAGGGCTACCATGCCTCAAGATCTGGATCAAAAACATGTGTGTCATCCCATTTCTTGATCCAGGTCAAAAACCTGTGTCTTCCAGCCTCAGGATCTGAATCACCGATGTGCCTTCCATCTCTGGATTGTAGTTTCTTCCAGATGTAATCAAGTTGTTAATCAAAATAGCCATCACAACTCCAGACTCATACTTTGGAAAATTATTAAAATTGCTAACTGCTAGAAGAGTGTCACAATAAGTATACCTATAATAAATATACACATATTGCATGAAGAAAATAATATACTTTAAGGGAATCAATGAAATTGATGTTAGTTATCTCTTAAAATGGAGGCATGAGAAATTGTAAGATTTGTACTAATTTTCTAGGTGCTATTAAAGGTTTTATGTTAGCTCTCCAGATGACTATAATTGTGTAGGTAGGCAGTTTTTACCCCTTATGTTGGGAGCTCACCTAAATCCCACATAGTAGGCAGCTCTTTATACCATTTTGATATTTAAATATCTATTTCTTGACAAGAGATTCATGTAACACCACAGTAATATCTCTGCCTAACCATCTTAAGGAAGACTTAGTTTGTATTTGTTACCCACTAGTTTATCACCCAGATATCCCAAAGAACATGGTCTTTGTGTGTGGTGAGAAACACATTTATGTGATGTGGGACAGTCTATCAAAACTCAGCTGTAGATATGTTAAAAGTTTCTAAATATATTTCTGTCCAGTATGCAATTGGTTCCATTTGGTCTACAGACTCTCAGTCTCTTGTGTACTCATTGATATTTTAAATTTCTGATGTTAGGTGAAACCATAGGTCACATGAATAAGTGTCCGTAATTCTCAAAATTTTCTATGTCTTTATGAGGTCTTCTAAGCTAGAGACACAAATACTTGTCCTGTCTCTTGGAACAACAACAACAAAAAAGCATTAGACCCCACCAGGGAAGGCCTTGGTGCCTGCCTTGCTTTCATTTTTTTGTTAACATGTACACTGTTAACACCTGGAAGGACCACAAAGGGATGGTAGGGTAAAACATTCTTGGAAAATGAAACAGTTCATTGTACTTCTATACCATGTGTCCTGTGTTGCAGCCAAAGCAGTCTTTATACAATACTAATTAGTGTATTCTAATTCTGTAGACAACATCTTTTAGTACCTTCTCTGTTTTGTTGTTTTTCCATAGTCAAAATCCCTTACTCTAACTTAGAAAACCTTCCTTGAGCTGCATGCTACAGGCCCCTTTGAATAACACATCCCATTTTCACCCTGCAACACCCACCAATGCATGTGCAACAGCCCATTGACTTATACTACTCAAGGCTTTCGTCCAGGCCTCACTTGTTTCTATATTCCCATAATATCTTCTATTTCTCTGCCTCACTTCCTCCTGAATCTTGTTTGTTTTTACTCTACAAAAATTATATTCACTATAAACTCCAGAGAAGATGGACTCAATTGGGTGAAAGCATACAGTCTCTGTGATTACCACTAGAATGGTGCTCATTTTTCATCTCATTCATTGTTGCTGATTAAAATCTGAATGATGATCTTTCTCTTGTTTTCTCTGATGGAATTGCTATCTTTGAACTGATCTTTATATCTGCTTCTGGGTTGTTCTGTGTTTATTTGGTATCTGCATATTTTTTCAGTTGAAAGCAAAGAAAGATACAGGGTTTAATTATAGTTGAATAACATTATTCTCCTTGACCTGTAAAACATGGACAATAGGGAGAATAATTCAAAGAAAGGACATAATATTAATTATTTAATTAAAAATATTTCTGTGCTTTGCATATTTATTCAAGCCAGTAAACATCTTGGACAGTATATGATCATATAGATTAAAATTTACTTGAGTGTTCACCAGTACATTAACTCTCTGTGGTCATACTAAGCATCATTTAACTTCCTGTGCATAATATTTAATGCATGGTAGTATGCCCTATAATGTTACATATTGTAGTATTGTGCTCACAATGAGCAGTAAGGTAGCATAGCATATGAATGTGCTCACAACACAGCAGTGAATTAAGCATTAGTTATGTTTCTGACAATGTAATAAAATCCATGAGCAACGCATACAAGGAGAAGTTTGTTTGGGCTTACGGTTCCAGAGATCTATGAATCCACTAAGGCAGTGAGTAATAGCTACAGACAGGTATGTTTTCTGCAGCAGAATGCTGACATCTCACATTTTCAACTCATAAGCATAAAGCAAAGAGAATGGAGCAGAAATAGCAGATGGAATTAAATAATAAAACCTACCTCCAGTGCCATCCTCTCTCTACAGTGACTTTACCTTCTGAATGTCCCCAAATTGCACCAGCAACTAGGGATCAAATGCTCTAACATCTGGAGCCTATGAGGGATATGACCATTCAAACCACCAGAAAAATGTATGAATATATGGGCTTGTTTTAGAAGCCAATAGTCTATGTCAATGTCAGAGTTTGCTTCCATAATCAGACAAGTAAATATCAAAATATGCACTTTATTGTGAACTTTTAATATGCCTTTACCTATGGTAAAAAAAAATAGGGTTCTGGTATAAAACCTAGAATGTTTTACTTAGAAAATAATTAATTTCTTCATCAGATATTATGAGACTTCCTTGTCCTTCAATCAGAGAACAGTATTCGATACAAAGCCATAGAAAGGATATGCCTCTGTACAGAGAGCGGAAAAAAACATTTGAAAGATTATTTTGAGTAAGAAAGTCTCTACAAATGTATCCAGTGCATGACTGATAGATATGTATTCTGAATCTCAATGTTTTCATTAAGGAAGGTCACCTTTCTTCCATAGAGGGATGCCCTTATCACTTCTTTCTTCTTGATGAAGTCATTTTTATAAAATGCGGTGAGTAAGAATAAAACACACTTCAATTTTTCTCTTCAAAATTGGCATCAAAAAGAAACCTAACATTTCTTAATAGGCTAAAAGAAGGATATAACTAAAGGATTACAGTTGCAGTTTAAACTGTAAAGCCATTTTTCAGGCAGACTAAAATTAAGAAGTTATTTCTAATAACATCTAACTTTTATTTCTTTTTATTCTATATTTTATGAATATGAATATATGTGTTTATATGTACCATGTGCATACTTTTTGCCCATAGAGGCCAGGAGATGATTCCAGATTCCCTAGAGTTTAATTTACAAGTGCTTGTGAGGCACCATGCATGTTTTGGGTGCTAAACTCTGCTCCTCTAAAAGCACAAGAGCTCTGAAATTCTCAGTAATCTTCCCAGACCCAAACTTTGCCTTAAAAATCTTCCAATTCAATGAATGCTTAGTAAACACTCACTGTATACTGGTCACCATATTATTCAGGAGGGATGGATTTAGCTCTCACTTAACTCAAAGAGCTATGATGTTTTACAGAGAGTAGGAAGAAAATTAATAAACAATCAAGATATAGATTAAGTAGCATTAGTATCCTTTCTATATTTGCATGATGGGAGAGGGAAAGAGAGAGAGGAGGGAGAGTGAGGGGAAAGGGGAGGGGAGGGGAGGGGAGGGGAAGGGAAGGGACGGGAGAGGGAGGGAGGGAGGGAGAGGGAGAGAGAGAGAGAGAGAGAGAGAGAGAGAGAGAGAGAGAGAGAGAGAGAGAGAGAATATTTAAAGGGCCAATGTTACTTAGAGTCAAGGCAAGTCAGCAATGTGTGTGTTCCAACCATATCTGTGATTATTTTCTTTCTTAGTTTCTTTCTTCCTTTCTTTTCTTCCTCATTCTCTCTCTCCCTCCATCCTCTCCTTCTCTCTCTCTTTCTCCAGAAGGAAGGGTTTATTTAGACTTATAGAATGCCGGAACTCTAAGGTCCAAAATGATTGAGACAACGTGGCAGCATTTGGCAGACCTAGTAGATAGAACTGAAAGTGAACTGTGGGGCCCTTACATCTTAAAAGAGAAGTAGAAAACAGGGAGATAGAGACAGAAAGAGAGAGAGAGAGAGAGAGAGAGAGAGAGAGAGAGAGAGAGAGAGAGAGAGAACAACAGTGATGGATTCCAATCAGCTCACAAGATGTTTCTTCTGCTGTCAGGCAGCCTCCTTAAATGGAGCTAAGAAGCAGTCAGCCTCAGGAGTACTGTTCTGACACTGCTGATGAACGCTCACTATTCACTCCTAGATGTGTCTCTGGTACTTGTGAATTTTGAATAAATCTCTTAATCATGCTCATTTCTGTCAAAGACAGCTGAAAAATGATTGAAGAATTGAGATGTTGGGTTTCTGATTGGCATAAAGTAGTTTTGAGAAGCTGATTACATATTTCATAAGTACTTAGATAAATAAATTATAATCACTATTATCAACATTACCCTAAAGATATGTGGATTCTGTATAGCATTTATACCTCTACCACCAGTAACAGTGCATTCTAACATAGAGTATATTCTGAACACTGGTGAGATATTTCCCATACATGAGTACAATTTTCATGTGTCGTAGAATGGACAGAGAATTACAGTGATTCTGAGAGGTGTGTTTCTATTATTTTAATCATTTGAAGAACATTTTCAAGCTATTTTTCTGATCATTAAAAATTATTTTTTAAGGCAAGTGTCTGCTTAAGGCATTGCCATTCATGGTATTTTGACAGTACTTTTTGTCCCACTAATTTACTAAAGACTGCTCTGGCTGTGAAATAATTTCATGGTGAGGCTCAATAGCAGTGTATAGGACTATGTTATGATTCAAAAGAAAATGGATCAACACATTTGATCATGAACTTGGGCAATTAACTCAAAACAGGCAAAATTAGTGGATTAGAGCATATCTCTTTATCTTATGATAAATTCTCCCCAGAGTGTGTCAGACTGCAGTGGCTCAAGAGAATGTCCAGCATGACTCTGCCTGGAGGAAAAAAGGTCACGCCATATCCACCTGACACAGTTAGTTCTGACAAGACATGGGTGTTCACTCTACCAGGAGTTTTTGAGACTGCTGTAATCACTAGTGTAATTGTTGAGCTCTGTTTGAGATAACAGCAATTGATTGAGTGTCTCAGCCTAGAATGTGACTAGATATTGTGAAAAACTAGGGAGAAGAAAATAGAAAGAAAATGAAAAGCTTACACCTTTATAGACTGCATCTTGTGATGATTCTTCTTGAATCTCTCACGCCTGTCAGACTGCAGAAGATAGAGTTTGAATGATGCTGGGTACTAGTGACCAGTCACTATATGTTCATCTATCTATCTATCTATCTATCTATCTATCTATCTATCTATCTATCATCTATCATATATATATAATCTATCTATCTATCTATCATCTATCTATCATATATATATATATATAAAATCTATCTATCTATCTATCTATCTATTGTTTATCTATTAGACAATGTCTATATATAGCTTTGGCTGGCATCAAATGTGTATTCTTTCTGTCTCATCCTTTCAAATTCTGAAATTATGGGCATACATAATCACTTCTGGTATAGAATGTTAAATAAAGTACCTTCTACATGTTAGAATCATCCAAAACTATGGGAATGTCAATTTTTCATACATGAGATGATAGCAAATTGTAATTGAACCTGATCATATAACTTTCACTGTAGCAAAAAAAGGAGAATACTTTAACACATTGAAGATGAAGGTAACATTATAACCTCACCAGGAAGATATTTCTATTGTAGTTCTGTTTGCATTTTCCTAGCAGTGTGAGCTGTGATCATTTTTATAAGCAATATCATATCTCATTCATTTATCTTCCTCTTTATTCAAAATCTGCATATTTTTGACTGTAGAAACTTGAGTCCTTACTAGATTGTCTGCATAGTATGAATAATCACAAAGTGAAGCTCATAAGATACTTATGAAGCATTTAGAATCTCCCCTTAAATTTTATAAAAAAAGTTCACTAAACTACATTTCTCTTGAATTGAAGAGAACATGGATTCTGCTGAGAACTGCACAGAAAGATGATCCACTTTGAAGGGAAGTCCCTGTGACAATATTCTTTTCATTATAAATTCATGGAGAGAGTAAAGAAAATTAAGTATTCCTTTATTCAAATGATTCCCATGCTTGTTGTTGAATGTTATTATGCCAAGTACTTCACTTAGAGAAAAGGCTCTTACTTATCATTAGCCCACAGTAAGTGGCATTCTTATTTGATTATACCTGTGCATGTATGGGCATATAACCATACTAGAAAATCAAAAGCAGGGCCATATGCAGACCTGACAAGTCCTCTACTGCTTAGATAACTTATGTGTATCACCAACCATACATTTATTTTCAATGGGAATAGGGAAGTTTACACAGGCATCATTCTCAACTTAACTTTTAAGAAAAGGAAAGAAACATCTGACAAACGAATTCTACATAGTTAATATAGTACTAGCAGGCCTTATTCTAAAATGCTGACCAACGATTCATCTCAGATTTTATTAGCATATCATGGTTCCCAGCAGAAGTGAAAATCCATGACCTATGATTCTGTATATGGCATTAATGTTGGCTAATACCATTAACTCTTAAGTGGCTGGTACCAATGGTAAAGTCATTGCCATTGACATCAATGGAAAATTTCAGTGATGTTGTCTTACTTTGGTCAGTACAAGTGTATCAATTTTTATGAGCCTATGAATAACATTGTGAAATTTTATCAAGTACATTCTCATAATAGGGAAATTAGAAAGCAGATACTAAAATGAAAACAAATACAGTATATAAAACCTTTGCATTTGGAACATAAGTACTCTATTTTTATTACTAAAATGTGTTTCAATTGCACATTTATTTGAAATTAGTTTTATATAGTAGTAGAATGGTATTTTTCTGCAAAGATGGTGTGTGTGTGTGTATGTGTGTATGTGTGCATATGTGTGTGTGTGTGTGATCAGGAAGCCTTTTATGTTGTGTGATTATAAATGCTAATTGAAATAAAAAAGAATAGTATTTATTTTTCCACTGATGATTTCTAAGTACACAAGGTCATATTATAATACTATGATTGTGATCCATGTTTCTAAAATTTTATGTTAATAAGGTTGGCAGCGTGTCTGTCATTGTTTGAACATAATTTACAATGAATTTATTCAGTGAGTAGCTGAGACATTTGTAGTTCACAGAAAACAGACAAAATGTCTCTGACCTTATCAGATGTACAAATGAATAATATCAGTATATTAAACAAAGGAACACTGGGTCTACTCCCTTTAAGTCAGGTTCTTTTAAGAAAAAGAAAATAAAAGAAACCTGCACCAATATTTTTAAAAATCAGGATAAATTTAGAAATCTGAATTTCTCTTAAGTTGAATAAAAGATTGTCTGAGCAGTGATCCCATGAAAAGCCGTTTCTTCATTTCCTGGGTTTAATGGACATATCCTCTCTTAATGTCCTGAGGTCCCTGGACCAAGGCAGAAGTCATCTACCTCACTAGTCATTAACTAGAGTAATAATGGACTTTCAAAAAGCATCATTGCTACTGTGAGGATAATTGGGACCCATGCCTGCTTTTCCTTCTTTCTTTTCCTTTCTTCCTTCCTCCCTTTCTTTCTTTCCTTTTCTTTCTTTCTTTCTTTCTTTCTTTCTTTCTTTCTTTCTTTCTTTTTTGATTGTTTACTTAATTCTTCTGGCCAAGAGCACACTGGGAAGACATTTTTGTTTCTGGAGTCATACTTATGAAACATTACCTATAAAACTAAAAAAAAAAAAAAAAATGCAAGCACAATTTTAAGTTCTTAAACAAAGAAAGGAAAAAGAATATTCACATACTCTCTATTGGTTGAATATAAGATATAATAAATTTCCATCTATGTGGAGTCAAAACACATTTTCTGAGATAGTGTTAGATCCTAATATAAATGCAGGAATCTGTGTCCAGAATATGCATATGTGTGTGTGAGCTGGTTATGAAACTGCTTTCAAAAATGCATGTGTGTGTGAGGTTGGTTTTGTAAGAAGCCAGATTGTAACATAGTTTAGGAATAACACAAATTCTTTGAACACTTTCTTAACTTTTGTTTTGTAAGATTCAAACAAACAAAAAAAAAAGAAAGAAAGAAAAGAAAAGGCAGGGTTTTCCTATGTAAGCACTTCTGATACCCCTGCTCTGGGACAAACATGCATTACTATGATAACAACCACTTTTTATTGATAGCTTTCTTTAAAATATCGTTTTAAGAATAGTCATCCTTAGATTTTCAGGTCTGGCCCTTTAATGTGCTCCAGCTGTTCATAGATAGTGTAGATGCTGTGGTGGACCAAATCAAAGCCCTGATTTGGGGCTTGGATAGTAGCTGATCTGATTAGCCTACCATATTGCTAGCACCTAGACCACCAGGGCAAGCTCTCCAGCTCTCATGTGTAGGCTTTAATTTTTCAAAACCTACATTTAATGATAGTTCTTAAGTGCTTTAGTCTCCCTTCTAGCCCATCATCCACCAGAGGAAGTAGAAAAGAAAGGTTATTATGATACAGGGGAAGTGTTTAGAAATAGTTCTTTGTAGCAAATCCCGTCTGTGATGTCAGGAAATCAGTAGTTCAGTTCACAGATCAGCAGTGGTTGTTCGATACACTCTCAAACACTTCACAAATATGCAAGCAGTTCAGTTGGGTAGAGAGGGGTAGCAGCAGCAGGAGCACAGCCTAGCAGGAGCAGCCAGGCCTCAGTCACATCAGCAAAAGTCAGCAGGAGTAACCAGGAGAATTAGGGAAGCCAGAAGTTCTCAGCTATGTCTCTATCAACAAAGTGAGGGTCTGGGAAGAAGAGAGACCAAACACTGTGACAAATCTAACTCTATAAGCAAGCCCCTCTCACAGTCCTGTTGAGAACTATTTATATTCCCTCCAAACATCATGTGTCCTCCACGGGTCTTGTCTCACCACGTCTTGCCTCAGCTTAACTGTGCTGCCCATGCAAAGTTTGAAGCATGATCTCCCAAGCCGGCAGCTAGCTTTTCAAACTGCCAGAGGTGGCCATGATATATGGCAACAACTATACATACATAGGATTTCCTGTAGGGATCTGGTATTGATAGTGTAGCGAAGCCAGAGGCCTTGAACCAGACCAATGATTCATTGGAATTACCATATGCAAGTAAAGACCTGTGGACAAAATGGTCTAATGTGGAACATACTGTAACACACTACTGTTTCACCATGATGAGATTTTTTTGTTGTTATTCTGTTTTTTCTTGTTTTTCGTTTGAGGGGGAGGTTGCAAGGGTAGATAGAAAAGGATGTGGAGATGAGTGGGATTGAGGTGCATGATGTGAAATTCATAAAGAATCAATTAAAAAGTAAAAAAAAAACACTTAAAAAGCTGAATAATTTTTAAAAAAAAGAAAAGAAAACAAAAGAAAGCTGAGCAAACCATGGGGAACAAGCTTGGAGTAGTGTTTCTCCAGAGTCTTTGCTTCAGTTTCTGCCTAGCTCCTCCTGATGAGGGACTGTACCTGAAAAATGAAATGAATGCTTCCTTCCCCAGCTGATTTTGATTCATGGTGATTATAGCTGTGATAGAGAGCATCATAAGATAATCATCTATCATAGGTCTTTTTCCTCTGTCTTTTTATTTATACTTATTATTATCTACCTGTCTCTGTATCATCTGCATATCCATTATCTTAATCTACCTACCTACTACTCATTAGCTATCGTCTCTCCTGTTTACTGTATCATATCTCTATCAATCACTTATCATCTACTATGATGGTCTATTTGTTATCCATTTTCTAATATGGTTCACCTGTTTATCCTTTATTATAATGTATCTCTCATCTCTCATCATCTTCTTATGCATCATTTTCCCTCTGAACATTCCTTCTTATCACTTTCTTCTTTCCCTCTGAACAGTCCATCATAACCACCTTCAATGCCTGTGTAGCATGTATCATGTAGGGTCATTTGGTTTAACCAATTATCTCTAAGATGCTTAGGTTTCTTCCATTTTCTTAGATTTTTGGAGGACACAGCAAGGGGGCCTCCTGTTTCACATCTTTGAGAACATATGTGTTTATTCAGAAGTCGTGAAGGAGAGGGTGCCAGGTAAATAATGTGTTCCTTAAGAGCTTACTTTTAAAAGCTAAAGCAAGTGTGTGTGTGTGTGTGTGTGTGTGTGTGTGTTTGAGACAGGGTCTTAGTATAGAGCTCTGGTTGTCCAGGAAGTCACTGTGTAAACCAGGCTAACCTCAAACTCACAGAGATCCACCTGCCTCCACTTCACAAGCACTGAATTAAAAGTATGAGCTACAATGCTGGACTTAAAGCAAACATTTGATAACCCTAAATGTTGACTGGTAATTTCCATCAACAAACAGTAATATCTTTGTATTATCAAAAAAAGTTATTCTCTCTCTCTCTCTCTCTCTCTCTATCTATCTCTATCTCTATCTCTATCTCTCTATCTCTATCTCTATCTCTATCTCTTCCTTCATCTTTGTGTGTCTCCAGGTATGCCTGTCTCTGTCTATTTCTGCCACTCTCTGTATGGGTGCATATTTGACAAACCTTGCAGAAGGAGGTCAGAGGAGAACTCATAAGGTTTATTTCTTCACAATGTTCTTCTGGATCAAATTCAAGAAGTCAGGCTTGGCAGTTAGCACTTTACATAATGTGCCATGTACCCAGCCTTTTCCTCTTTATTCTTAATTTCTTCTTTAAAGATAATAGAATCATGACTATTTTGATTTGGGGGAAACAAATAAATATACCCAAAACACTATTTAAACTTTAAAACAACAAAAAAGCAAAAGCAAACATAAACAAAAATGTTTCTTTTGTTATCAATCTACTACTTTGAATAGACTTTAAGTCTGAATATACATTATGTTTTCAACATTCAATAAACTATTTTTCTTAGTGACTATAGAAGAGAAATTAGATTAGCTAAGTAGACATCTTTGGTTACCATGAAATTGAGAAAATGTTCATGCCAGTTTATCATACATGCTAACATATCACACCAGACAATGAACTTTAACATTTTCTAAAACCATAACAAAATCTAATCTAGGACAGAAGAATCACTACTTTATTTTTGAGATGAAAAAATCAAGGTCAAAATCATTTAATTATTTATTTGGACCATCTCTTTAGTCTGATGTTTACACATTGGATAAGCTAGTAAATTACTTCCCTGAGCTTCAATTTCTTATTATTAAAGATTCATAAGTTTCTGTGGAGTCCAGATTCTGTGTTCTAGGTTTGGAAGCATTTTTTTCTTAAAGTGTAGGTTGGTATATTGCTTCTTTCTTTCCAATAAATTTGTAAATCATACCACTGTGACTGTTCTGTTTCTTCAGGTAGCTAGAGTAGATTCTCTTCTCTCCCAGTGAATCCTGTGGATCACAGTGTGTCTGTCTAACGAACCTGAAACTTTCTATCTTTGTTCACTGATGCGAATAGAGATAATGTGCTTCCACTAGTTAAAAGTCCAATAATTGAATACTGATAGTTTTTAAAGCCTCACCATTAGCCAGCTTGACGTACTGCACTAATAAAACTGGAATGAGCATGACTTTAGCACTGTAGACGGTACTGGGATTAAGAGATACTGAGAACTGAGCTGAATTTGAGGAGTTGACCTTGTGATAATTGATTTGAGAAAAGAGAGAGGAGATAACTAGGCCACTCCTAAACCCAGAATCTTAGCCTGAAAAAAAATTAGATGTTGGTTGTCATTCACTCTGTATTCAGAAACTTTTAATGCAAGGAAGGCGTAAATAATACAAAGCAGGAGAGTTCTACAATGAATCTTGTTGCCAACAACTGTGCCTTAAAATATCTACATATTTTGTTTCACCAGAAACAATTTTATTGAATTCCCCATTGTACTGAACAAACAAGAAACTTCTACATTCCAAGCTTATTAATTTTATGGTATTTTTCTAAGTATCAATGTTGGCATATGTGTGTGTGTGTGTGTGTATGATGGCATATATATTTCTAAGTATCAATGGTGGCATATATATATATATATATATATATATATATATATATATCATCCTCTCTTTTTAAAGATGATATATGATAGAATAGAATATAAAGAAAATGCAATAACATTTTTTTTTCTTTTTTTTGTTTATTCATTTATTTTTTTTTATTTCTTTTTTTTTTTTGAACATGAAATGCTTTTTTTTATAGCATGTTTTACAAGGGGAGGGGGTAAGAGGGTCCAGGTGGTGGAAAAGTACAAAATCTTCTTGGCCTGTGCCTTGAAACATGTCATGGTCTATATGGTACACTGCCTTGAATTATGATCTACCTGCAGTTCTTCAGAAGATATGGTACACTGCTTGAGTTATGGTCTCCCTGCTATTCTTAAGAAGACATGGTACTCTGCTTTGAGTCTATCTGCAGTTGCTAAGCAGGATCTTGCAGTTGCCAAGCTTCAGAGGACATTGTGCAGGTGGGGAAAGGTAGGGGGTAAGGGTAAGGGCGAGGGTCCTGGCTTCTGGCATCTCCCCCTTCTCTGTTTAGTTAGAGAAGGCATCTTATGTTCAATCCCAACTATGTGAGTTTTGAATTTGGATGTCTAATTATGGGGGGTCTTAGACAAGTTCACAACCCCAAAACACTGATGTGAGACGAGTCACATCGATGGTCGAAGGCTTTAGGCTGTCGACGATGGGCAACGTCAAGGGACTCTGATGTGGGTGAAAGGAGGGTGAGAGCCCTGTCTTAGGCCATGTAGGCTGCACCCACTCCCAGCACCACGCACTCCTTTTCGGCTGCATTGGGTGGGCCCCTGGGAAGTGGACCTACAATAATCCCGTCATTGGACTAACTCACAGCCATCCTAGTCTCTTGTAAATGTTCAAGTTACCAACCATTTGTCAGTTTGGGGTGTAATATTGTCATAAAGGAAGGCTCCCCAATGTTAGCGGCCATATCAAGGGTGGCCTTGGTTTAGGAAAAAGCCAATTTTTGTTGTGGTGATCAAGAGGCCAAGCTCTCTAGCGAGAGAAATGAGGGCAAAGCCAGGCATACCAGGAACCCTTCTGGAGGGCATGGAAGTCTAGGGGTCGACCGTAGTGGGAGGCAGGGGAGCTGACAGCTGTGTCAGTCTCCTGCGGAGTCACTTCTGGATCCTCTGCAATTTTCAGCTGATGGTAATGAACTTCAGCTGCCTTCTTGATGGCAGCATCAACCTGGTTCCGTGGACGACAGGTCACGGGCGATGATCTCTGTCTTGCTCAATCTTGATGTCGTGCGCACATCCTCTCAATGAGGGTCCGTCCGGATGGGTCCGTGCCTTGAGCCCCACGTCTGGGTGCCACTTGACCCGACCGGCGGGTCCTGGTTATTCGTGGGGGTGAGGAGGACTGCCACCTGCTATTCTTCAGAAGATATGGTACACTGCTTGAGTTATGGTCTCCCTGCTATTCTTCAGATGATATGGTACACTGCTTTGAGTCTATCTGCAGTTGCCAAGCAGGATCTTGCAGTTGCCCAGCTTCAGGGGACCTTGTGCAGGTGGGAAAAGGTAGGGGGTGAGGGTAAGGGCGAGGCTCCTGGCTTCTGGTCCATCTGGGTTAGAACTTCTAATAGCAGGCATCACGGGTGATTCAATTTTACCTGGAAAGAAAAAAGAAGGGGATTCTCAGGGAGATTTCTCTTCCCTGGGATGCTGCTTGAGTTCAAGCTCCTGGGAGTCCCTGTTTTTCTTGGTTTTCTGCGGTTGGGTACGGAGCTGCTGCCTGCGACCTGCTCTAGGCTCGGTCCCAAACCGGAAGTCTCTGCAATAACAATTTTGAAGTCATTGGTGTTTGAGTGTATTATAGTGTGCTTTTTGAAAAATTGTTTCATATTTATTTTACAATTAATACTATATATTATCCTCAGTGTCCTATTTCTCAGTAACTGGCCTATGTATATTGACAATTATATTCAGTGAAACTTCCATTGGAGCTTAACTGTCAATAAGCTTCAGTATCCCCCCAACTGCCTTCTCCATTTCTAGGATTACAAGTTTGCTCTTTCTCAGCTGCATTTTCCTTTCCAGTTGTGAGCTTTGGGATTCAAACTGCTCCTGGCATTTGCAAGGAAAGTTCTCTATTGAATGAGCCATCCACATTACTCAAGTAAGCATGTTCTTTTTTGGTTTTTGGTTTTTAAATCAAAAAATACTGTGTTTGGCTTTTTCCCTCACACTGTAAATCATGGCCTTTCTACTTCGTGAAAAGTTTGAACCCCTGGGCAAACTTGCACTGTATAACCTGGCAAGACTTACTTTCCTGCTCATGATAAACAGGTCTCACAACACTATGATTAAAAAAAAATTTTGAGCAAATATACACATGGCTTATAGAAGTGTGAATGGAAAGCAGCACTCAGTCAACCTACATCATAACATACAACCAAAAGGACCGCATTCTACCACCCTTTAAGCAAAATACACATTTACTTTTGTATGGAAAAAAAAAAGTGGTCAACTATATAGATTTGTAAAGGGAAATGGTAATCACTTGGGCACGACTCTGATTCCACGAGAAGACTGTGAAATTATTTCTTTCCTGTTTCAAATAAACAAAATGTTCAGGAATTGAAATTGGACAGTGGATTTCTCTCAAACATGAATATTCTATAAATATTTATCATTTACTTCTTTAAACATGAAAATAACCAAGGAAAGAAGTGAGCTTGTTTCAAAACTGAGAGGAAAAGCCTCCTTGTCCCTAGGAAAGTAAATCATTAGCTGCTGTACAAGCAAGCAATGAGTGAATTGATCTTGGTTAATATCATAACTTTATCTTTTAACTATGCTAAGCATTTTTATGTGAAATGCTAATCTCTTGGAGAATTGGTTTTTCATATTTCTTAAATTATGGAGAAGACTGAAAGTCGGTTTTTCTTTTATTAAGCTAGAATTGAATTAGAAGGTTTCATCTTGGGCTGTATATAATTTAGATTAAAAAATGAACTGAAAGTAATAGTACAGATGGCAGAAACAAATGGCTATTTATGGATATGTGTTAGTAAGTAGCATCCTTGATGCTGATATAATGCATTTTTATTCCCATAATTCACAGAGATTAAGTAGCTTTACTGGGATTGCACAGGTAGTCAAAGCCCACTTTTATACTAGCTCTCTCTGACTCCAAAGTTATCTTCCCCAATGTATAATGTAGATTGTGTCTGCTTTTAGCTCTTATTTCAGAAGGAGAGTTTAATTCCTCCTCTGCTGCTGAGTGTATTCATTCAATTCTTTAGAAGATCAGTTGATCATGTTGTTTCCTTGGCCACCTACAGAGTCCCTCTAGGAAATAACTTATTAATCTCTGTATATCTTTGGTATATCTGTATAACACAAGTATATTCATGTGTTCAAGGGATTCAGTCTTATAATCATCAAAATCACAGGAGTGTCAAAGGCCTCAGAAACTGTAGATGCACCAAGCAGAAGCATGTGATCAGTTCTTATATTTCTCCACTTAAATTAGCACAGCTCTTCAAATTTGTATGGGCCATAACAATAGGCACGTAGGAAGAACACATATATCATCCCTGATTTAATGTTTATACAAACACATGTCCCTCAAGAACTCAGCAGGTGTACAGATTGCTGATCCTAGCTAATTCTTGTGCCTGTTTTTTTATAGTAGGCTATATTAACTATATTAACTTAGAGAAATTTAATTTTGACATCATAACTATGCTGCTTTCAATTGTGTGAGTAAAAAGTAAAGTTTCCATTTTACTTTACAGTAGTGCCATTTAGTATGACAAAAAACACAGACACCACAGTGCCCCATGGTGCACTGTGTGCAAATGGTCAGGTCGGTTCTGGACTGAATGCTGAAATGGGAAAAGGCAGAAAATGTGTACAGTTTAGGGCAGATTCCTAATTATATTGGATCAGTAAACTTAGGGTCCCAATCACAATTCATTCAACACAAAATTTTCTTCCTACTTGCTAATAGGTAGTTAAATTACCTTAAGGACTGTCAAGAAAATAGTTTCTTTCTGAGATGGTTGCAAAAACAGGTTGAAAAGCAAGTTACTAGTAGAATCAGATAGTATTGGATTATTTAGAATTCATCATCAAATTTTGTTAAATCTTTAGTATTTTATGGACTTCTAAACAACAATTGTGTTCTGAATTTATAAGGAGATACCTTCATTCTTTATTTTGTATAACATAGAGACACATCAGCAGAGTAGCCTGGTTTCTGTCTACTGTTTGGATCCTTTTGTGTTGCTGGGAGACATGAGGTGTGGACATTTCATATTTCAGAAGGAATACATATAATTTAGTAGCCAAACCATTCATTGTTGAAAAGAGATTTTATCTTTTGTCCAAACACATTATCACTATAATAAACATCTAACCTAGCTATTTTTTGAGACCTCTGGTTCAAGGACAGGACTTAATGGGGAAAAGAGGCGGGAGAGATCAGCACTAGGTCAAAAAGTGAAGAAACAACAAGGAGAGATCCTATCAGAATATTAAAACCAAGGAGAAAAGCACAAATGATGAACAGGGAGGCAGACATGGCAGATGGCAGAGCAAAAGCTTTGGAGCCATCTAAACTGCATCTAATTGCTAGGTATGTAACCTGAATTTAGGATTATAAACCAATTACTTAGTTTAAAATTCATATCAAAATGGGAAAGCGTGAGAGAGAACAGAACATTAAAGTTGTAGCAACATTCTGTGTGTGAATGTATACGTGTGTTTATGAGTGAGTCTCTGTCAGTATTGTGTGTGTGTCTGTCTCTCTTTCCTGCATGCATCTCTCTCTCTCTCTCTCTCTCTCTCTCTCTCTCTCTCTCTCTCTCT
>NW_021604618.1:1730313-1777420 GCF_004785775.1 Grammomys surdaster
TCTCTCTCTCTCTCTCTCTCTCTCTCTCTCTCTCTCTCTCTCTCTCTGTGTGTGTGTGTGTGTGTGTGTTTATTGGGGGCTGCTGTCTCTGATATCACTAATCTATAATTCAGGATCTTCTGAATGCTGCTGACCTCTAAGCCAGTCTCTAATGTTGAGATAATGCTTTTCCAATAACATATTTAGAAATGAGTCAGGAGAGTGGGCTGACCTCCTGGTCAGCAACCACATGCACTTGAGCTGATTCTACTGATGTATTTATCTGAGCTCATGCCGTTTTGTGACATTTCATTCTTCATGAACTTTCAGGGAGATGATTTAAGGTACACACATCAATCAGAGCCTAATCATGCACAAAAGCCAGTGGCCTTTCAGGGGATAAGACAAGAGACCATTGAGACCAGTTCAATCAAGGAGGCTCTTGGGTTCAGAGACTCCCACCTGAAATAAATCTGGAGAAGGCTTTTAAATTCAATGAGCACTGATGAAGCAGGAACCCATGAGGCACCCTGGTTGTACAGTATAAAAACATCTGTTCCAGAGCAGCCATAAATAACAGTCTTTGGTTTTCATCTATAATTAATACTGAGTAGTAGTAACAGTTGTTTCACTGAATGTAATGGCTAAGGCTACTCCTATCTGTGTTGAAAGTTTAGAGTAAAATGGCTTAAAATTATAAAGCAATATGTTACTATGCAAATGTTTTAAAGAGGGAGGGGGCAAATAAACCACTTTAATTTTTGCTTTATTTTATTATGAACAAAGATATTAAATTCCACTTTAATTCTAAGAAAAGACACTGTGAGACGAAGGTTCAAAATCCTTGGCTCTGGCTATTTTAATCCAAAGTCTCAGTAACTTGAGAATAAAGTGAACTGACTCCGAGGTTGTATTTCTTGTCCTGTAAGACTTGGTGAAAATGGAAAGAATCTTAGCTGATAAAAATGCCTCTTAGAATGAAAATAGAAGTTGAGAGGCTGGGGAGTTGCCTGAGTTAGTAAAGTGTTTGCTGGATAAACAGGAAGACCTGTGTTCACATTTCAAGTTCCAGGAAAGAAGCCAGGCATAGTAATGCCCGGAATTGTAACTCTGGGCTCAGGGAGAAAGGCATGTTGCTGGAGCATCATCAGCAGAAATTGCTCATTTAGGTATGATTAGAGATCCTGTCACAAAAATATGATAGAGAGTGGCAGAGGAAGAAGTCTGAGACCAAACTCCAACTTGCACATTCACATGTGGATTCGTATATAGGAACATGTATATACACATACTTATACAAAAATTAAAAATAATAAAATGCATTTGAGCCAGCTAGCAATCTTAGCAGTCAGATAGTCAGATGCCTGAGTTTTAGACAACAGGGCATGGGTTCTCTCCTATATCTTTGCAAGACATTCTCATTCAGTCTTTACTCGTCTATGTAAAGTTTAAAAAGAAAAAAATTATCTATCATTTTTTATATTTGCATGTATATTCTATATATTCCAATAAAATAACCTTTTAAAGTGATGTCTGTTCACCTGAGATTTCCCAATGTCTGGCATGAAGGGCACAAGCTGGTTTGTTTTTGTGGCACCTTTGAATTAATGATACATCCAGGGTTTAATTATAATTTTCCATTAAGAAAACTTGATTGATGGATATAATAACTGAAATGTAATATACATCCTTCTTTGGGTCTCTGTATAACTCAGAGTCTATTTATGACCGTTATTTTCACTTAAGGAGATAATTGCTACCTTCAAAAATCCTTTTAAAAATGCCATGGTTTTAAAGTGTCTAAAATAATTTTCACTTCTATTTTCCTCATAGATATTTTAAATATTATATTGTTAGAATAGAGCAGTGCAAGGTTTTCAAAAGTATCCCATTTCTGTCCAGACAGGCAATTAAAATATAAATTCTAAGGGAATTTCGCCTCCCAATAAAAGAGAAAAATATCATGAGAAGCATTGCCTACAGAGGTAAATGTGCCTCTAAATGTAAAGTTGCCTTTTAGAGCCAAGCTCAAAGGCCAGTGAACTAAGTGATTTCTGGTGCCTGAATTATAGATGGACATAGTTCTTTAGAAAATTTCAGAGTAAGATTTTGCAAAGGCAAGAACACTAACTGACATCGCTTGTCTGTCATCTAACAGCTTTGTAGCCTAGAACTATAATGTTCTTTAACATATGTCTTCTTTTATGTTTTTACACTGTAAAGATGCAGTAATAAAAAAAATACCTCTTATAGGAAATACCTTGAAAGCTCTGGTTAAAGCTACCAACAGAGTCAACTAACTTAGATTCCTGGGTCTTTGCAAAGATGAGTTACCAACCGAAGAATATACACAGGCCGGACATAGGTCCCCTGAACATTTGAAGAAGATGTGTAGCTCGGACTTCATGCAGGTCCCCCAACAACTGGAGCAGCAGTTATCCCTAAATCTGTTGCTTGTCTGTCGAATACATTCCTCTAACTGGGCAGCCTTATCTGCCTTCAATGGGAGAGGATGTGACTAGCTCTGCAGAGACTTAATGTGTCAGGGTAAGGAGATACCCAGATACCTCCAATCTCTCAGAGAAGAATAGAAGGAGGATGGGTGAGGGGCTGTGTGGGGGAGGACTGGGAGGAGGCCAGTGGGGTGGATGGCTATATGGAAGTCTTTAGAGGGAGGATAGGAAAGGGAGAGATGTTGTAATTATATTGTAATCCCCAAAATTAAAAAAAATATGATGTTAAAAATCAAAGACCAAAAAGATGTACTGGTGCAGAATGGTGTTTATAGAGTTTATAGATATTCACTTTAATACAAACTTTGTTATTCCTTCGAATGTAGAATAATAACAGCAAAAATAGATAGAAGCCATAAATTTTGGACATCAAAAGTCACAATGACTCTCACTATGGTTTACATTGTGTGGTGATGATGGTAATGATCATATCGATGATGATGATGGAGAGAAGATGGTGATGATGTTGGTGGTGATCTTGCTCATGACCAGGTCAGTATCTGGAATAGAACAGAATTTCAAACCCATTTGTGAATAGTGGGAACAGAGTAACCTCTCAATGTTGCTAAAGCTTTGTGTAGATTCAGAGATAGAATTTTTGAAGTTATGTAGTCTTAAGGTCTATTCTTCTTTTTGTTCAATTTAAGAATAAAGCTTTTAATAAGCATTCTATACAGCAGGCAAACAATAAACTTTCATTTTTCTGTAGTCAGCAAACAGCGATATATTTTATTCTGTCATATTAAATGTGCCAGATTAATTACCTAAATTAATGGATTTCATTTCAATTTGTGGATGTATTGTGGTTTTCCAGCTCATCTCTCTATCTGCTGGAATGATCAAATGCCAGTACCTGAAAGGGATAGTGTCACAGAAACACAGGTGGGGACAATGATTATATTAAAAGCTCAGTTTAAGACTTTGTAAATCAGTTCATTTCATGTTAGCCTAATAAATATCTTGACTTTTACAGGTGAGATAATCTTATAACAAAAGACATTTAAACTATGAGTAGTGACACAAATGTAATTCCAGCACTCAGGAAGCTGAAGCAGGAGAATCATGAGCTTAAGACCACTCTGGAATATATACAAGACTGTCAGCATAGAAGGTTTTTTTAAGAGTTGAAGGATTGGCTCAGTGGTTTCTACCAATGGGCACTCTTTCAGAGGACCCCAATTTAATTCCCAAACAGCAGGTGACAACTATTTGCTACTCTGATCCCAGGGAACTGACTTTCTCTTTGGCATTGGTGGGTTCTGCATGCGTTTGGTATGTAGACATACTTGGAGGCTTCCTGGAATGAATTTAAGTTAGAGATTAAGAGTTAGAGATTTTGCTGAGCATCATAGCTCATATATGTCTTTAATATCAGTGCTCAGAAGGCCGAGGCTGGCAGAATTCAAATATAGCCTGTTCTACATTGTGAGATCCATGCTAGCCAGTGCTACATAGAAAGGCTCTGTCAAATATATCAAATAACTGATGGTAATCATGTCCCTGAAGACAGGAGAGTGATCAAGAAGATAAGGCTAGTGGTGTGATATAGTGCACGAGATCTGCCACATAGTAGAAAGAGAGGACTGACTCATAAACTCGTCCTCTGACATACACCGTTGTGCTGTAGCATTCCTATGCATTCATACACATGAATACACATACACACACACACACACACACACACACACACGTGCACATGTACAAGTGCATGGTAAATAAAAGGTAATTTCCAAATAGATAAGAATGAATTACTGAATCAGAGGCTGTTGTAAGCAAGATTTAGCCGCTGATTTGAGAAGCTAATTGCTTTGAGAAGCACAACTGATAGTAGGGAAGAGTTATAATGGCCAAAACCTGAACAAAGACGACAGCTATAGAGATCCTAACATGTACAGGAGGAAAGTCAGTGAGAACTGAACAAAGAACTACAGCCGCTAAGGAATGAAGAGAGCTAGAAACTTTTCTTCCTTACATAACCATACCATGTGATTATACAGTACTACCTAGTCAGTCCTGAAAAAAAAATGTATATTTACAAGTAACATTATACAGGCTGAATAATTTGTACTTATGTACTTAGGAGTGTGTGTGTGTGTGTGTGTGTGTAAAACAAAAATTAACAACAAATAATATCAATTGTTTGAATGAGAGATATATAATAGGGTTTAGAGGGAAGATGGAATGGGTTAAATTATGTAATTATAATCTCAAATACTGAAATAATTTTTAAATGGTTAGAATGCTTAAAAGTGAGAGTATAAAGTAACTGTAGGCAGACATTGTACATAAATAACTGTGAAGATGTTTACTGTAACAGATAGTGACTAGATGTGAGATATTGATATTTGATTACTTTGCTCGTTGTTTTAATGTGTTACTTTATTTAAAGGTTAATATAATATGTTGATAATGCTAATTGATATTGGTTTTCTTGCAGTAATCCTATCTTTTTAAGAACAAAATATTTTTCTTCATCCATGACAATATCTTCTAGAATTATAACCACACTGTAAAACAAAAAAATTCTCTGATATATTCATTCTAGGCATGTTACAACAAGAGATTCAGGTATGGGTTTTGACAGTGTGAAAGAAGAGCTTCAGTCGAATAGATGATGATGATGATAGATAGATAGATAGATAGATAGATAGATAGATAGATAGATAGACAGATAGATAGGTGATAGATTAAAAAGTGAATTGAGAGACCTAATAGAGACTTACCAAAGCCTGACATAATTATGTAGCATCTTGCACGCTGTTTGTTTTTATTATGTCAAGCTTACTAGAGTATTAACACTGTGGTAAACTTATTACATTGATATTTTTATACTGAGAGTTGAAGTTGTTGAAAATGTGTCTGAAACACCTTTGAAAGCCATTGGCAATTGTCACTTCCACCTTCACTGCTGGTATTGATTCTCTCCAGGAAGACCCAGGGAGAGAACAGCCTGGGGCAAAGTGACTCTTGAGCCTAAACTCCCACTGCAAACTAGGTTCTCAGTGGTCTTATTGAACACTGATGGTGGTGGGAGGAATGGGGAGACTCAAACTCAGGGACAATCACACAGCTCTCTTCTCCAAGACCAGGTTTGGATTTCCAGGACCATTGAAACCTATTTCAGAAATTGGCCTCCATTAGAAGTCTTTCTGTTTGTTGGTTTAATTTGTAGACATCTGTACTTGAAATAAGCTTAACCTGCTGGGTAGGGAACTTGAAACCCTGCTCCTCTATAACGAAGGTCATTGCTGAGGGACATTCATTGAGGTGCTTGTTAAATTGCTGAGTTTTCAAGGACTTTCCATGAACTCCGGCTGTAATTCCAGGCTGGTATTTCAGTAAGGCAGAAAGACTTAAAATGGTCTATTTCCCCCATTCTCACTGGCAATTTGCTCTAAGTGCTGATTATTTTGTCAAGACTTTTGAGCTCAGAGCACTGACTATAATATCCTCAGCCTTTGATGGACTGTGGCTAGGCGAGGAAGTGTTCAAAATGAAAATGCCTGGATTACTTCAGGGAAGAGTTAGCAATGAAGCAGCACTTACTCATCAGTGGGAAAGTGAGTAAATGCTAATAAACAACAATTAGGAGTCTTCTGTTTAAAGGAAAATATCATCTGATTATTCCACATATTGTTGAATCACAATAGCCAGCCATATGATTTCATTTTAGATGAGAATTCTGGAAAAAAAAAAAGGCCTTCTGTATTCTCTTGAGAACTTTGAGTAACAGTCACATATAAAGCACAGCTTTTCCAACATTTCTGCTTTGGGAATTAGGAAAAGTGTTATCTCTTAATGAAGGAATGTGTACTCAGGAGTCTGGGTTCCTAATCATTTAAAATTACTTTGAACATCTACATAAGATATTTTGTGAAGACTTATAAAAATGCTGACACTTTACTATCAATAACTACCTTTATACAACTATGGAACATTTAAATCTATTTAAAGTCATGTCTCAAATCTAGAAAAATTTTAGTTATTAAATTTATATGAGATATTATATGTCCTATTATACAGTTTAAGCATATCATGTGACAACAGTAAAATTAATTCTGTTTAATAAGTATTCTTAAGACCTATATTATGTGTTTAATGACATTCTCTTTATGTAATCACAAAAGTGAAAAATGTGAGAATTATAAAATTAATATTATATAATCAAATTTTATTCATTATCCAAATGATGAAAATTTATTGGTCAACTAGTGGAGACCTAAACTGTATTCTTCATTGGACTGAGAAGCAATATGTTTATATTCATAATTTTCATATTACCTGGCCCATGATAATTGATTTTCAACTATATTTAGACAATGATAGATACAAATATTAAGTAATAGGTCCATGAATTAATTTGAATCTCTATTTCAAAATATTTATTTTTATTTCATTTATATGAGCTTTGCATACATGTGTGTATGGATACCTTTTCCATACCTGATGCCCCCAGAAGTAGGAGACAGTCTTGGATCCTCTGGTACTGCAATTGTAGATGGTTATAAACTGCTTTGTGGGTGACAGGAAGCCTCCATTGTTTCAAGACCATTCACTTAAACAACAAAGTATATGGAAGGAAATAAGGTTGGGCATAATACTCAAAATTTAGTTAAATCTGTGTTCACTGAGGTTAATGAAAGCAGCCTTAGTCCTAATAAAATTACTGAATTAAATGATGTCTTTGAGTTCTACAACAAACTATCCAGGAAGTGAAGAGTGCTATGTTCTGTTGAGAAGGTGGTGGCTATTTCATAGAATAGACCAGGGATAACATTTGAGAATGAGGAGTTTATGAAGACACAGCAAAGATCTCAGTAAGTCCTTGTTGGTCTCAGGAGACAATCAGATAAAGTGGAGAAGGAGCAGTGAATAACATGAGATATCTCAAAACCATGCTCCATAGATAGAATTATCATCTTTCCCAGAAAATATGAGGTGGCAAAAGAAAATCACTAGTGTATACTACTATTTTTTATTATATTACTATTATTTCCTATTATCAAAAACAAATGTTATAGTTTATATTTCAACAATATACGTTACACCAGAAAAGAAGGTATATACAAGTTCAGAGACTATGTAGTAGTGAATATGAATTATGAATTATGCAAGAGGTTAAATAAATACCAGGGGTTAATCTTATGTATCAAGCACTATTGGCAATATTCAATTCTAAACTATGGCATTGTCATTTTACATTATTAGAAACTATTTATAAAATGTGGGGTAGTTACCAGAGTGACTTGACAAAGAAATACAAGTTTTTATTGGGTTGAGCTAGAGAGAACTGAAAACAAATGCCCCCCTAGAAAATGACTTGAAGAATGAAATCAAACTAGATCAGAAGTGGCCTTCTTGTGACTATATGATGTTATGCATACTCTCGGATTGTTCTGTCTCATGAGTACTCATGATCAATCCATTCTAAGGCCTGCCAATTCTTGTTTTGTCAGCCTTCATATTAACCCAGTACAGATGCAGATCTTTTGCTACAAGTCATAGGAAATATCCCTTCTCCATTTGTCAGCTAGAACATACCTTCAAGATGACATTCTGATCATGTCTTTTTCTTCACAAATTCACCCCATGGTCATTAATAGTAAAAAACAAACAAACAAGCAAACACACACACATACACACACACACACACATAGAGACAGACACAGCTGCAACAAAAATAAAATAAATGTGAACCATATTCCTTACCATATCTTTTCAATTTGATTTTTAAATCCATTTATTACAAAATTCTGTGAATCAAATGGATAGTAATCTTTTTAAATTTACTCTCTGTTGATGTCATTGTGAATATGTTATTGAATGTTTGATTCTCAAACATACCAGTCATGTCTACTAACTGAAGGATGGAATCTGAGTACTCATACCTAGATTCTCACAATGGCACTCCCTTTTATCATCCATCATTCTTTCTCAGTAGAATTTTTTTGCATTATGAGGACAGTACCTGTTCCCTGAACCATGTCACTTTCCATGCTCCCATCACTTTCTCTATCTCTGAATTTGCTTGTACACATTATTTCTTTTCTTTGCTATTATATCTCTACAATAGAGAACAATTATTAGCAATTAAAATTCTCAAATATGTAATAAAAGAATAGTTCTTGATATGCAAAATAAGAAATATTGGTTGATTTTTAGAACTTCTAAGAGGAATTTTTATCATAATATTGCTGATGTCTACCTAAGATGAATTTCTATTTTTTTGATCTACACATTAATGGTTGTTTGTTGTATATTAGGTTTTTAAGTGATGTCTTATATGTTATCACAAAATCAGACAGCTCTGTAAAACAGAAATTTCTTGATATATCATTTGAGATGCTGGAGTTCTAAAATAAAAACATCATTAGGGCTACAGTAGTATTTCTTCTTTGGACTCTGGGAAAAGACACTCTCCTCTTCCTAGACTCTGTTATTTAGGAATTCTAGGGTTTTGTGGGTTAGTGGTGACATAATTCCAGCTCACATGTCTGATATCTTTGTATGTTTAGATTGATTTTCTCTAATAAAGATAACGACTCTAATATGGTATTTGATTTCTTTATGATCATCTTAACTAACACAGCCACAAAGGTGATAATTCTAATCAGTGTCACTCTACAGAACCAGGTGCATATGCACTTTTTGGAAAACATTCTTCATAGTTGTAGAGTGTGTTTCCTAAAATTCTGTAATCCCTTTGAGGCATGACCATATATTTCTTTCTACTCATCCTTGTATGCCACTGTGAGGTACTGGATGTAATGATTTTTCTAATTTTGAATAATTCTGATGGTCAAATGTAGAAGAAAACATATATATCTGTCCAAATGTATTAAATACAAATTTTCTTATTTTAAAACATCACAAAATAATGTCAAAAACTTGGTGACCAAATGCACAAATGCAATATAATTTAGGCAACATTCCAGATTTACACTGTAATAATAAAAGGCTAGTACAAATGAAACATAATTCTCACACTTCAATCTCATTAATGATCTGAGGGAGAGAAATTAAAGTTGATGCTGAATACCACCGTTGATAAAAATGGAAATGAACTATATAATTTTAATTTAAATTTCTTCCTAAGCATTTTAAAAGTTATTTAGAATATAACTATTGATTTACAGTTGGTAAGGGTATATGTTGTATTACTCTAATTATAAAGTTCATTGAAATTAAATATACCAGTTTCTGTACTCATTCATGTCTCAAAACTCAGAATGCCCTAAATAGAAGAAAACAATTTTTTTCCAGACGCATGGAAACTCCTGCACTAAATGCATTTCAGCTAAAACACACAAAATATAGAAGATTGCAAAACAGAATATTTATTTTATAAAATATGATATAATACAACATATATGTTTGTGTGTATGTGTGTATTTCTGCGTCTGGTGGGATATATATATATACTTATATGTGACATATATATATATACATATAGGAATGTAACACAAGGACAAAATAGTGTATGAACAGGGTTTGTGGAAGGTTTTGAGTGAAAGAAGAGAAAAATTCTAATTTTAATTTTAAAAGTAAAGGAAAAATTATAAGACTATCTGTAGTATAGTGGAGAAGTAGCTCAGTAGTTAAGAACTTTAGATCAAACTAACAATTTATAGCAAAATGCATTTCATTTGCAATTGGTATTCCTCACTAAAATATTTGGTGACCTGTAAAAAAAAAAGCAGAAAGGAGATACTCAATGAATTGACTATTTTGATAGTAAATAAATTTATTTTCAAACTAGGCCCTAAAGCTTGTATATTATATGCATTTTTGAGCTATTATCTGGTGTTCTGTGGCACTGCATATTATAAAGCCTTTAAGTCCATTTAAATATCTCAAATGTACACTTTTTTCTTCATGGCTAAAATATTTTAAATTCTTAATTCTAGATTTCTCTCTTTGTCGTTGCATAGTACACAATCACTATCTCTATCATACTACTATGCAGGAGACTACAAGAAGTGTGTTTATTTTTATCTGCAATGCAGTAGCCAGTGATCAGAGTTTGTTGATGATTTAATGGTGGATGGTTTGCTATGAATGAAACAATGGACTATTCCTTCACCAGAGCTAAAAAGTCATAGTCTTATTTTTGTGTTTATACTGTGTTATATTGGAGCCGATATTCTTGACTATGCTAATATCAAACATAGGAGAAACATTTAGCAACTCCTACTAACATTACTAAAGATTTAATAAATCTAATGCTTTTGACTTATTTGTGAAAGAATCAGTAAGAAATTATATTTAATGGGAATTTCCTAATGTGAATATGGCAAGGAGTCTAGTGGGAAACAACTTTACTTTGCCCATACAATCTGTAAGTTGCCAGATGAGTGCTATCAGCTAGAATTGACTGTTTTCTCTGCAGAAAAAAATGACATAGTACTCACCTCAGAAATATATGACATGTTCCTTTCCTTTCTATTCTAATCAAAGTCGAAATGGAGAAATGAGTAACTAGTGATGAATGATCTGTTGTGTGCACAAGGGTCCAAAGTCAAAAGAGGATCAGAAATTGCAAAGGACAGATTTGGATTCAGAACTATGATTCAGAAGTGGATCAAGATCCCACGTTTGTCATCACTCATTTTCTCTCTGATGATGCTTCTGATCTGAGTTAATGAATAGCTCCAGCTATGCTAATGGAGGACACAGTGAACAAAGCAAATAACTTGCCATGACAATTAAGCCCTCTAACTGCCTTACACTGGGATTACTAAAGTATCTGCTGTCATGGAAGACAAATGGAAACTCCTGTGTTAAATGCATTTTGGCTAAAACACACTAAATATCCTTCTGAGACATGGAAGATTGCAAAGCTTTTAATATTTTAAAGAGAAAATATATTGTAAATGCTAAGAAAGTACATTAAAAATCATCTTAACAATGACTAAAATTCACTGTAACAAACACTGAACATAAATTTCAGTTTAGATACTCAATACTTTCCAGTAAAGAATTTCCTTCTAGAAGCTTTCTGTTGTGTATATGGACTGAAATTATGTTATTTAACTATTTTTCTACAACAATGCTATCAACAAACTTAATAGTTATACAATATGCACTTATTTTCTCTCAAATTTTTGGTTAAGGATTCCAGGTTTGGCTGAATTGTACTTCAGTGTCTCCTAAGAATAAGAATCAAGGGGCAGACATAAAAGAGGCAGGCTTTGTGGAAAGGATCCTTTTACAAAAACAAGAAACTACATACAGAACATTGTCTTTTACTACATGCAAGGATAGAGGCTTACCTTTTTGCTATCAGCCAAATGTTGGTCTCAGCCCTTTATCACATGGGCCACTCCTGCTTCAGTTCAATTAACACAGGATAACCTCTTTGTGAAGAAGGGGATATTGTTCTTTTGTAATATTATCACAGAGGTGGTATCTCATCACCTGTCCATAATAATGCTGGTTAATACTGCTTAGAAAGAAGTGGTCAGGAGAAGTGGGACTTGGCTGACTGTGAACTTTCATAATATTTTATTATATTAAAATGAGAACAGTGGCCTTTGTCTTGTTCATGTTTCTGGGAGAAGGGAACATGGTCTTCCTCAAACCACACTACTTGGGTTTCCAGAGCCAAGTTATCAGGTCTGAAAGCATAGATTCAATTAACTTTATATGGATTGAACAGGTTATATTTATGAATACATTTGTATTTATCTATGTAACATGTATATAATAACAATTTGTGATAAGAGAATCAATATATTTGAAGAAAACCAGAACAGCATATGGGAGTGTTTAGAGGGAATAAAGGGAAGGGGAGATTATGTAAATATAACCTCAAAAAAGTTAAAAACAAAAATTTGAAAAAGAGATGAGAAAAATGGAGAATATTCATTCTGATAAAATGTATAACAAAAACAAAGAAAACTATCCTATGAAGTAAGATAACTAAGTATTACTAATAACTAACGATAGAAACATTCTTCTCTTACAAACTGTTTTTTCAATTTGGACATTCTATATCTTTGGATTTCTTTTTACCCAAGATCAATATAAAATTATCATCATGTCAGATATTTTAATTTCTGAACTACTGTTGTTGCAGAAATCTTTTCCATCTCCATATTTTAAGATGTGAAATATATTCATCTCCTAAAGATTAGCTTTGGAATAGAGGTGAAGATATGCAAACATGAAAGTGAACAAGGACTATGCAATATAAGAAGATAAAACAGGCAAGACCAGATGCCAGAGAGCAATGCACAGAAGGAGGGTCCAGGATTAGGTCTTTGGCCACCTTGTAGCCTTATATAGATAATATAGATAGTAGATTTTTAAAGAGAGTATTGTGACTTTCTAAGGGACCCCTTCCCCCACTCATGCCAGAGTTGAATTTATTAAGTATCTGGGCCATGAATTCTGTGATAGCCATATTGTTTCCCAAATTGTGTGCATTACATTTCCAAGGGAATATTTAAAATATTTGCATCTTATTTGAAGAAATAATTGCATTATAACAGCCTTTTAGAATTTGACTTCAGTTAAACTAAGGGTTTTTAAAGGTCACTTGTGTGCCAGGAATAGGTATGTACAGAGGAAATTTTCTAAATTTCTATTTTCTGGAACCTTCTGTTAAAGGATTTCTAAGTACTCTGTCTTTGAAAGTCACCATCCAGTTCATTTCCTCACTAGCCTTAATTCCAGAGAAACTACTCAAAATCATGCAAATGTTCCTAAAATGTCCAGATGAGAGCATTTCCTTCTTTTAGTAAACGATGCAGAAGTTCTATTACACCTAAATATACATCTTAAACCTCTACTTTATGGCTTTACTCTCTATGGACCAATCCATGAGCACTTCTCACACTTCATCTGACCTGACACAAGTGACAGCATCCCATCACTTTTGCTTCTACTCAGTCTATAGCTTACACAAGATATTGCTCATACCTGCATCTTTGTGACATATTCAACCTGAGAAAAGGAATATTTATTTGACACACAGTTTAGAGATTGTAATCTATAGATATTAGTTTCATTGATTCAGGGCTGGTGATGAGGGAGAAGATTGTGTCTGTGGCACAGTGTGGCACAGGAGCCTTCTTTACCATCGTAAGTAGGAAACAGAGGAAAGGAGTAAGAGAAGAGAGCTGAAACAGGCATAGCCACAGGAGACATCTTTAACAAACACTTCCTCTGACTAGGCCAAATCTCCTGAAGCGTCCACACTATCAATAAAATACATCATCACCTGGCCACCAAGAATTTAACACATGGCCTTGTGTGAAACATTTTGTATTTTAAAATTACACAGAGCAATACACTGAAGTGGTTAGAACTACCTTCTCATGATGCTTAAATTAACTCTAGGTATGTTATCACTACGATGGATTCCTTTGTTTTTGATGAATAAATTTATATTTCTTCCAAGTACTATAAGTCTACCAAGTACTACACTATCTAGTACTTGTCTTTAGCTCTAAACATGTTACTAATTATTCTGCCTAGAAAAAAATTTTTTCCGCCCCTTGTGTTTCTTCTTTTGTAGTTCATCAATCATTGCCCTTCCTATTTTTATGCTTCATATATGTTTCTTTATCCCAGGGACCTCTGCCTCCAGCACAGTCTACAGAACCTGGGTCTCACTGTAGAATCTGCTGTCCTTAATACGTTATCAGGTACAGAGGAGAAGCTTCACTATATATTCAGAACAAAAGAGTAAAACTTCATGATTTTAAATTCATAGTATGAATATCCTTCTGAGGTATAAAATACCATGGAGATATTTTAGATAATGTAGTAGCTTAGTTAAGATTTCTACTGCTATAATAAAATTCATGACCAAAAGCATCTTACAGAAAAAAAAACTTTATTTCATCTCATAACTTTCACATTGAAATCCAATGCTGGGTATAATTAAGAGAAGGAAGTTGGATTGTGACCGTAGAGGAACATTGCTTAGTGACTTGGTCTTCAGGCTTGCTCCACCTAGTTTTTATATACATCCGAAGCACATAGGGGTATATACAGAGCTGGCAACACTCACAATAGGCTGGGTCCTTCCACACCAGTAATCAATGAAGAAAAGCCACCATAGCGTAGGCACTCCCATATACCATTATGCCAGGGGCATATTTGTGGTTGAGATTCTCTCTTCATAAATGACTCTGGCTTGTGTCCAGTTGGTATAAAACTAAACTGTTCATGCAACATCTTCTGTTCCTAATTTGTACATCAACTATTGTACATAGAATTCTATGAAGAAGTCAAAATTACTATTCCTGGGTTAAAATTAATAAATGAAAAATGAATTAAAATTAAACGAAAAATATTACTTCAAATATTTTTCTTTGCAGATCTCCCAAGACATTTTGCTCATTTACTCAAATTAAAATTCATTCACTCATCCATTTTCTTTGGCTTGCTACAAGTAAATTTGCTTTTTGTAAGTAGATCTTTACAAGAAAAAAGATTTTTAGATTTTGCTGCCAAAGCTTTGATCGTGAAATTGTGATGTTACTTCAGAACAAAATTCACTTTAGCATAGAGTTCAAAGTGAAATTTTTGGTGAGGGACAGAACTTTCAATACAATAATCAGGATAAAGGAGAGAAAAACTATGAAAAACTGGGGCACTATCTCTACATTTTTTTCTGCAAAATGCAAAGGAAATGCAATATATGTACACACATATAAAATTATAAAAAGAGAAGGTAAACAACGGTGTATGTGGGAAGTGAGACTAATTTCCTGGAATATACGACATTTTAAAGAGAACATTGAAATTTATAAATAGATAAGGATTTACCTTTCTCAAAGTCATTCCAGCTAAGCATTACAAGGACTTGAATCATAATTTTGAGCAAACTCACACACACACACACACACACACACAAATCAGAATTTCTTGAAGAAGGCATGAGGTTGTCAAAACTTTGCTGAAAAGTCTTAAATCTGGCTAATCTTTAAACTTATTTTATCTCACTTTATTATTGTTCACAAAGATGTGCTGCAATTAGAATAAAATCCACCATCTCAGGATTTCTTCCACTAATCCCCTAAACACCACATATTGGCTATGCAGTCATTTTCCTGTATTGTTCTCTACTTTGAGAACACTGCCTTGCTTTGTGTCTCTATGGATTTCACGGTTCTAGAAGTTTCAAGCAAATGGAACATGAAAGTCTCCAGCTGATTTGGTGTGGTTTCTTCTATGTGGTATAAGAATATCAAGAATAACGTATATTCACTACTTTTATGACAATGTACAACTATGTACACCATCATAGGTCTACAGTACATTTTGTTTAACAGTTAATGAGCATCTCCCAACCACACACACTTTCTGGTGGTGATGAATAAGGAAATTTATGACCATTTGTATATGTGTGTATACAAGTGTAAATATTCATGTGTGAACATCTGCTTTCTATTAACTTTTTTTTAATGTTTCTCTTTGTCACATAGCCTGATGGAATACATTGACTCTGAGTAAAGATGTGGTTTGCATTTCAAAGTCGACAATGACACAGTTATTTCATCATGCATCTCTCTCATAAGCAGTCTAAATGACTTCAGAGAGACAAAAAAGAAACCCACTGAGATTATTACTGTGGTCAGTAGGTGGATACAGGGCAGTGATTACCACACACCAGCAATTAATGGAAGAAGCACTTGATTCTCTCAGCTGTGCCAAATGAGGGGATCTTTCCCATCAGTCTCTCCAGGTATTAGGTATAGGGAGAGAGGGCAAAGGGTAGGGTTGGAATGAGAATGAAAATATCAGATAACATTTATTTTTAAGTAGAGTCAGGCTCATTCCTATACATTGAAGTTGCTGGTGGACGTGGCAATTCTGTGATCAGCTTTTTATGGAACTAGGAAAACTTCAGTTTCAAACTGTTTGCAATGCTCTACTTCCTTACAAACATCTCGTATTGATAATGGATTGCTTGATTGATTTATGCAATGATGGATATGAATTTTACTGAAGATGAATTATATATATTAAGCATCCTATTTATTCACTGGTTAATTCTTACATTCCTCAGACAAACAGACATTCACATTTTTTTCAGAAGTTTTTACTTCTGTTAATCCTTAGTTACTGTTGAGCTATAAATGTTCTTTGTATATTCTGAATATAAGGCTAATGCTAACTGATTTGAGGATATCTAATTTTTTTCGTTATATGTATCTCGTCTTCACTTTCTTGGTGATATTAAAAGTGCTTTTAATTTTGGTGAAATGCTTTTCAATTTTTTACATAGTGTGTGTGTGTGTGTGTGTGTGTGTGTGTGTATGTGCATGCACAAGCAGGTGTGCTTGTGCAAGCACCAACCTCATGTGCTTCTAGAGGCTAGAGAGTCACTTGAGGGAGTCAGTCCTTTCCTTCTGCAGTGTTGACTCTCAGACTCTAACTCAGGACTTTAGATATAGCAGCAAGGGCTGTTACCTGCTGAGCCATCGGAGCAGCAATCGTACTTTCAAATTTATTTCTCTGTTTGCTTTTGCTTTTAATATTATATACAAAGAAACACTACCTAATCTATAATCACTATGATTTATACTCCCTGTAGTATCTTCCAAATGAAAGCTATTTATTAAGATGTTTTATTTTGTTTGCTTTTATAGCCAGGAACTGTCACCCTATAAGACTACTATGCGTCTTCTTGAGTTCATTAGTAGAGATAAGTAAATGACTTTCTGCTTAGAGCTACTTTTCACGAGGAAAATGTTTCATATTCTTCATTTCATACGCAGTACTGATCACAGGGGTTACCAGGACAGGACAGCAGCACACTGGGGTACGGGAGTGGATTGCTTGGCTAGATTCACTCCAGGACCAATGTTTCATTCACTAGTTATAAGGTATGCCTTAACATGAGCACAATTTAAATCTTAGTTAAAACAAAATAATATATGACAATAACCCTGGGATATACAGAATTGACATAAAGCTGAATGCTCTAAACAATAGCTACTTTTTGATAGCATGTAGATCTTTGTACTCTATTCACACTTGATACCTATGGAGTTCAGAAAATGGTGTAAATTTGTAGTTGCAGTTGTGGCTTGTTGTGAGCCATGATATAGGTGACAGGAATTGTACCCAGTTCCTCTGAAAGAACATCCAGTGTGCTTTTACACATTGAACCATCTCTCTGTCTCCTGCAATCACATTGTAACAAGAATGATTTCTTTAATCCTCTCTTTTCAACCCCTCAAGTCATATGCCATTATCAGTAGAACTGTTGACTTTGAACCTGGTCTCCATGGACTGTTCTATTTCATTTTCACTCCAGGGCTCAAGAATTAGTGTCATGAAGGATACTGTATGGTCCTTTGGCCTATTAGCTCTGATTTTTAAGTTACTTAGTCTCACCAAGTCTCTATCTCTGTGTAAAAAAGCAGGCAACCAAACTTAGCTGTCTGTCAGTGAAGCCAGGAGAGAAATCACAACAATGAGCAGGTATCCCAGCACACAGCACATAGAATAGAGTAGCCCATGCTAACTATGGTACTGGCATAGAGAAGTAATAATTTTAGCATTTTAAAGCACAAATCAATCACTGATATTTTTACAAAGGGAAGAGGCTAACACAAAACATCTTTTATGTATCTTTTATTTGAAAGTAGATACAATATGTCTGCCCTTTATTCATCCAGCTGAGTGCCTTTCTGGTCTTTCCTCTTTAGAATGAAAAACAAAAGCCACCTGCAGTTCCTTAATCCTGTGTTTATTTCTTCCTTTATTTCTTCCTTCTAAGGAGCAATGGCTACAAATTAAGATGAGAACTGTGGATTCAGTGTCTACTTAAAATGTACCATCTGGATGGTTATGTTGCTCTCTGGGGTAAAAGACACCCACAGGGTACTCTTTGAGTCACCCTTTCAAAGACTCACTGTGCACACTGCCCACTGAGTGAGGAAAATATTTCCAGATGGAAGTCAGCACCCTCAGCAGGTGGAACCTCTCTGTTGTAGAGAGAAGGCTAATCTAAGCTGGATGGGAAGTATTCAGGCCCTTCACTCCACTAGAATATCTGATTGTTCCCACCAGAATCAGGTGAACTTCGCACCAGCTTTCTCTCATCTCCTCAACTCTGAGCGAACACACATCTTTACTTGAAGTCAGCGGGAGTGCCCGGAGAAAGAGAAACATTTGGAAGTGGCAGATGAAAGGCACCAGCATCAACTCATCCTTCTGTCTCCATGGTCTGGATGACTCTTCCTATTCAGTAGCAAATGCTGAGAAGTAATTATCTTTCCACTAGCTTGCTTTCAAATGCCAGGAGGTTATAAATATTCCCATAGGACTGAAACAGCTTGGAGATATAAAGCAGGAAGTGAACGGAAAGAGTGGGTGAATGTCTTGTGATGCCAACCTCGAATTACAGGACACAAGCTTTTTATTTAGCCATCGATGGTGTCTCCATTCCCTCTTCCAATAAAATGAATTCAAGGAACAACTTACAAGATGTCTTAAAGTGCTAAACTCTCCATGTGAGTAACAAAGGGGAGCAACCTTTATCACATGGTAAGTCTAATGAGAATAAATGACTTCAGTGTACAGGCCTGACAAATAAAAAAGCACCAATGGGGAGAATATCAAATAAGCAATACTTTTCAAGAAATACTTCTTGAAATGTATGATGAGGATTCTTTTTTTTTCTTCTGATACAGGGTTTCTCTGTATAGCCCTGGCTCTCCTGGAACTCACTCTGTAGACCAGGCTGGCCTCGAACTCAGAAATCCGACTGCCTCTGCCTCCCAAGTGTTGGGATTAAAGGTGTGCGCCACCACCATCCGGCGATGAGATTCTTTAAACTGAAGCTAAAGAGAAATAAATGTCAATGGGCTACAGAAAGGCTCAGGATTATCTGTTTGGAAGAACAAGAATGACAAGTCTCTAGCTTTGTGTATTACATGTACTGGTGGTAGAAAAAAACTGTATAAATTTCTGTTTAAACAGTGATAACAATATTGTAAAAAACTTGTGCTGATGTGTCCTCATTCCCACGGTACATAATGTGAAAATTATAGGTGACTACAATAAATATTTCCTTCTTTACTTTCAGGCTGTTGTATCAATGCATTCTACATAAGTTTTTGTCAGTAATAAATATTTGTTAATCTCTTATTCAAATTTCTATGGCCAGTACCAGAACATTTAGCAGTATTATGTATGCATTTAATATTTTTAAATTCTCACCATTTTCATTGAAGTTCTCTGACCTTGATTATAGTTAGTAAATTGATTTCTGCTGTGGCACCCTTAGGAAGTCCTAGATTGGTTCTAACAAAGAAGACATAACTACAAGTCAAAGCTAGTGATAGACATTTGAGACTCTGCTGATGCAATGTCATAAAATATACTTGCATGATGTACTATGTGCTAGCAACCTTAAAGAAATTTTTGACATATATATTTTATCATCAAACAGTACTATACTACTAACTTCAATTGACCACTTGATAAAGGTTCATCCATGAAGGGGATATTTAATATCTTTCCCTCAGAATGGTGATTTTCCAGTGACAAATGCACTAAAGTGGCATAGATTCTTCTTAACTCTGAATGATACTAACTGATCTTTTCATTTATTTATTAAAATGCATACTGAATGCCTGTGTGATTTTTGCCTCATTTCTTAGTTTGAAACAAATAATTCAACACTATATTTCATTCTGTCTGTAGCTATAGGCTTGTAATCCCAGCAATCTGGAAGGTTGATGAAGAAGAATCATGAATTCAATGGTTGTCTTGTGTTACAGTGTGAATTCAAGGCTAGCCTGGACGACTTTCTCAGATCCTATTTGTTGAGGTGGGATGGGAAGAGGAGGATAAAGAAGGGTGGGGTATACTCGTAGGTACTGCATTTACCTAACAGGCAGGGAGCCCCATGTGATGACATTGTACTGTCAGAAAGTTGTTGTAGTTTACAGCTACATGTCTTTATTCTCACTACCTCCATCTGTGCAAAGGATGTAAGAGTGAGAGTGTTTCCTCAAAGTTTAGTAAATAGTGCAGAGTCACCTAGTCTGACCAAAACCAAGGATGGATACACAAGATACTATATTACCACCCATTTGTAAAACTCTGGAAGGAAAAAATAATAATTCCAGCTTCCTCATTTAGTAAGTCTGAAGAACAGCAGTAATATTTACTATCTTCCTGAACGAAGTACACTAACTATAGCACGAACTATGAGTAGAAGACAAGAAATCCTCTTTACAACTCCATAATCTCTTCTTTCTGTACACAATGGTCTTGTCCGAAGGCAAGAACGAATGAAGAATATATTCACATTTCCTCCTATGATAATCCTAAGTGGAATGAGCTGCATTATGCTAATGCCATGTCAAGAAATTATGGGCTACCAGAAAGAACTGCATCATCCTAATGCCATTCCAGCCACTTATGGACTAGGAGAAAGAAAGGATCCACCTCATTAGGTTAATTATTCTGAATCATATGAGCTTATTATACAAAAAGAGATCAATTGTACACAATTTTGTAGAGCTTCCATGAACATTTTATAGAACCAAGAAGTAAAAATCAGGTGACTGTTGATTCTGGGAGCACTAAGGGACAAGCTAGGACCTCCTATCCTCTCTTAATTGTCTCCTGGTTCACAACTACTGTCTGTGCTGATTAGGACCAGGTAATGTCTTTCCTTGAGGTAAGAACTGAAAGATAGCTGTTCACTTACTTCTTATCTTCCCATGTCCATGATTGTCTGATGGCTTGTTTATTTCTAAATCTATTCCTTCACACAGGGTAGAAACATTTATCTAACGAAAAGCAAGTATCTCTGTGATAGACACAAATTAAAATAGGAAATACGGGTCAGCATGCTACTCCAACTAAGATTCTATTGCCCATTAGCAAACTGGATATTTCATTACACAGCTCCCTGAAGATTTAAGAGGAAAAATAATGTGGGTGAGCTGCAGAAAAATATTAGAGGGAAAGTGGTATATAAAGGAGCTTTGGGGAGGTGGGGAGACCAGAGCTGTGGCAAGGAAATGTGCATTAGACAGTGAATTATGTTTCAATTTTAATCTTCCCACCTACATTCCTTATGGTCCCTCCATGTGGCTCATTTTTGCTCTGACTTTTAAGTGAAGCAACTTAAAATTGTAAATTAGGGAGGATCTTGTTTTGTGTTGGAGCATAGTTAGACTGAAGAGGCGCAGAGTTTAAGCCTTCCTGATTATTCAGATAATATGACAAATGGACCTTTGAGTAAATCCTAGCACCAGGGGTGCTGCACCTGCTTTTTATTCCTATAAAATGCCTCTGCAGCTGTTCAGAAGCACATTGTAACTACAGTTGAAAACCTGAGTATTTCAGAAACACAGCAGATGTGCTTTCATCCTGAAGCAAGGACCCCATGCTGTATTATAGAGGAAAATTCAAGACAGAGCAAGGAGAAAGCACAAGATCTACCAATTGAAACACTTTTAGAGAAGGGAGTATATCTATGCGTCCTCTTTCATTTGGGCAGTTATATTAGTCAGTCTAACTAAGTAAATAATTGACTCCTTCAATATCCTTTTTAGTTTTATTTATTATGTTTTAGTGAGGTACGTGTGCCACAGCATGCATCTGGAGGTGAGGTGATAACCCTGCAGAGTTTATTCTCTCCTTCCACTCTCCTATGAGTTCCTGGGGTTGAACTTAGGTCATTAGGCTTTTGCAGCAAATACCTTCTGAGCCATCTCATCTGCCCCAGATTGTATTATATTTTTATTGGCTAACTTTTTCATCAACATGATGTAATTGTTAAAGACTAAGAAATCAAATGCATATAAAATCCGGAAGCTTACATACATGTTAGTATACTGTGTGCTGGAAGTTATAACTATGTGGACATGTAAATTTAAATCTAATAGCATAGAAATGTATATCAGTCTGAAGGTATGCCTCTTATCACATGTGGATTATGAGTGTAAATAGTGGGTATATGAGAATATTTGAGTGTATGAATCTATAAATATACATTTTAAAGTATATGCATATGGGAGTGTACAAGTTTGTGTGCCTCTGTATGTATGTGAATATATATCAGATTTGAGATTACAGTAGTAATTTCTATATGGTATAATAAAGTGATAATGCATTGTTAAATCTAAAGTGGCATTTAACTCTATTTCATTATAAAACATTCTTATAGAAAAGACACCATTTAAAAGGTTTAAAAGTAAAGCAGTACTCTAAGTATATCTTTAAACCATCTGAATATAGGATATACCCATATCCATTTGACACTGTTGATGTATGTGTGATACATACCTTTTTTTCTTTCTTTCTGATAGCCCCAGTTCCTAAGCCTCCTTTCCCAATGCTACTGAAAGAAAATCTCTAATCTCATAAGCCACGAAATATCTGTCTATTTTATTTAGTCCTCCATCAGCAGTAACAATGTCACCATATATCACTCTGTCTGTCTGTCTTCTGTCTGTCTATCATAATAATATTTTGGAATTTTGGAACAGCTTTTTTGAAACTGCTACCCCTTCTTTGCTCATTGAAGGAAGTGTCACTTAAGTAACCATAGGCTTGTGGAGAGTCTCTTCTTTGTCATGAATGTCTTCAATACAGCATATTTATTTATTAATTTACTTATTTTTTAAAACATTTTTTCAACAGCAATCCTCTTTATAAGATTGAAATTTACTCTAATGTTAACAGAGTGTTTGTTTGTTTTTAAATAAAAAAATGATGTATACTGTATTTTCACAGAACATACAGGGTCCTGTGTATTGTTTTCTAAGAAAACAAGCAAATGTGAGCTGAAAAAAGCCAATATCAGTATATAACACAAACTGGATGGTTGTTTGGGCATCAGCCCATGAGACTTAAATCCCCCACACAGAACTATACTACTCAGGAAAGCTGGGTGTCAAAGAGCTACTCCTGTCCAGAGAAGAGCACAGCAATTAATTAGCAGTCTAGTCAGTACCAAATAGTCATCTCTGGAAACATAGGTAAACATAACAAAATATGATCAGAACAGGTTATATTTAGGAGTGTGTTCATGTGCATGTGTGTATGCATGTATGTGTGCACATGTGCATGTAAAGTAGATGAGTGTACTAATAACAATGAAAAAGCAGGCCATGAATTTGAAGAGAGCAAGAAGGGGTATATGGGAGGTTTTTGTAGGAATAAATGAAAGGGGAAAAGATGTAAATAAATTATGTAAAAAGAAAAATACAAGACACATTAGCACTTTAGAGCTTCAGTGTAGACTCAAGAGTTATTAAATACCAAAGAAGATTCATACTTATTTAGTCAGATGGAATGCTTTCTCTGGAGCTGCATCAATATTAGACCTTTGATTTTATAAAATGACACTTTATGCTTAAATTGGGATTGTTTTAAGGAAAACAATGTTTGACATTTTAGTTTCAAATTGGGAAATTCCAAATGAAGCTGATTATTTTCCTTCACTTGAAGCTTTTCCTTGGCTTATATGGATGCCCCAAAGTGTAAGCAGAGGTTACACTGTTCTGACAATTGCCATGGTATAATGTCTGTTTCTGTCAACAATTCTTATGGAGATTGCTCTTCAAAGGACAACAAAGAATTAAATCAATAAAACTTTGACTAATGTTTGGATACAAGTAAAATCTTTATAAATTTATATGAGTGAATTTTTCTACAATTAGAACTTGTGAAATCCATATAGATTCCAGGAAATCGTGCTTATCATGTGCCTATATTTGTTACATTTCTGTTGTTGAGGCAAAAACAAAAATAGCAACAACAACAACAGACCCTTGACCAAAAGTAACCCTAAAGAAGAGGTTTTCTCGGTGGTTTCTAGTTCCAGATGGATAGGAGTCTATCATGGGGGCAGAAGCATGACAGCAAGCAGCAGGCATGGCAGCAAGAAGCAGCAGATGAGAGCTTTCATCTCAACCAGGAGGACAAAGCAGAGAGAGCAAACAAAAAGTGACATAGGGCTTTTAACCTCAAAACCTGTCATCCATTGATGTACTCCCTCCAGGAAGGCTACACCTGCACCTCCCCAAACAGGGCTACCAACTAGGGACAGAGTGTTTAAATGACTGAGACTAAGGTAGCATCTGGCATTCAAACCATGATGTCATTCTGACTTGTCTAGACATTATTGATACTTCTTTCAACAACTTGATACCAGGCAGCCATAGCTACTGTGAGGTCATGACTCCTCCATGCCAGAGATAGCAATTGACAACCCTCCCCCCCAATCTTCTTGCTCTTACTTTTTTTCAGCTCCTCTTGATGATGATGATGACCTATGGGCCCTAGAATGGATGATGTGAACAACATCCTGCTGAGAGCTGAAGACTCATTATCATTTACTCTCAGCAGGTGAACAGACACATATCTGGGCCTTTACATTCATTACAAACAGACTTCCTCCATGATTTAAAAAAAAAGAAGAAAAAGAAAACAAAACCAAAACAACAAAAGGCATGAATGCGGGAATGAGACTATTGAGCATGTGTGTAACTAGTGATAGGGATAGGATGGACATTAGAGACGGAGGCTGCTAATAGAATCAGAATGTACCTTATGCATATAAGAAAATTTCCGAGGTCAAATTCAATAAAGGTTATAAAAACTGATAGCCTCTGTTTTGAGAAGAAAATACTTGTGAGCAGACCTATTGTTTTATATAGAATACCCAAGGAATAAGCAATCTCCTCAAGTATCGGTATACAGAGGTTCATGACTCTCTGAATACTCTCTCCAGCCATCTTAAAACCTCCTTCACACAAGTCCAACTGAGGCCAAGATATCAAAGAAGTCATAGATGCCAGAGAGGAAACAATAGAGCATACTGAGTTATGTAGCAAGTTGACAGCCCACAAGCCTTCCACTTTGCTTGAGTCAATTGAAGACAGATAAGAAGGAAAGCCCAGGCTTCTTATTTCCTGATATGTCAAGAAGAGTTTAAAATATTCATTGTCTTTAATTATAAGTAGTGACAAAATGATTTCAATTATTTACAAAATAATGGACTACCCAGAAAAACTCCAATACTTGTTCATTTTAGATTATACATTGAGATATTTTTGTCTCTCTGTCAGATATATTTCCTATGCTTGCTGATGGTATCAAAAATATTGCTAATATTCCTTAAGCAAGGCCCATTCAAAACCCTTGACTATGCTTTCTAAAATGCATACAGGTGAGGGCAAGGATATTTGACAGCTAGGAATTAAATAAGGACTCTTAAAATATAATACACATAAAAATATTTCTAGAGAAAGCACTTAATGATAGGAACAAAAGAAAAGCAAAACAATAAAAAACATTGTTTTGAGTTCTCTGAAGCTTACTTCAACGCTACTGTATTAAGCAACCTGAACTGACATGCTGTGTGCTCTGCTTCCTGTGGAGTCCACAACTGTTTTCTGTATAGTTGCCCTAAAGTCTGCTATTAGTGTTTGGGGAGTGAAGTTAGGGATGCTTATACTGCAGACATTCTTTACTAGGGAACACCAGGAGACTGTCAAAGAAAAGCAGAGGAACAAGAAAGGTAGATGTTATTCAGAAAATACTGCCATTGAGGAGAGTCTTCCATATAGAAGTCAATCCAGATACAAGAGATGATTGACAGCTAAGGATCGGGGGGGGGCGGTGCAGTGGGTGGGAAAAGCAGAAACAGGATAAGTTAAAAAAGTAAAGAGATGTGCGGAGATTTGCTAACGTGATTTGACAGGATCATTGGTAAGGGCAATCAGGGGCAAGCTGATCATCACTTGGAAGGTAGGCAGCCAATGAATTTGATCATGTATTAACTCATGAAAGGTGAACATGAAAAGTTAAAGTTTAAAAATCTGATTAAAATGAGATACTGAAGTGCTTCAGCAAAGCTTTGTCTGAAAGAGAGTGAAATTTGACAGCAATGCAGAGAGAATTTAATTTGATGCCTCTACTAATCTCCCCTTTAACGATGGCTGTGTAGTTTAAGAGAGGTTGCCTTCCAGCTAGAATCTTCACAGTGTTAGTGGTCTGTACACAGTTTACCCTATATCTGAAAGCATCCACTGTGTTAAAAATGAACAGCATGTTTAAATGCTACTCTATTTTTTCTCTTGACATAGTTTAGGGACATTAGTTAAAATTTCTATAATCATCCATCACTAGTAGGCACCTATCACAAATGACATATAACAAAAGAATGGTATCCTCAATTATTTAATATAAGTTTTCAGAACAAAGGTGCCCTTATGAGGAAATGAAGACCTGAATACTTAATGGAGCTTGTACATCCTTAGGCCACTCTTCAAAGAATGGACAATGTTAGGCATAGACAAATAGAAACAAACAGGGGGCCTTGCAAGTTCTATTTGTTCTGAGCTTATTGTCTCTGTGTGTTTAAGAAATGAGGTCACTTCTTTTCTCGAGATACAGGGAAGAGACTCAGAGAATGAGTCTGGGACTTACTCTAGAGAAGGTCACCTAGGCTTTATATTCTCTTCTAAAGGAGAAAAGATGAGGGAAAGGTGACAGTGACCTCTCTTCTGATGTGTTCTCAAATGCCATATTCTGAGGTTCTATACCCCAAAGTCCACCAACATTTGCAATGAAAATAATCATCTTTGATTGAGCCTTCTTTATACCTAATGTGTATATTTGTGGCATGTACTTGTAGCTCAGAGGAATAAATGGACACCACTTCCTCTGTCTTATATGATTGGATTTTGCAGCCACCCATTGTCAGTGTTGCTACTCCTTGTCATAAATACTTCAGTTCTCTCTCTCTCTCTCTCTCTCTCTCTCTCTCTCTCTGTGTGTGTGTGTGTGTTTCCTTCTCATTAGAAAACAAACAAACAAACAGAGAGAACAAAAAGCACACAACATCAAATAACACAGCCCATTGATTTCTTTGTAGTGTACATGTGGTGTCAAACATAGGAGTATACAATAGAAAAAGGTCCCCTAAATTGAAATGGATTGTAGGAGGCAAATACAGTGAGAACTAGGCAAAGGAAATATTTCACCCAGGGAATTTAGAACCTAGTGGGAAATTAGCATTGGAAATGTAAATGAGGTTAGGGAAATTAAGAGGATTAGCTGGCTTACAGGGGTTTAAATAAAAATAAAGAGAAGATCACTGAAAGCCTTTGAGATCTGCTCTCTCTCAACAGAATAAAGTAGTTTTGTTCTAGTGTGTGTGTGTGTGTGTGTGTGTGTGTGTGTGTGTGCTGATGTTCTGTTGTCATTTTCATTTTGAAGGTAGTTGTTGAGAAATTCTGAAATGCTCTCAGAGTTGTTTTATTACTAAAGCTCTATATGCCATCTAAAGGCCAGAGACTGACAGTTGAAGAAGCTAGCTTACATGGTTATTCTTTTGTGACTTGTATAGCTACTGATTGTGAGGTGCTGGAATCTGATTTCCACCTTTTGGATATTTCTGATAGATAGAGATGACATTTTAAGCAATAGTTTTTATGTATCTCTCATTTGCTTTGGCCATACTCTTGTAGGGGCGTGGCATGGGAAGGCTAATCAATAATTGAGTGTTGGGAGTTGGGTATATTGAACAAAAATTGCCAGTTATCAATGGAGAAGGAAATTAAGTATGAACAAACCCCTAAGTGACTATCAGTATATTCTATGGAACCAAATCCTTTTGCCATTAAGTGTCTCAAATAGCCAAAGAACTAAAGTTGGTAGACTAGATGTAGTGCAAAACTAAATGCTGTTGGACTGAAGTAATGGCTTAAATGGTAAAGTGCGTCTGTGCCCATATTCGTATTCTAAACAAAAATGGTGTATAGTGGCATAAGCTAATAATTCCAGTCCTGAGGGAAATTTTAGCCTACCAGTAAGGTATCAGGACATTCAGAATTATGGTTTCAAAATAAAACTCTAGGGGAAATCCCAGAGTCCCCAAAATAATGCAGTGTCTTTCATCTGCATTTGATTGCTCTTTAGAATTAGATTGCTGAGTTACTACATACTTTGATCACAGAGCATGAAAAATCAAGATGGTACTGAGCTGGAAGCTTGATCTTTCCTGTTTCAATGTTTCCTATTTCCTAGTTTCAATGGTGCTCAGCAGGTGCTTTGAAGGCTGCTAATACAGAAAAGTCACCAACTGTCTTATCCACATGAGAACCTTGCCAAATACAATAGTGACTGGTCTGGCAATATATGTCCAATGGTACAATAATGTACTAAATATCAGGGGAGTAAGCGTCACCTTTCTAATTGTACTTAGGTCCTATTTTGTAGGAGAGAATTCAAGTCAGGTATTGTGACCCTGACAGGTCGTAGGGTTTACTACCATTATTTCACTAAGGGGACACACTATCAAATTACCTTCAAAATATTTATCCTTTATATCTATAGATTTGTAGAGCTCTCATCCCACAAGATAAAACTTTATTTATGTAGTTGATGGCGGTAAATTAATAAACTTAACTGATCAAAGAACAGATAATATCTAATTGGAGTTGATAGCCCTAAATAGGACATCTATTTCCTATCATCTACTTAACATTCAGGAAACACTGTACACAAGTTAGCAGAAAGATTTTTAGAACTAAATGTCAGGAAAGATACTTCAAAATACTGTCTTTGGGACATGACATAAAGGACTCACAGAAACCGTGTATGCCAGTACAAGACCTGTATAAGATCAAGCCAATTAGCACTTCAGCTGAGAAGCTATTGGAAGCTAATGGTTGCTTCAGGAAGAAAATTTCATTTTCTTCAACTGTATAGTCCATTATAGTTTTCACGAGAGAGAGAGAGATGACATAGGGAAGGGAATGATGGTGAAGGAATGTCTAAAAGGAATTGTAGAGTAGATATCATCTAAATTTATTTTCTTCATGAATGAAATAGCAGAAGGGCAAATTATTCAAGAATGAGATCTTTTGTAAAGCTTCTGAAGAATAACATTGGAGGTTACCACCTGGCTTCCATACACATATTTTTTACACATATTTTGCATGTACGTATATACCAAACACATACTTGCACATTCACAAATATGCATATCCACACACATGTACTCCACAAACATGAAATCACACATCAAACAAACATACATTAGACATTGTGAATTCAAAGTCACACCAAGGTATTTTATATTATTTGTGACTATTTTGAAGGGTGTTATTTCCCTAATTTCTTTCTCAGCCTGTTTATCCTTTGAGTAGAGGAAGGCTACTGATTTGTTTTGAGTTAATTTTATATTCGGTCACTTTGCTGAAGTTGTTTCTCAGCTTTAGGAGTTCTCTGGTGGAAGTTTTGGGGTCACTTAAGTACACTATCATATTATCTGCAAATAATGATATTTTGATTTCTTTCTTTCCAATTTGTACCCCTTTGACCTCCTTTTGTTGTCTAATTGCTCTGACTAGGACTTTGAGTACTATATTGAATAGGTAGGGAAAAAGTGGGCAGCCTTGTCTAGTCCCTGATTTTAGTGGGATTGCTTTAAGTTTCTCTCCATTTAATTTGATGTTGGCTACTGGCTTGCTCTATATTGCTTTAATATGTTTAGGTATGGACCTTGAATTTCAGATCTTTCCAAGGCTTTTACCATGAAGGGGTATTGAATTTTGTCAATTGCTTTCTCAACATCTAATGAAATGGTCATGTGTTTTTTTTTCCTTTGAGATGTTTATATAGTGGATTACCCTGACAAATACAGAGGCAGATCCTCGCAGCCAATCATTGGACTGAACATGAAGTTCCAAGTGGAGGAGTTAGAGAAAGAACTGAAGGAGCTGGAGGGGTTCGCACCCCATAGGAAGAAAAACAGTATCAACCAACTAGACCTCCCAGAGCTCACAGGGACTAAGCTACCAACCAAAGAGTACACATGGAAGGACCCATGGCTCCAGCTGCATATGTAGCAAAATATGGCCTTGTTGGGCATCAATGGGAGGAGAGGCCACTGGTCCTGGGAAGACTCGCTGCCCCAGTGTAGGGGAATGTGAAGGAGAGGAGGCAGGAGTGGGTGGGTTGGTGGGGGAGTGCTCTCATAGAAGCAGGGTATAGGGGATAAGCAGTAGGATAGAGTGTGCCTGGAGGGGAAACTACTGAAAAGAAAAGGGATAACATTTGAAATGTAAATAAATAAAATATCCAATAAAAAAAGAAAATTTCAGTTCCATTAAGGTGGGGGGGAGAATAAAATATATGAGTGTATATGCAGTGACCCACTTTACATTATTCTATAGTACACCTATGCTTGTTAGACTACAATAGGCTGATGTTGCTTTACAAGTTAAGTTAAAATAGGCACAGTGCTTTTAAGCCTCTGGCAGTACTTTATGGAAGGTAAAACTATTCCCTCTTTGCCAGAAAGACAAAGAGAGAAAAAAAAGAATTTTATCTGTTCCTTTTCCATTCACATTATGACCTCCCCAGTGCCCAACCTCTGAAGGGTCAAACCAGCTTCCAATGATGCTATAGAGTGTAGGGCATTGCCTTTAATATAACATTTTTTTCTTTTTTCTTTTAAAGTTTCATTTTGTGTATGTATTTTGGTTCTTTGTTTGTGTGTGACCCATGGGGATGCAATGATATTCGAAGTCCTAAGAAGCTTGCGTCAGATCTCTCAATCTGGGCTTTTGGATAGTTCTAAGTTGCCATGTAGGTGCTGGTATCAGAGCATGGTTCTCTGGAAGAGTAGCACGTGCTCTTAATTACTGCTCATCTCTCCAGCCCTGAACATTTCATTTCCAAACTGCACTGAGCTTTGTGTGGCACAATTGCCAGGCATATGATAGTAAAAAAAAAACCAAGATGGCTGTGCCGTTAAAGAAGACATAAACTAGAGGTCAGATATACTAGTTTTCAGAAAATGTGATCTCAAAAACATCAATTACAGTGTTCATTTTTTCTTAACATGAAAAGTAGGAACAAAACTGTCTTACTACCAACTTTAGCCTAGATGAAATGTTAAAGCATCTGCTGTGTGTGATTGGCTGAAAGAGGAAAAAAACAAATAGCACACAGACAGACACCTATGAATTGTTAAATTAACCCTTATAAGTCAAGAACTTTCTAAAACAATGACCATGAGCACAGAAGTAAAATCTAGCACCACAATAACATTAATTTTATTAATTTTATATTTTTAGTTATTTGATTTAAAAATTATCAATGGGCCACTTTTTCTCATGTTCAAGGAAGCTGCCACGAAGTTAGTCAGCAGGCTCACAAGTACTGTCATTCAACAACACTTCTTAAGAGGCTCTAACAAATTTCTTCAATCTTTTACCTCTAATATTATAGTAGATTATTTTTAGTTTATGCTGTTGGTGATTTTGATGTGTGTGATATGACACAGATGACCTAAGAGTGTCAAAGGCTTCTCACAGCCTGGCTGAAAGGTCCAGGTATTGGCTTTCAATGAAGTTCCTCCAGGTTTGTTTGGGAATACAAATGAAGTCTAAGCAGTGGCCTGGCTCTTCTGAGACTCAGAGGGCTTTGACCATGTGGAATTCCTAGTGCTAATAGGAGGAGGCCACCAGTGTGCTGAGACAAAGCTGTCACCAACGTGCATGTCTGAAAGCTTAATGGCAGAGGTAAATGCTGAGAGATAAGGAGCTATATCCTCAGCTCCCCCACTGTCCTTTTCCTGTCCATAAGCCTGTGCTCCTCTGTCTTCTGACCCCTGCCTCAATAATATCTCTTCTTTACTGATCTGTGTCATATTATGTGTGTCTCTGCTCTGTGCTCAGATTTCCCTGAGACTCTGGTTAATATAGCTAGTCATCTCATCTTCAGGCAGTGCCTTCTTTCTTCTCTCTGCGTTTGAGTTTTTCAGAACCAATTTCACTGTAAGTGACCTCTGAAATGACCCCACGATTCTTTTTTTCCCTTCAATTTTCTCTATGATGAACCTAAGTAAGTATGACAAGCGAGGTAGGTCTTATGCCGCAACACTCTCTAGCCCTGGGTTGACGAGATACTCATAAAGACTGAAGCATTGATTGGGGGCAGAGGACAGCAAATATATGAAAAATAAATCCTTCTGTGCTGAGCAGCATGTTAGGAGCACTTCATATTATCGAATAAATATGTTATTTCTAGTGGCAATTGTAGGCGATGGGCTTCATAAAGTGACAGTATTCCTAGAATATATTTTACCTATGATTGTGACTGAATGAGTAAATATGTTAATAGTTTATTTTGATGAACAAAATATAATTAACTTGATAAATTCTCAGCAAAAAAATGGGCAAAATTGCATTAAGCATGACCAATTTATCTTGAATTCAAGCTGTTAAATAATATTCCAGTGTATTTCTACATGTTTACTCTTACCCAAATATTACGTGGTTAATGACATCTATGATATCTACAGAATAAAAAGCACTAGATTTCTTTTAAACATTTATGTATGTTCTGTGAAGAGGAATCAGGCTAATTAGACCTTAATGAACTGTCTTGGGAGAATATCAGAAATTATCTCATGAATTCTATGATAAGTATCCAATATGGCAAATCTAGTGACAACTTTTATTATAATTCATTAAAACAATTGTCAAGAAAAGTACCCATACTTAATTTCAATTAAGTCCTTCTCTCTTAGATCTTAAAATGTTTAAATCCATTGTGTGATTCTGATCACACATACAGCCAGATGATTGTGAATTGGGTAGTACTGAGAGGACAGCCCCACTGATTTTCTTGCTTTACAGAGTACTGATGGGTGGTTCTTCAACCTGACAGTTCAGCTTTTAAGGACCTTGACTAAGCACACAATTGATTTGTGCTATTCCCTGAAAAAGCTGGGAATCAATCTGCAGTAGAAAGCTTGAGCTTCCATATGATGTGAACTTCTAGTTTATGAGAGGTGCAAACAACTGCAAATTCCCCTAAAGTTATCAAGATGTTTTGAATGTCTCCTTTTTTTTTAAAATTGTGGAGCCTTTTTGAATTTCTTCTCAGTAAAGGCTTTGATGATCCATCCACCTAACCATTTTGTACAAAAAGAAATTTCTTTTTCTGCAATTAAATTTTTCTCCTTAACTGTTTCTTACAAGTCATTTTTCTATTAGCATATATTATTCACACAAAGCAATAGGTTTTGTTATGCTTTTCTCATATGTGCATGAAGCACACTGATCATATTTAGGGCATTAAATTTCACCGTTTTTGTCACTTTTACTCCTCTGAATGACTTGCATATCTGCCCAAAAGTTACAGTTCTTCTTTTGAATCATTTTTAAAACATCTATATTTCTACATAGAAGAAAGAATGTGCAAACTCACCCCTCTGATTTGGGTTATGTCATTTAATATGACAACTTTATTGCCATCTTTTTTCCTAACCATAAGAGTGTTCTTTATGTCTCACTAATAATACTCTATCTTTTTAGATATGCCACGGTTTCTTAACAAAACTTAGGCAAAAACACTTACCTACAATTAACAGCACCACAACGGACAGGAATATTCAGGTTTTCTGGCTTTGAGTACTTTAGTAATATGTTAGGAGTTATCACTGAGTGATAAGGTAGTTCCTCTACCTTTAAAACTTTGATAAGCTTTATACTGGTTGCTACAGCAACTATAATTTAGTATAAGCAACACTATTCTGTAATGACAGTAAATTGACTGTCACCTGTGCCTAGAGATGGTATACAATATATTTCCATAGGCAGAGCAGTGTGCACTCACTACAGAAGAGCAAAACTTGTACTGCTGTTACTAGATCCTGGGCTTCCTGGAGTGCTTGCTCTCCACATTGAAGTCCATACTACAAGCCAATTGATATTTGAATCCTAACTTGTCATGAAACTAATTTTTCCTTCCATGCTTACTATACCTAGTGACCAATTAGTAGACCATTCTTGAGTTCACAAAGATTCCCACTAATGTATTGTTTATTTACTCTTGTCGAAATACTGATGTGGGGTCAACCCAGGTCTATGTGTGTGCTAGGCTTAAGTTCTGTTTCTGAACTGAATCCCCATTATGACTCATGTACATCAAGATGGCTCTATAATACTCTCAATTTGGGCAAGCTGTGTGGTTTATAGAGCACTGCATTCAGAGGGCCCAACTTGTCATGTTAGATATACACTATGTTAAGTGAATTCATTTCTGAAGCTATCCACTGGGCCACTTGCAGTACAGAAATGAAGTGACACAGTCTCAGTTTGTGAGGCTGCAGACCAAAGGGAAGCATGTTGGCTGTTTTTATCAAACTCTCTAGGTGACAGCTTTTGTAGTAACTGTGGGCCATTGCTTCATTACGTTTTTAACCCTGTGTAAACAGCTACTAATCATTTTTAATAATCATTCCAGGTAGAGAGGCTTTCTGCCTTAAAGAAACTCAGGGAGAATAATGAAATGATTTATCTAAAAAGATGCTTGGTATGGGCAATATCTTGGGCGAAGTTCTGGTATAGTAATTTATATCAATGCTTCTTATGTTTTCTTTAGCAGGCCCAATTTAAGTGATGTAAGAAAAAGAGAAAGGCAACCAAATAGGCAAAGCTAGAAAAAGCTAGCTAGAAAAGATTTCAATAATGAAAAAGCACTTTATGTTGGTTTGAACCTAGTAAGTGGTTTCCTACTTAACAAGAGTTTTAGAGTGTATAAAAATATATAACTGTGTGTGTGTGTGTGTATGTGTGTGTGTGTGTGTGTGTCTGTGTGTATGAAAAACAACACCCTAAAGACATATACATGTGGACAAATATACTTCATTCTCTTATACTCTGATATCTGTCTTTTTATAGATATTCTCATGCATAATTTATGGAAGGAATTCATCTTGTAATCACATGCAGTACTAGAAAACAAAGACTGCTATTTGAAAGTCTTCCTTAAGGGACAGATGGATTTAGCTACTCCAACCATGTCATCTCCGTGTTTTCAGTAGTGTTTGATGGAAAGAAAGAAGTTATGATTCTTACTTTTACATGTTCTCTGTCTTTTGCTCAGGAGATGTATACCATGCATCCAACGTCAGGGAACCCTCCCCTCCATGTAATTCTGCCTATGCCTTTTATATGCTGAAAGAAAGTCCCACAGGGTATCATTGATTGTTATGATACAGACTTGAGCATGATCAAACATAACATTTCAGAAGGCTTGTTGCTTTCTTTTGAGGCTGCTTGGATTGAATGACTCTCCTATTTTCTCCCTTAGGTTCAATATTTTAACTCAGGTCTCCTAGGAAATAACACACCAAGCATAGCTCACCATGTAAAAATAATGAATTGTAAATATGTAGAAAGTATACTCCATTATTTCCTTCACAACTCTGCCTTTTTTGCTGATGCTTTCTGTATTTTGATACCCAACATTAATTTAAAAAATTAATTATGCATATATTACAGTCTTTATATTGCAACTTTAAAAGTGTTATGGGTATGGGACTACGAAATCTTCAAAACAGGTTGCAACTTTTGATAGTGCTGCTTATTTTGAACTTTCCCTTGTAGTTTCAACTTGAATTAACCTACAAACTCCTACGTTTCCTCACAGACATGTTATATTTAGCCCTTTTAGGTACACATTATATCCTTCTTCCTCAGCTTATCTAGGGATATTTGCTCACCCCATACATACATATATTGTTTATTCATTCACAATTTTCTTCTGCAAACATACACTGAATGCCTACAAGGTACCATGTTATTTTAAATTACAATGAGTTACTTCCAGTGGTCTTCAGATTCATTTTATAATCACCTTAAACTTAGAGACCAGCTCTGACTTGTCTTGTGATTCCCAGGTGCTGACAGTGTTTTAGAAACAGTAGATATCTAAATATCTGTTACCAAGGTTCACTAATGGATGCTAGGGGAGAGTCTTCCCAATGCAAATCTAATTACTGGAGTAAATGAGACAACGTTCTCTGTTGTTGTAAGGTCATCTGGTTTGCATCATTAACAAATACAGTTTCATTCAAAATTACTTTCTATTTTGTTTTTCAATTAGGAACACTGTCATCATAGAATCATAGAAAGGGAGCTAAAACTAGGTTTGTACAAATTGCTTCTGTGTTTAAAACCATCGACATTGTTGGTTTGTCTACTAAACTGTGTTATGAGTGATTACCTTGGTAACATCTGATTTAGATCGACTAAACTATAGATCTAGTAAATGAGCACTCTTATTCATTTTAGAAAGTTATTTCTGGAATTCGTGGATGAGGAGGTGGGAGTGAGCAGGTGGGTTGGGGCACATCCTCATAGAAGCAGGAGGAGGGGGGATGGGATAGGTAGTTCCTGGGTGAGAGGGATAGGGGGAAAGGGGATCACATCTGAAAGTAAATAAAATTTCCAATTAAAAAAGAAAGTTATTTCCTAGTTGTAAACACCCCCACACACCCATACACCACAGGAATTTATTAATGATAATTATAAAAAACAAGGAGACTATGGATTTGAGGAGAACATGAGAAGAATTGGAAGGAGGACATGAAGAGGAAAGTGATATAATTCTACTTCAATTAGGAACATATATTTAAAAAAACAGAAATAAGATCACAAAATTTCATTAGAAAAATATTAATTAGCTATGTTCTATAAGCATATATGCATATATATACACGAATGCACATGTATGTACAGTTGTATATAGTTATATATTGCTGAATCTAATAATTTAATTTATATTTGCATACATAGAGAATATTCTTCATACTATAAAATGTATTAATTTATACAAAAATAGTATCTAGGTATTATTCAATTATGTACGTACATATGGAAAAAAGAGAAAAATCCAAGTAGAGGGAATATTACACCTCTGTTTAAATTAAAAAAAAAAGTCTTCTCTAATTATCAAATCTTATATTGGATATTGAAGGAGCTGGTCCATTAAGATGTATTTTCAGTTGACTGGATGACATAGTGATATTTGAAATTGGTCTTGTTGTATGGCAATCTCTCTCCATCTTTGTCTGTCTCTGTATTTGGCTCTCTCTCTCTCTCTCTCTCTCTCTCTCTTTCTCTCTCTCTGTCTCTCTTTCTCTGAGTGTGTTTATGTGTGTGTGTCTGTCTGTCTGTCTGCCTCTCTCCTCTCTGTGTGTATCCATTTGCATTTGTTTTTGACACTTCTACTCAATGTGCTTTGATCATAGGTACTCTCGCCCCATTGACAACTCTTTCCAGTTCCAACCCCACTACTCTTCCCATCAAACATTGTTTTCTTTGGTTTGTTTGTTTGTTTTTTTTTTGTTTTTTGTTTTAGTCCACAATGGCTAATTTATATTGTCTAAATATTATTGGATATGTGTTGAAGAATTTTAATCTAGCAACGTGGCTGGTCTTGTAAGGCATCACACTCAAAGTCCTTCTAGGTCTATACGGTCCAACCTGTATACAGACATGCTCTTAGCAATTGACAAAATGAGTCAGGGATAGGATACTCTCAACTCTCTGGAGAACAGATAAGAAAAAGAAGTTACTTAAGAGTACTGCAGAGAGAGAGAGAGAGAGAGAAAGGTAGAGTTGAGTTCAGTACAGTTCAGTTGAATGCAGTTGAGTTGATTTCATGAAGTTCTCTTCAGTTCTGGAGTTCAGAGGCAGTTTTGCCAAGTACAGTAATTCAGTCAGAAGCTGACAGAAGTCACCTGAGTCAGTCAGCATGGTGAGGAGTTTGAACCAGAACAGTCAACTTCAACTAGCCAGCCAGAGTTCAGTGAGCTAAAAGGAGTGAGTTTATTTAGCAGTAAGTCTCTGAGGCTGAAACATTCTAGGCCTAGGTTAGCAGACAGAGGCTGGAAACTGAAACCTTCCAGATCTAGACTCTGAGACTGAAACACTATAGGCCTAGAATACCAGACAGAGGCTGGAAATCGAAACCTTCAAGGTACAGGCTAACAAAGTGTTGGATTGTATAGAGTCTAGCTTCCAGGCATAGGTCTAGGGATAATTAGATAGAAATGCTCTAGGCTCAGCCCAAGAGTATGTATTTGGAAAACTTGGGTATGGCTCTTATCTCATCCTTTCACTTGAGGAAATAGAAGAGACATTTACAGATATATGATCTACCACTAGAGTGTTAGCAACTTAATCCGGGGCTACATTCTCACAGAAAAATGTTCTATTTTCCTTCCAGCAGCAATTGATTCTCTTTAGATCCATAGTTAGAGGCAATTTCTCTCTCCATGTTTTGTTTTGTCTGGCTTATGCTTGAACGGACTTTTTTACATGTTGGCTCAACTACTGTGATTTCACTCGTGTAGCCTTGATATGTTATCTATCTATCACCTCTAGATTTTATGCTCTTTCTACCCCTTCCTGTACAATATTCCTTGAGCAGGGGATAAGGTGTACAGCACATATATGCTCTTTAGGGATAAAAATTCTAGAGCCTTTTATGCTCTGGACTTTGTCCATTTGTAGGTCATAGTTAGTCACCATGTATTACAAATGAAAGAGTCTCAGATGAGAGTTTAGAGATATATTATCTAGGTGTAGTGATAAGTCCTAAAAAAGTCAAGTTAACTCTATGTTCATTTAGTAACTTATTGGCAATGGGTTCTCCTTTCAGGCTTATGACCTATCTAGCCTTACATTATTAGGCCAATATCAGTGTCAGGGATGAATTTCATGTCCAATTAGATATTTATTGGTTACTCCTTTCATGTTCATGGCACTATTGTACCAGTGGACATACCTTATCAGGCCAGTCACTATTGAAGCTCAGCGGGCTAATAGCTAGGTATACATTCTGGTAGCTTGCATAACATCTCACAGTAGCATGGAATCTTCCCAATCCATACCAACTTGATATTGCTGTGTTGTATGATTCAAGTATGTCCTGTTTTTGGATCCTACCAACAAAATTTGAAGTGTAAAGAAGAGCTCTGGCAATAGACTGTTATATTTGGGAGACTTTGGGAAATCACTGGAATTCCAAAAGAGTTAACTCCTTCTTGGCACTGGGGTTTTTAGAATGTAGCCTCTGATGTCAAGTAGGGAATTGTCATGTTGTTATAGTGTTATTCAATTTTAATTCTTTGGAGATATATATATGGATATATGGACGCACCCACTGTAGTAGGTTTTCATTATGTCCTTTTCAAGATGTTTTGTGCATTTGACTCAAAAGCTAAATTTTTGTCTTAGAAAGAGAAAGACTAATACTATGCAGGATAACATTAAGAAGAAAGAGATCACAAGTAAAATAGACAAAGAGGAAGTAGTGGTGTTGCTGGAGGGCAAGCACACACTTTTGTCATAGGAACAGAACAAACAGAATTTAAGAGCCCCTTTTTCCACTGGTAAGACAAGACTAGACATAAAGTTCTTTCCAAAAGTTTTCTCTGAATAAAAACTTTTCAGAGCTTGACACTGCTTCCTTGTCAATATCTGTAGAAGAAAAACAATCAGTTGATACTTGCTGAAGTTAATTACCATGTTACTTGGAAAATATTTAAATATTTATATTTGAATGACAGAATACAAACTACCAAAGATATGATCAAAATCACTCCATTACAAATCTTGGTGATTCTAAAATGAACTATTTATGATTGATTTTTTAAAATGTGAATTTCACAAACCGACAGATAGCACATGCATTTCTAGATCGTGATGCAAGCTTACCACCATTGAACAGGAACATCCCTTTTTTTCACAAATCTTATCTTTCAGACATTGGTACTTATCTTTAATTTAAGTATTTCAAGACTGCTGTCTTAGTTTTACAGTGAATAGTTTAATGTCTATGCACTGTGAACAAAGAATATAATGCCATCAGGTATTGAGTAACAGGATAACACTAACCAAAGTTAACTTGATACTGTTATAACACATTCACCAGATGATGTAGAACTCAATGGAAGAGTATTAGAGTAACAAATGTGAAAACTATATATTCCATGACAGTATGCTAATTAAGTTATCAATATTTCTATTAAACACACTTGGCTTGGAAGGCTGAAATTTTATTCAATAGTAAATATTGCTTAGACATTTCCTATAATTTGTCTAATATTTTTTTTAAAATAGGTATCTTAAAATGAATTTAAAATAAGAAATAGAAATTTATATTTATTCATGAAGAATAATGGTCATTGACACCATGTATTATAAAATCTTAATAGTAAATTATTGTGATGATTTAATTCTTCTTGCTAAACACTCTTTCCTTGCTGACCTTATTAGCTGTCAGTATAATAAGACGTATGAGTGCATTGTTTCATAACCTTCTGACTGCTAAGTTTTGGATTTTTTAATTAGCATTTTAATTGCTCATCAGGGTAATTGAAGACAGAGCCAGAAAAAGGAATATTCAGTAATCCCTTTGGAACCTATCACTACTACGCTTTCGCAAGGTCAAGTGTCTCCTGGAGTATTAGCAGCAGCTTATTGCTTCCATTGCTTAGCTTCCAAACATGTGATATAAAAATGACAAAGTAGCATGTTTGAGAAGGGGAATATTTTCCTTCACTTTTATTCTTTCAATCTGTTGTTTACTGTTAAAAAATAAAAACAAAACAAACAAACAAAAACAGTTGTTGATATTTATACAATGAAAAGTAGGGTGGGAATGACTAGTTTTCTGTCTCTTGATGAACAATGTGAAGTTAAATCAAGCACCTAATATGTTAGTCACGCAATCTATTGGATGGACATTGAACTACATTTGTCAAAAGAGCCTTAGAAATGATTCACACCATCATTTACAAAGTTCTTACTGAGTGGCATCCATCTTACCAGCTGGAGACTGACAGCAGCAGAATATATCCTCTAATTGTCAAAAAAAATCAATAAGCATGTTTTAAAGCCATTTCAATCTCACTAAAAAAGGTATATAATCAAGTTGATGCTGTATCTACCTAATGAATTCTATGACAAGGAACACATATTGCAGGGTCCACACATAGCTATTTGGGTGTAAAATTATTCTGGTAATCACTCATCCACTGTGGGACTGCTATATACTCTAGTTTTCTCAGTGAGATACACAGATAAAAGGTTGTCTCTTCAACAATACCAACCAACCAGAGCTCCCAGGGTCTAAACCATCAGCCTAGGAGAACATATAGAGGGACCCATGGCTCTAGCTGTATATGTAGGGGAGGAACGCCTTGTTGGGCACTGGTTGGAGAGGAGATCCTTGGTCCCATGAAGGCTGGATGCCCCAGTGTGGGCGAATTCGAGGGTGGGGAGGTGGGAGTAGGTGAGTGGGTGGGAGCACATCCTCATAGCAGGAGGAGGAGGGGGGATATAGGATGGGGACTTCTGGGTGAGGGAGAAATGGGGAAAGAGGATAACATCTGAAATGTAAATAAAATATCCAATAAAAAAGGTTGTCTCTTTAAATATCAGAGTATTAAATGAACTAACTGTATTGAAGTTCTTAAAATTATTCTTTTAATAGTTTTGACAGTTTAGCAAAGTATTCTATTATATTTCTTTACTAACAAATAGAAAATTATCCCAGATTGACGTCCACAGTATTAAAACCAAGAGGCATGACAAAATTTTTTTTCCTAAATATGGACACATTTTCTTTTACTCTGGAGTTTCAAGGCACTTCAAATACCTTCTAAAATGTATTTCATTAGATCATTAAATTAGTAATGAGAATCGAAACTTAATGTTTACATTAAGTTTACATTTTTCAAGTCACACAGTTGTTTTGCAAAGCAATAGTGGTAAAATTACAGTTATGAAGTAGGTGAAGAAAATAATTGTATGGCTGGGGGCTCATGACAACATGGGGAAATTGTTAAAGGGTTGCATTAAGAAGATTGAGAACCACTGGCCTAGTATCATCAATGCCAGTTTACACACGTGAACTATAATCATTTTGATCTTAACAGAAATCAAATTGCAGTTATGTCTGCCACTCTTCTGCTTAGTGTTCACACATCACTAATGACCTGATGTAGGTCTTATTCCCGTAGTGCAGCAGTAGCAGCTGCATCCCAGTAACAGAATAGATAAGGAGCACATGGAAAGTCACAGCCAAAGGGACACTTTTGTCCAGTCAGCTCAAAGTTCAACAGAAATAATCACTGTTCATGCTGCATGTAACACACGTAATATGAGCACAGTGGTAAGTTTCTTCAGACTGCTTATTTTCTTTAAGAATAATGACTCAATCAAGATTGTGATTAAGAACTATCAACCAATTTCTCCATCCATAGTTCCTTCTACATACCTTCACTTATCAACATCTGTGTATATTTAAAGGGTAAACGGTTATCAGCACAGACATGCATATATTATAAAATTCTAAGTTTATAAAATTTAGAACAAAATCTATTACTGTAAATAATGTGGAATGTATGCCTATGGAGAGCTAAGATAACAGGAGGTGACTATTGATTCAAGTCAGCATGGATTATCTAGGCATATGCTGTGTACTTAGCATTATTCGAGCACCATGGAGACATAAAAAATGAGGTATTTGACTTTATTTCAGAATTTTCAATAGAAAGTATTGGTACAATAAAGGCCCTTATAAATGAGCTTATAAAACTTTTGTTTCAAAGATTATGTTTGTTACATGGTTATGACTCACATTTCATTATATACACAAGATGAAGATCTTGGACATATATAAAAGTAACGAGTAGACACTTTTGGGAAAGAAACTTTATGCCTAACATGACTCACTCAAAACAAATTCTTTTTTTTTTTTTTCAGAAAAAAAGATATTTAAAGGTTTGACCCTGGCAGATATTATGTGGGAATTTTTTATTCTGCCTTTTAACTACAGTAATACCATCCTATCTTAAAGGAGTTAGTGTGGGTGGTATGCATCATCTGATCATAATATCTGGTAAACTTGTTATAGGGTGCATTTGAGAATTATGGAATATATAACATATATGGAATACATATCTTTAACATTTGCATCTATCAATGAACTATCAATCTATTCTCTTATAATTTGATTAAGTCATTCTATTTAGCCTCATCAATATTGCAGGAGTTTGGGTAAGGTTTTTATTTTCCTTTTCATGTGTGTGTACTCAGAACTACAGATGGAATTCAGACTTTTCTAGAGAGAGAAGAATTTGAAATTTTCTTCTAGATATTCTTTTCATAAATATAAGTTAGAGAATCGAAACAAAATGTTCTTAATCATATAAACATTCCCACACACAGTGAAACATATAGACACTGACAAACATACAATAGGGAACAAAACTAAATTTACCTAGTCATCATAGTTTGTATGAGAGCAACATGCATGTGTGTGTGTGTGTGTGTGTGTGTGTGTGTATTCAATTATTCAATTCATTTTCTGACCATTAGTCTATGAATAAGACTAAGCTTTAATAAATTGTAATAATGATAAAAATGAAATGAATGGGTGGAATTTTACTTTTGATCCATTTCTATTGTGAAAAAAATATTGATGACATATGATCAATTGAAACCAACCTTCAAATTTATCATAATAAAAACCTGAAGTGTAATCTAGTGCTGAGAATGAATGATTAAGTGATGTTGTACAACTCAGTATAACTCACTTTGATCCAACATCTAAATAATCTATCATATATAATATCTATACATATGTTCTATTAATGATTTGAATGTTGAAATTATTTTATGTAGGGCTCTTAATAATGTCTTCCACTCCCATTTACTTGTCACTCTTCATTGCTGTTCCCTTTTGTAGGTATATATAGACAAATAGCTTACTTGATCCAAAATTTTTAGAGTGTCTGAAAAGAGTTTTGTGTTTATTGCTGTATCTCAGTGGTGAATAACATTAGGGCATAGCAAAGAACACTTAGTAGTGATGTCTCAATTAATAATCAATGATACATAGTGATAATATCATTCTCTTCATCTGAGCAACAACATGTAAGTTAAAAAAGAGAATTTTCCAGCTTCATGGTTTCTTAGCTGTTCCTTGAGTACAATCAAAGGCTTTGCCTTAGGTAGAAGTGAAAATCAAGGCTTCACAACCTTAAATTGGATGAAAACACATGTACCAGTCCAACACTGTGAAAAAAAAAAAATAACTGAAAACCAGGCTGTTTGTTACAGGTAAGAGGAAGCACAGGCTCTCAGAGCATCCTGACCTAGTTGTTTCTTCAGTCACCTTGCACATCACCTGACCTTCCTGGATATAGAGATATTTATGAATAATGGAAGGAGTTGTGAGAGAACTATTTTTATTCTTCTTAATCAGAAAGCAGTGGTTTTTGTGTTTGGTAAAGTGAAAGGCTCTTTTGATTTTGAATTCTGAGATCACTTTGCATGGAAATGTATAACTTTCTTTCTTCTTTCCTTGAATATATAACAATCCCACTTCAAACATTCTTGATTTTTATTGAAAAAAATTGTCATGCAGCATATTTTGAACACATATTTTTCCTCCTAGAACTCCTCCCCACCTCCTGACCCACCTAACTGTATGTCTTTTTTTTCTTTTCTCTCCTTTTTTCTCTCTTTCACTCAAAAACAAACAAACAAGAAAACAAACAACAATGACAAACCCAAAACCAGGAAACAGAAACCACCCATAAAATCACAAAAAATGAAAACCAAAACAAATAAACAAAAGTCCAATAGGACAAAACATTCTACAGGCTGCCAATTTGCCAGAATTATGTAATTCTTTGTTCTGCAGAAGTGTTCAAGCTTCATGAGGTTCCATTTATTAATTATTGGTCTGTGCTTGCGCTATTGGTGTCCTGTTCTGAAAGCATTTTTTTTTGTGCCAGAATTTAAGGTTATTCCCTACTCTCTCTTCAATCAGATTCATGGCATCTAGTTTTATGTTGGAGTTGTATTTTGTGATGAATTATATATATGACTATATTCAGTATTCTATTTGTAATCATCCAATTTACTGTTCACTAACACTAACCAATTTTCAATTTGCTGTATTTCTTCCTGGGAATTTTGTTTGTCAAAATCAGGTTCCTATAGCTTTGTGGACTTTTGTCTGAGTCCTCAGTTCGATCCATTGTTTATGATCACTATGTCTATTTAATGAACCTATTGTTCTATTTTTATTACTATAGTTCTTTACTGCAAAATGTTAGGTTTTAGATAGTGACACTTTCAGGACTTCTTTTAGAATTAGTAACTATTTTATGTACCATTGGTTCTTTGTGTTTCCAGTGAAGATTGAGTTTTCAATTTCTGTAAAATTTATGATGAAATTTTGATGAATATTGCATTGGTGGATATTCCTTTTGGTAGGATGGCCATTTTCACAATAATACTGATCCATGAGCATGTGAGATCTTTCCATTTCTGGTGCCTTCTTTAATGTTTGTGTTTAGTGTCTTAAGGTTTTCCTTAAACAAGTCTTTTACTAACGTGCTTATAGTTATCCCAAGTAAAATTAGGCTATTTCCCTGATTTCTTTTAGTCTGTTTCTCATTTATTTACAGAAGGCTACTTATTTGTGTATATCAGTTTTGTATCATGCTATTTGGTGAAAGTATTTATCAAATGTTTGAGCTCCTGGTGGTGTTTTTAAGGATTATTTTTGTACAGAATTGAAAACAAATAATTTGTCTTCTTCCTTTTCTATTTGTATCCTCTTGATCTCTTTCAGCAATATCCTCATTGCTCTCAGACTTCAAGTTCCATATTGAATAAGTATGAAAAAAGTGCTCTTCCTTGTCTTGTTCTAAATGTTAATGGACATGCTTAAATTTCTCTTTATTAGATTCATATTTGCTATGAATTTCCATTATTATGTAGAGGTATTTCCCTTGTACCACTAGTTTCTCCAGAATTATTTATCTTGAGTGAATGTTGAGATTGTCAAAAGTATTTTTTTGCATCTAATGAAGGGATCATGTGAGATTTCAGGGGTTTTTGTTTGCTTGCTTACTTACTTGTTTTGTGTGTTTTGTCTGTGTTGTGTTTGAGTTTGTTTCTGTGGTGGATTATGCTTATTGGTCTGCATGCATTGAAACTTTCCTCTTCCCGGATGAAGGCAACTCAATAATGGTGAACAATATTTTTTGTTGTTGTTGTTCTTATCCTTGAATTGGTTTCTAGTTATTTTTTGAGAATTGTTGCATCTATGTTAATAAGAGAAGTTGGTCTGTAAATTTTTTTCTGGTCTGTCTCTATGTGATTCAGATATCAGGGTATGTTTAGGTTTTTAATTACTGCTTCTGTTTCAAGAGGTCCTATAGTTTTGTTTAAATTGCGTATCTGATTTTTATTTTTCTTTAATAGAAAATATTTATCGTGAAATATAAACATATATATATATTGCTTTTAGGTTGTTCAGATTGGTGGACTACAGATTTTTAAAGTATGTCCCTATATTCTTTAGATTTTCTTGGAGTGTGATGTCATGTCTCTCTTATTTTGTGTCTAATTTTATTAATTTAAATCTACTTTATCTGTCTTTTATTTAGTATTACTAAGGGTTTTATTTAGTATTACTAAGGGTTTATCAATGTATTTGTTTTTTTATCAAAGAACCACGTTTTCATTGCAATGTTTATAATTTTTAATTTCATCATTACAGCCCTGTTTGATTATTTCATGTCATCTTATTTTATAGAAATATTATTTCTTCTTGTTGAAGAGCTTTCAAACTGTGTCACTAATCTATTCATATAAAATTTCTTCAGTCTTTACTTCTCTGTGTGTCTCTTTCTTTCTTTCTTTCTTTCTTTCTTTCTTTCTTTCTTTCTTTCTTTCTCTCTCTCTCTCTCTCTCTCCTTCCTTCCTTCCTTCCTT
>NW_021604618.1:1777520-1779595 GCF_004785775.1 Grammomys surdaster
TCTCTTTCTTTCTTTCTTTCTTCTTTCTTTCTTTCTTTCTTTCTTTCTTTCTCTCTCTCTCTCTCTCTCTCCTTCCTTCCTTCCTTCCTTCCTTCCTTTCTTCCTTCCTTCCTTCCTTTCCTTCTTTTTTCACTTTTTGCTATGGTCTTGCCTCTTAGAACTGCCTTCAGCCTTCAGTGTGTGTGGCTCATAGATTTTGGATTTTGTGTTTGATTTTCATTCTATTATTAAAAAGTTTTCAACTTCATTCTTACTTCTGTCTTAACAATTTTTAATTCACTGGAGAGTTGTTCAGTTTCCATTAATTTTCAGGCTTTATATTTTTTCAATTGTTGTTGATATCCAGCTTAAAATCACAGTGGTCAGATATCATACACAGTGTTATTTTGATTTTCTTAAACCTAATGAGACTTTCATTGTGTCCTAGTGAATAATCATTTTAGAGAAAATCCCATGAGATTTTTTGAAAAGAAAGTACATTCTTTACTATTTGACAAGAGTGCTCTGATGATGTCAGTTACATCTATTTGGTTTATGATATCATTCTTCTCCAATACATTTTTTGTTTAAGTTTTGTATGGATGATCTGTGTTTTGTTGAAATTAGAATATTAATGTCATATACTCTCAGTATATTAGGTGAACATGTGACTTTAGCTGTAATGTGTTTCTTTTATAAATTTGGATATTCTTATATTTGGTGAAGAGATGTTAAGACTGGATTTTTCTTTTGTGAGCATGTAGTGTCTTTGATATAATTTCTTACTAGTTCTGGTTTAAAGTCTATTTTGTCAGACATTAAATGGATACTCCTGCTTGGTTCTTGGTTCCTTTATTCTTGGGATAATTTTTTTCCCATTCTTTTACCCCAAGGTGATTTTTTTTCTTTGATAGTAAGATGAGTTAATTAGATGCCACAAAAAAATGGATCCTGTGTTTATATCCATTTTTTAATTTGTGTTTTTTATTGATGATTTGGGGTAAATAATATCAATAATTATCAATGTGCACTGTCTATTGATTCTTGTTATTCTTTTTTTATTATGTGAGGTTTCCTCTCTTCACTCATTCATATTCTAGGATCATTTGTTTCCTATGCCTTTTGAGTGTAGAGTAGTTTACCCATTCAGGCTGGAATTTTTTTATTTAGTGCCATCTACAGGGTAAAATTGGTAAATAGATATTGGTGAAATATATTTCTTTATAGATTGTGATTGAAATTTTGCTGAGTAATTAGTCTGAGCTGACATCTTTTTTTTCTCACAGTTTGGAGACTATCTGTCCAGGCCTTTTTGGAGTTCAGAATTTCTAATCAGCAGTCAGATGGTATCCTAATGGGCCTTCTTTAATGCTGTTTTGTCATTTACCCTTTTAACTTGTAATATAATTTCTTTCTTTTGTTCATTTAGCATTTTGATTATGTTCTGTGGGTTTGTTTGTTCGTTTGTTTCTTTTTCTGGTCCTTGTATTTGGTGCTCTGTAAGAGCTGACAAATGGTGATTGGGTAGATTAGAATGTTTCTTAGTCTATGATAAACACTTCCTTCTTTAGCTTATAGAAATTTTCTTCTTTAAGTTTATTAAAAATGTTTTGTGTGCATTGATCTGAGTTTTTTTTCTATATCACTTTTATTCATCTTTTTTCATATTGTTCCAAATTTCTAGAATATTTTAAGAGACTTATTTATGCATCTATGTGAACACACTGTAGCTCTCTTCAGACACACCAAAAAAGGATATCCCATTATAGTTGGTTGTGAGCCACCATGTAATTGCTGAAAATTAGACTCAAGACCTCTGAAAAAGCAGGGATTTTTGTTTTGTCATGTCTTGTCTGCTGAGCCATCTCTTAAGGCTGATTTACTAGGTATTTTATGACTGGATACATTTCTATTTAACATTTACTTTGACTGAGCTATCCATTTTCCCTAATTTGTCTTTAATATCCCCAGATTAGCTCTTCCATGCCTTGTTGTTTATTGGTGAGGTTTAAATCAGAGATTTTTGCTTTACCTTCTAAGTTTCTCCTGTCATGGTTTACATCAGTTGTTTTTCTTTAGCTATTAAGCTTCTACTT
>NW_021604618.1:1779995-1786371 GCF_004785775.1 Grammomys surdaster
CTCCTTCCTTCCTTCCTTCCTTCCTTCCTTTCTTCCTTCCTTCCTTCCTTTCCTTCTTTTTTCACTTTTTGCTATGGTCTTGCCTCTTAGAACTGCCTTCAGCCTTCAGTGTGTGTGGCTCATAGATTTTGGATTTTGTGTTTGATTTTCATTCTATTATTAAAAAGTTTTCAACTTCATTCTTACTTCTGTCTTAACAATTTTTAATTCACTGGAGAGTTGTTCAGTTTCCATTAATTTTCAGGCTTTATATTTTTTCAATTGTTGTTGATATCCAGCTTAAAATCACAGTGATCAGATATCATACACAGTGTTATTTTGATTTTCTTAAACCTAATGAGACTTTCATTGTGTCCTAGTGAATAATCATTTTAGAGAAAATCTCATGAGATTTTTTGAAAAGAAAGTACATTCTTTACTATTTGACAAGAGTGCTCTGATGATGTCAGTTACATCTATTTGCTTTATGATATCATTCTTCTCCAATACATTTTTGTTTAAGTTTTGTATGGATGATCTGTGTTTTGTTGAAATTAGAATATTAATGTCATATACTCTCAGTATATTAGGTGAACATGTGACTTTAGCTGTAATGGGTTTCTTTTATAAATTTGGATATTCTTATATTTGGTGAAGAGATGTTAAGACTGGATTTTTCTTTTGTGAGCATGTAGTGTCTTTGATATAATTTCTTACTAGTTCTGGTTTAAAGTCTATTTTGTCAGACATTAAATGGATACTCCTGCTTGGTTCTTGGTTCCTTTATTCTTGGGATAATTTTTTTCCCATTCTTTTACCTCAAGGTGATTTTTTGTCTTTGATAGTCAGATGAGTTAATTAGATGCCACAAAAAAATGGATCCTGTGTTTATATCCATTTTTTAATTTGTGTTTTTTATTGATGATTTGGGGTAAATAATATTAATAATTATCAATGTGCACTGTCTATTGATTCTTGTTACTCTTTTTTTATTATGTGGGGTTTCCTCTCTTCACTCATTCATATTCTAGGATCATTTGTTTCCTATGCCTTTTGAGTGTAGAGTAGTTTACCCATTCAGGCTGGAATTTTTTTATTTAGTGCCATCTACAGGGTAAAATTGGTAAATAGATATTGGTGAAATATATTTCTTTATAGATTGTGATTGAAATTTTGCTGAGTAATTAGTCTGAGCTGACATCTTTTTTTTCTCACAGTTTGGAGACTATCTGTCCAGGCCTTTTTGGAGTTCAGAATTTCTAATCAGCAGTCAGATGGTATCCTAATGGGCCTTCTTTAATGCTGTTTTGTCATTTACCCTTTTAACTTGAAATATAATTTCTTTCTTTTGTTCATTTAGCATTTTGATTATGTACTGTGGGTTTGTTTGTTCGTTTGTTTCTTTTTCTGGTCCTTGTATTTGGTGCTCTGTAAGAGCTGACAAATGGTGATTGGGTAGACGAGAATGTTTCTTAGTCTATGATAAACACTTCCTTCTTTAGCTTAGAGAAATTTTCTTCTTTAAGTTTATTAAAAATGTTTTGTGTGCATTGATCTGAGTTTTTTTCTATATCACTTTTATTCATTTTTCTCATATTGTTCCAAATTTCTAGAATATTTTAAGAGACTTATTTATGCATCTATGTGAACACACTGTAGCTCTCTTCAGACACACCAAAAAAGGATATCCCATTATAGTTGGTTGTGAGCCACCATGTAATTGCTGAGAATTAGACTCAAGACCTCTGAAAAAGCAGGGATTTTTGCTTTGTCATGTCTTGTCTGTTGAGCCATCTCTCAAGGCTGATTTACTAGGTATTTTATGACTGGATACATTTCTATTTAACATTTACTTTGACTGAGCTATCCATTTTCCCTAATTTGTCTTTAATATCCCCAGATTAGCTCTTCCATGCCTTGTTGTTTATTGGTGAGGTTTAAATCAGAGATTTTTGCTTTACCTTCTAAGTTTCTCCTGTCATGGTTTACATCAGTTGTTTTTCTTTAGCTATTAAGCTTCTACTTTCATGTCCTGAAATATTTTCATTATTTTATTCAACCATTTGTTTGTGTTATTCTGGTCTCCATTAAGGCATTTATTCATAGCCTCTTTAAGTTCCATGAACATATTCATAATTTCTGTTTAAAGTCAATATCTTGGGCTTCAGCTGAATATTACTTCTCAGAGACTATTGCAGTTGGGTTACTGACCATAGAAGGAAGCATGCTGTTTTGGACTTCATGTTTTTGCTTTTGTACTTGTATTTAGAAATCTGAAGTTGTGATGTTTGAGGTGTTTCTTGGTATACATATTTTGTCTTGTTTTTCTTTGGTGTGTGTACTGTTCTGTGTTTGATGTTTCCTATTCTGGATTCTTGGAAAGTGTGACGGCTGTAGAATCCCTGGCAGAGCATGTGTCTGCAGGTTTTTGGATAGCACAAAGGAGTAAAGATGGGTTAGTAGAAAAGGCTGACTGGAGGACAGGGAAGAACTAGGGAGGCATGGGTTTGCACCCACCAAGAGGCTGTGTCCCAGAGTGTGGTGATGGGTACAAGAGGGACTCCTGTAAACTGTTTGCTATAGGATTAAAAGTAATTCTTGAGATGTGTAATGGAGGACAGGAAAGATAATGAAAATCACCTACACCTGTCCCAGACAAATATGGCCACGTGTGGACTCTGATCGCTGACCTAAAGGAATGAATATGAACTAGAAGGAAAGGCTGAGGAGGTCTTCAGGAAAGAACTAAGGGGACCTGGTATACATTACAAAAGGTGAAGTCCCTAGGAATGGAGGTAGAGTGAGAGGCTGACATCTCACATTCAAGCTACCAGAGGAAGAGGAGTATGACTAAAGAAACAGGAATGAAAGTGTTTATATGTTTATTAGAAAAAAAACTCCATTTTGATTTTTCAAATGGCAAGATTGTTTCTGGTGACTGAATACCAGCCATTTTCCTGAAGTCTTTTCTTCCCACCTGGCATTTGAGCACTTGGATTCTATATTTAATTATTATGACTAAGTAATAGTTAATATAGGCGAACTGATGTCTCTTTAAGTCACTGATTTCATTTTCCCTTGAGGTAGATTGAGAAAAACTAGAGAAAGTGTAGCACATCAGATCTAGTGAATAGTATGATGAATAATATGATATATTCACTTAAAATATATTAAAATATCAGGTTTTTAAATTTGCTTATACATCCCTATCCTACACACACACACACATACACACACACACAAGCATACTATGGCCTCATGACTACATTAATTTGGCTATATGGATCATCTCTCAATGTATGTGTCAGTGGAGTCATCATATTGTATACCACACATATACAAGTGTTTTCTTTGTCATTTGAATTTTTAAAAAGTTTATATACACTTTTAAAGACATGCAGTTCTATTGGAATCAGTCATTCACAAGTCATTCACAAGTCATTTCACAAGGGAAATAAAGTAAATGATGTTGTTTTTCCTTTTTACCCCTTTAACCTACAGTAGATATGCAAATTTTACTGTTAGATATTTAGTACTTTCTTAGTTGACTATTTATGTGGCCAGTTCTTCTAATGTTCTTAGTTATACTCTCAGTTTTAAAACTGTGAAAGTGCATCCAAATGTCATTTCCCCTTCCAACATCTTCAGTATAGTTTCTCAACTACAACCAAAACCAGTAACATCTCAGAGTGGCCTTTTTTACCATATATCTGCATGTTGTAACTGACATAGGAACCCATATACTATATAAAAATATCATTTACTAACAGTTATGATTATAGTATCAGTTTTATGGACAAAAAATAAAATTACTTTATACTTAATCTTTTGATTTTCAATTTTAAGAAATCTATTTTTATGTGTAGGGATGTTTTGCCTACATGTGTGTCTATGCCTAGAGAAATCAGAAGAAGAAGTCCATCCTCTGGAACTAGAGTTACAGAGCACTAAGAGTCATCATGCAAGTACTGAGGTGGGCCTGAAGTGCTCTAAACTGCTTTCCAGCCCCGATTTTACAGTATAATAGTAAAGAAAATTTACTATTTTAAATTTTGAGAAAAATAGCAAACTGAAATATTTCTTCCATATTAGCCATTATTCTAATGGAGAAATTTAATTTAAAACACATTTATATCTGGCTCGTTGTTTTAGCTTTAAAAGCTATATTACTTTTACTGTCTATTAAGTTATGTTATCAATTAATTCAAATTCTTGATAATTTCACATTTTTTGAAATTGTTTGTTTCTAACCAGTGTATATAGATGTGGAATAGGACAATGAAGGCTCAGTCTTTGTTTCTGTCACTCTTGCCACTTGACTCTGCCCTCATTTTTTCATCCATTACATAGGAATAATCTTGTCTACTGTTTTTTAGGATAATCAACTCATCCTTGTTTCTTCCAGGAATTTTTCTGGTTATTAACTCTAAAATTCTTATCAATGGGACTGGTCACCTCCACCTACAAAACTATGGTGGTTGTTCAACTTATTCTGTGCATTGCATCACAGGGAAACCTGGTTAAATATGTAAGTATTTTTCACTTAGAACAGTCCCTGTATGTAGAAATAATTGAAGATATCTTTTGTTTTATACCTTTATGAATTTTATGACACCCCAACTGTTTCCTTTAGCATGAACAGCCCTGATGCCTATGGCACCATAATGTGTAAGTAAAAAAACCAGTTGATATCTGAACATTGATAACTGTCTGTCATTGAAAAATTAATCTTATTTATTTTAGTAATATTATATATATTATACATACCCTGGAAGCACTATCTGGTATTTTAGGCAGACAGTCTACCTTGTAGAAGATGAGATTTTTGTGATTGATACAACCAAATTGGAATTTGTGACCTTTTATTTCTCTGCTGTACAACAGAAATTTTCTAAACCTTATAGACCCCATTATCTATAGATTTTGATCTGAATATTTGTTCACATTCCAATGTCATATATTGGCATTCTCATCCACTAGATGGTGACATGGAAATGTGACTTTACATGGTGCCTAGAACATATTATGGCTACATGACACCAAGCTATCTTGTACTGTCTATCATGTGAACACAGTGAGAATGTGTCAAGGAAGAATCAAATGTACTTCATATCAGACTTCTCAGCTTTCATGAATTTGTAAGACTTTGAAGACCCTTAGCTTACTGAGGACTCCCTGAGTGAACAACTCGGAGCTAGGAAACGATGCAAAAGCAAGAGGAATTTTATTGTTCCAGCATGTTGGGGGTCATCCTGCATCCAAAAGGAGATGTGACCCCATGCAACTTGTACAGTGAGATTTTATACAACTTCTAGAGAAACAGCAACTAGGAACAATATGATTGGCAGAACAGTGTGACTTTTAAACGGATTGGTCTTTAGAGAATGAGGTGGCAAGGACTTCCCTTGTCTGAGGGTGGCCAACAGTCTGTCCTGTGGAATGTGTCCACGTGCTCTGGGCCTCCCCGACCTGTAGGTTGGTCCCCACCCCCTGTGATCTCAGGAATGTTAATTAGCCTCTTGGTTCTGGAGGGGAGTGGTGCCTAAGTGTTCTATGATGTTTCTTTTCCAGGATGGGAGGCGTTTTGAGGAATTTTCCTGAGCTGACCTCTTCAAATGTAATAGATAATTGTATTGTTAGAACCATCAAATTGATAATATTTTGCCATTGTTCCTTCAGACTAAATTAATATAGAATATTTATAAAATTCATGATTATTTTTAAGACTTTTAGACTATGCCAATTAGGTAGTTAGCTAGTCCTAGTCTCAAAGATTATAGTTTTATTAAAAACATTCACAGTAATAATTGTTAACTATTTGTAGAGGAGTAAATTATTGTGCGACACTCACAGAAATTAAACAGTCCAAATTGCAGCCCACAGAAGACAAGTCACAGACAAAATAGTACTAAGATTAATACTGAAAATAAGTACAGTTTCAAAAACAAGTTAGAAAATGACTTGGAAAAGAACTTCATACAATGAGTAACTACATGTTAAAAATGAGTCCAGGATTTGAGCTGAGTTAGACACCTCAGTTCCTAGAATCTGAACAGTTTGCCTTTGATCTCAGTTGAATTTGATTAGGCAATCTTACAGGGATTTTGTTTCCCAAAGGAACTATGTGAGTGTGAGTCTGCATTTGAAAAATATTTTCACCTGCATTGTTTTATTTGACCTCAACACAATCTGTAAACTAGGCAATGCTCTCAAGTGCAAACATAAAACTCTAAGAGACTAATTGTTAGTATTCTGTCTAAACTCTACCTCCACAGTTACCTGGCAACAACCAGGTATGCTCCTCCCCACAGTTACCTGGTAATAGCCAGGTAGGCCTAATAGCCACTATAAAAGGGGCTGCTTGCCCCCTCCTCTCTCTTGATCTCTTGATCTCTTG
>NW_021604618.1:1786471-1817050 GCF_004785775.1 Grammomys surdaster
CCCTTCTCTCTCTCTCTCTCTCTCTCTCTCGCTCTCTCTCTCTCTCTCTGTCTCTCTCTGTCTCTCTCTGTCGTCTCTCTGTCTCTCTCTCTCTGTCTCTCTGTCTCTCTCTCTCTCTCTCTCTCTCTCTCTCTGTCTGTCTATCTTTGCCTCTACTACCCTCCTGGTTCCCCTCCCCATGCCCCAAATAAACTCTATTCTATACTGTACTGGTATGTGACTGGTCCCTTAGGGGGAAGAGGTGCCTCTCCATGGACCCGCTGAGACATCTCCTTCCCCCATACCTCACCACACACCTACAGAAAATATTTTCTTTATCTCTTTATCATTTTATAAACATATCATTAATGATCCTCCAAGGTGACACTCTTTGCCAATGGTGGAGTCAATATGGAAACATAGGTATTGTAACACTGTAATGCACCTCTTCATTGTTTCCCTCATTGTAGTGAACTTTTCACTACACACTTGTTGTTTGATACTGTAGATAAAATCATAATCCATATAGTTCCTACCATTGTAGGACAGATTAAGAACACATTCTTAATATAACATAGTCTATGTATTTAACTACTCAACACAGAACTTAAAAAGGATCAAAGGAAAGTAAAGCCACAAAATCAGCTTAATTTAAATGATTGAATGACCCAACAAGATATAGAATAGTAAAGCATCCATATTAATGGGTATCTAAAGTTATGAGTAATACTACTATGACGTAACAACATGACTAAAAGCAACTTTTAACAAGGTTATTTGCCTTATATATCTATAATCAGTCTGCTTAGAGATATCAATGCAAGAACTTACCCTAACCAGAGCCTTCTGAGGCATGAGCTAATTCAGAGGCAATGGAGAAATGTTGGATACTAATTTGCTACTCATGGCTTATTTGCCTGCTTTCTAATAAAATCCAGAACAACTGTGGTATACAGGTTAGGGGACTAGCTGTGGTTCTTCATGCTCTGCTTCCTCCCTCTCCGGGTGTCCAGATTCCTAGGTGTTCTAAGCTAGAAGGATGAAGCAGAGTCTGGAAGGGCTGAGGTTCTACAGGAACCAGGTCTGTCTGGAAGTGAGTTCCTGGTGCAGGGGCAGGAGTGAGGGGAGACAGAGGAGATAGAGAAGGAGAATAGAGAGTCCTTCTGCCAATATCTTACTGTCAGAGCTTCTTTAGATAGAGGTCTGACAATCTTCAATGATACAGCTCTCTTTTCTCAGGGTGTTGTATGCATACACATTATTTGTAATGAAAAAGGGGTATCCATAGACCTTGAGGAGTGGGCAGGAATTTTCAGGGTAAATGAAAATCCTTGGATAAAGTTTTAAAGTTCTGTGAATACCTCATTTGCATGGAGAGGCATTCCAGGAATCCCAGGTACTTGCTAGGATGTCTCTTAATGGGTGTGTGTGTGGGGTGATGGGAAGGGGGTTGGAGGGTAGGAAGGGGAGCTGAACTTGTAAGTCTACCAAAGACTACTCAACTGTCCCCAGTAGAGAGTGTCTGGGGTCAGGATCCCCAGACAAGGTGAGAGAAGGAGAAGCCCTGCTGGTAAAGGGAGATTTCAATTTTTGTGCTGAGCTCAGAGAAGCTATCTGGCAGTGGAAGACTGCGACCTTAATTAGCCGTGAGTAGTGATATCCCTAAACAAAAGTGTTAAGCCTTCCCCTTAAATACGGAGGTATTTTCTCAATTGATATTCCTTCCTTTTAGATAACACTTGCTTGTGTCAAATTGACATTAAGCTAACCAGCACAGCTGGTCATTAGCAAAATATGTACTTTTTACTTAATCAGGTTTTTTTCTTTAACTGTCTTAAAGAATAAAAAGCTTAGTTTGGAAGCATCTATCCATTAGCATTCCAGTGAATAAGCACATTCCACCATAAGAAATACAGTAGTAGAAGAGCAGCAATAACCATAATGACAAGAATTAGGCAAACTAATGAAGTATGCATACACTGTGACATCTCTCCATTTTCTACCTGTTGTTCAACATGTAGCTTATGACAGACTACACCAGGCCAAACTGTTTCAAGTGAGATTTATTCAGAAGATAAAGGCAAAGGTAATGGCAAGAAGAGGGAGGAGAGAGAAAGAGAGACAGAGAGAGATGGGAGGTGAGTCAAGTGGATTCTGGGAATGTGTGGCAGTTGTCACCTAGATGTGATGTCACTGGGTTCAGAGCCTGATATCAACACTCCCTACCTCTGTATCCATCTTTACAAATCAGTTTCAAGAATATCCTCTAGTTGGAAACCTATGTAATATAAATCTTTGCATAGCATATGTAGGCAAAGATCAGAAGCCCTGAGAGATCAAGTAATTTATTCAATTCAGGATCAGCTACAGATGTGACTGAGACACTAAGCCCTTAACTCTTTTGTTTCATGGTATGTCTATGAAGCCAAGACTCATTTCTCACTTTGATTCTTTTCAACCTTGTGTGTAAAGAAGTAGGAGCATCCGAGACTTGTTTGATGGCCTCATCATTCATTCCCAAGAGTCAACCTGTTACTGAATTTACCACTGATTCACTATCTCTCTGCATAATGTTGAGTAGCTTTCCCAATCTTATCCATACACTGACAGCAAAAGAATTAAAGGACAACGGAGGCTATTCTTCTACGGAAATAATAAACACTTAAGGATCCTGCCACAGCTTCTCTGTATTCTGATTCCTCCTCAAAAACAACTTCATATACTTAGTGTAGATTTCACAGGAACAAGACAAAAATGGTACCGTAAAAGCACAAGAGTCAGGCTTCTTTGTAGAACATCTCAGGCAAAGCATTATCTGCTACCAAGTTATCCTTCTGGTACAGGCTTCATTGCCAAGCATACTTCAGCTCCTGCTCCAGTTGCACAAATGTATTCACAGGCTGCTGCTTTGGAAAAAACCAACTTGAGTATCTAGATGCCTGATATTTTTTACTACTTATTTTAAAATGCTGTTTTCAAATTTCAAAGTGATTTTTCTAACCTAAATTCCTGGAAAATAATAATAATAATATATATATATATATATAAAGCAAAACAAGGACAGACATATATATAGAAAGCAAAACAAGGCCAGACATTTTGTGTAATCTAAAGGTCAAAGTATTTAGAAGGCTGCTGGGGCTCACAAGGCAACAGCAGTGCCCTAGCAAAACTAATCATGTTAGAGGATTGCATCAGTCTCCCAGTGTTGCTGTAGAAGGGCACTAAACAGGAAATGGCTTAAAATATGCAAATTTGTCACAAAATGCTGCCTAAGATGTGGATAAGGTCAGACCCTTTTACACCTCTGAAGTAAGTTCCTTGTCTGAATGGGATGTTCTAGCATCTGTCTATTGTTTACAAGTTTTAGTATCCCTTGCTTTTATTCACATGACTACTTTATCTTCACATTGTCTTCCTTTTTCTTTTTTCTTTTTTCTTTTTGTCTTTGGATAGCCACTACAGGTTTTGCATATACCAGTGTGTATGGATCAGAGCCAATCTGTATGACCTTGCTTGTATTTATTTTATTTTTTAAATCCTGCATCCAATAAAAGATGGTGTTTTAGATACTAGGAATTGAAACTCAAATATATCCTTTGGGGGATACAATTCACTGGATATTAGAGATGAATTAAAAGGGAAGTACCTTCTCAGTAAGGGTGTTAGCCATTCACCTCTGCTCTATAATACTATCCCTAAGCCTTATGTTAGGTTTCCATGTTCTTAGAAACTCAAGGCTTTTTAATGTGAAAATTCATGCATTCCCTTAGATTTATGATAGCTAGACTAAGCACAATTTATTCCCCACATGAGCCATCTATGCAGGCTCACTTTCTCTCATCTTCTAAATCTGCCTACTTGTAAGATATGAGACATCAATGTGTGTTTTGATTCACGGGGGTGAGGGGTGGGAGGGGGCAGAGCTCCTCATTCTGTTTTTCTGACAGAACTGGTTTAGCATCTTCCTTCCAGCATTCACATACCATGGTATCCTACATTTTTGAAAAAAAACTTTCCTTAGTTTCCTTTATTGTTCCATATTTTTAGTACTTAGTATTCTAGCAGTACTTTTAAATTGCACATGGTTTTCAAATATAAGTATTATCACATGGAGTAGAAACATATATGTGTATGTTGAAAAAATAGCATTTCTGTAGTGAAGAAAAACATTTTTGCATTTCTTTTTGTGCCATTTCTCTATTATATATTCATGTTGCAAAATTTAACTTAAAAAATTCCTTGTTTAAAATATAAGATAACAGAAAACTATCTTGCCATTCATATTATATATTATAGTATTATTAATATCCAGAATGTATTAGAATTCTCAAAAGAAGACTTGGTAATGATGAGGGAAGCCATAAAAAACTTTATGACCACATCTAGTTGTAAACACATAGCAGTGACTGAGTTATTTTCATACATACACAAAAAAAGAGACAATAGTGAAAGTATGCACTACATTTTGTTTTTAAGGAAATAACCTATTTGGAAAACTTTTTAAACAAATCTCCATTAGGCTTATTTGTGTAATGTCATAATGTCTTGGCATTGAATGTAACTGATGGATGTCTAGTTATCTGCAATGCATATTGTTGCACACCTATAAGGGATATTCCTAGAAGTGAGGTTCATGCATCCAAGAATGTGTACATTTAAAATTTGCTGCATATTGCCAAGTACTCTCAACAACAATATATAAAAATGTCTGTTTCCTCACAGCCTTGCCAATTTTTACAATCTTTGGCAAACTTGATAGGTTTTTAAAAAACAGATGCATTTTGTTATTTAATTTGCATTTTACAGAATAATTAGTGTGAGCATCTATCCATGTAGTTTTAAGCTACATCAATCTTCCTCTTTTTTTGTGAATCAAACTGCTTACTTTCATTCTTCATATTTTCCCACTGAGCCTTTGTCCTTTCTCTAGCATTTCCCTCGTGTTTTAGAAACAACAGAAACACACTCCACATTTTTAGGTAGTGTTGAGATTTTTTGATGTATTTTTATTTTGGCAACAGGATTCTCTTTGAAACAAGATTGTTTTCTTATCAGGAATGTGTGACTTCTGCATGCCTAGTCGTATATTCAGAATGGCAGTGTTGGCGGTGAGAGTCGACTGCAGTCAGATTGATGGACCACTCTTCCCAGTGTGTTGCAGGTCTCCTCAGTAACACAGGGAAAGTGGTCAAACCATATGCTTCGTTTGCCTTCTGTCATAAGGAAAATCATAGTCTCTACCTTACATTTCAGAACTTATTGAACAGTAAATTTATGAGTTAATAAAATATCTCTTTCAGGTTATAAAATATAAACATATGAATGTTAGATAAATTCTACAAAAGCACAAAATACTATGATTTTTTACTGTATCATTGATTACTAAGGCTTTCTCCTTTTTGTCCTTCTATTTTCTTCTTTCTCCTCTAATGCCCCCCTCTTTTTACTTTCTTTCTTTTTGTTCTATTACATGTGACAATAGTTTTTCTTGACATTGCTCTTATGGAACACACACCAGTTTGAATATGTATGAAGTGTCATTGAGAAAACACAAGCTTGGTGATACAGAAATCCTGAAGTTCTATGTGTTGGTGGTGAGTACATTCCTTTATAAACACATTCACTGAATCAGATATAACTGGAGAGTCACCTATAGATATTTAAAGAGGATGGAAATATTCACAATCCCATGAAGTGGAAAGATTATGAATTACATCAGTCCAACACTCTGGTATCTAAAAAACAGTACAGGTCCTTTTATTAACTGGCTTTATTGTAGGATTTATAGTTGTGTTTCCTTGTGAAATAAAACTCAAACTACTTTAAGAAATTCAAACAACCAGAAGAATAGGCTTCTTTCATCTGTTGAAAAATGAGTTCAAAATTAGGTTTGTGACAGACTCATTGACAGCCATACCATCCATGGAAGGAAATTAGGCAACAGCAATGGATTCTGTGGAAGCCTTGAAGTAGTTTTGTAGAACACATTGATTATACACTTTACCTAAATAGACTTTCCTTCAATTTTGGGCTAAATGAACAGCATGACAATTTTGCTAAAATCAGCTGAAGAAAGGAAGAGGCAGAAGGAGGGAAGAAATAAGGGAGAAAAGAGGTAGAGTAACTGATTTATGTGCTAGGCTCTATCCTACAGCTTAATGGACCAAGAAATAACAATTATTTCTCCTTTACACTAGATGATGGATTTGGTATGCTCATATACAAATCTAAATTCAGGCATCACAACATGGAATAGAGAAATCAAATAGTTTCTAGAATTCAATCTGTGTGGTATCTTATTGCTCAGTTTATTTCTCAGTACTGAATTAAGTAGAAAAAAATTTAAAAAGTTTTCCACGAGTTGGCTGTGAATGTAGCATTTTCAAATGAGACAGAACCTGAGTGCCCTTTCTTTCGCTTTATACAATTGTTCTTGTCAGCATTTAGCATGCTACTTGAAGTATAACCGTGTGTCTTACAAGCTTCTTCTGAATTATTTCGGCTTCCTCCAATGACAATTTTGCTTTAATGTTTACCTAGACTTATGTGCTTTCATCATATCGATTATGCTTTCTACATCTGAAATAACAATCTTTAAAATCACTGGTGAAAATATACAGTGAAACTGGAGACCACCTTTTCAAACTGCTATAACAATATTTTTATGTATTTAAGTAAATTACCCATCTCAAAAGTTGGATCATTCCACTGACAAAATAATCATCTTTGCAGAGTGTTTGTTTTAAATCTGTCACTTCTCAATTTTAGTATCAAAATATTGTATCTACAAACATTTACAATAAGTAAATTATTCAACTCCCTAAGTATAATGTAATATATCAAATAATATTTTAGTGTGCATTTAAATGTATTCTTCTGCATAATTTAAAAGTAGAAATCATTAAAGGAACATTGTTTTTTATTTATTTATATCTAGATTATTTCTTCATACTATTATGTACTTACCAAAAGCATTGAGACGATTCCTTACTCCTGTGTAAAATGGTAAATGTTTATGAGATTTACTTTCTTCATAAATAACAATGTCCTCTTATTTATACCTTAAGATACAAATACATTATTACTTCAAACTACTTAGTCTTCAATCTGAATAAAATAAAATTCCATCACTTGTAATTCTGGCCTTAATTTGCTGGCTTACAATTTTTCTTAATGTCTACTGAGTAATGAAAAGCTCTTGAGAAACTTGGCTGCAGAAAAGAGGCATGAATTTCGGACACATGATTCTGTCTAGTGACTGGCCAGTCTCATAGGCTCATGTTTGGAACCTGACTTCCCTTGAGATTTGTTCTAATTTTAGTACATGCTGTTCAGCAAAGGCAGTGCGATCCAACAGCAAGATAGATGATGCATAATCTGAGAATAACACTTGAGTAGATCTTTGGCAGCCTTACCTTAAAACAGAGTCCATGCACTAAAGAGATTAGTCTGTGCTAGTGAGGTAGCCTGACCACCCAGTTACATCTAGGTGTTTGCCAAGGCATCACTTATGTCCACGTTCCTCATTGCATCATGGAACACTGCCTATCTTGGTCTTCACTTGAATTGAAATTTTTATTAGAAAATATCGCTGGATTTATTCATCAGTAATATTAACTTAAAAATGTACAATAGAAAGTGGCTTGAAGGAAGATTAAAATGAATTCCTTTTGTCCTTTGATCAATTTGTAATATTACTTGCAAGCTGTATCAGTATGGAAAAAAATTGTAAAATGATTATAGAAGAAATCTAATACATTTATGTAGTTGCCTCATTTTCCTTCATATAAACATATGCTTAATAAAACATAATTTATTTGAGAATCATAAATATCAATAGTCTATTTATGAATTCCCAATGTTCAAAAGAAAGCCAGAGCTTCAGCAATGAGCTGGGACTATCGATCAGCAACAAAGACATGATGTTGGGAAAGGTCAGAATAAGATTAAAAGAGGGCCTTGCTTAATACATGTTGACGGCAGAAAGTAGCCAAGCTAAGCTATTCTAAGTCATTGCATTGATAAGATATTCTCGAAATCTAATTTCATTTGATTAATATCTTGGGTCAAGTAAGGATTGCATTAAAATTCAGCAGATATTTGCATTGTGGGTTCATTTTGTAATGTAGAGTCTTTGTAGCTTGTCAGACAAAACAGTAGACCCGATTTAAGGCCAGCTGAGAAGGGTACACTGCATTGGGTGATCTTAAATACACTCCTAGGAGGCTCCAGAGAGTCTGAAACTGTATCATGCTTTTCTGTTAAACTCACTGTCACCAACACAGTTATTTGCACATCTAAACAGTGTAAGATGTTTGTCTAAGAGGAGGGAATAAAACAGGAACAGGACAGTGCACAGAAGGAATTTTGGCACCATTTGAGTTGACATATGGCAATGGACTCCCTTCTTCTCTCAGGCAAGAAATGACACATATGTCTGAGGACTTGCTTCACTGAAATGTAGAAGCTCATATTAGGCAGTTAGGACTCCTAAGTTTTAAAGCCAACATAGTCATTCAATTCTAACTAAAACATTTAAGACCTGTATGACCTTGGTTGGGACCTCAAAATGTCAATTTTTGAAATTTTAACATATCTGTCATTTAGCTATTTGAAACTCCTCACTGGACATCTCCTTTGTACTCAACACAATTCCAACAGCTATAAATTAATCAGTAAAGATCCCTGCTCCTCACAGAGTTTATCTTTTGACAATTTTAGTGCTATTAAGTAACTATAAAAATACAATTAAAGCCCTAGCATAACCTTTGTACTACATGCTCAGAGAAATGTTATTTTTCTATTACTTTAAACTCTCACTTCTTTTTTGTTTGTTTTCAAAATTCACACATTATATCATAAAGGAACTCAGTGAGTGGTTTTATGGCATATATTTACTTAACCTTTCTCTGTAATATATAGCAGTTAAAAATATAAGCAAGATTTACACCTTTCTTTCCAAGTCTAATAACATCTAATTCTTGGTTACAAAGTCACATTCATACCCTGGGTTGGCAGAGAGGTGAGAACTGATTCAAGCTGAAGCAAAATCGAGCAAAAAAAGAAACAAACAAAATCAAGTGGCAGGTTAATGTTAGCTAGCCTAGAGAATAGAAGTTCAGCTGGAAGAGGCCTGCAGCCAAATGTCACAAAGTTAAACTAGGCCCTGCATTCACATCTGCCCTACATGTCCAAAGGAACTTAAAAGCCAATTTAGTACATTAAATATTCACATTGTGAAGTAATAGCAACTAATTAAACAAGCCTAAATTCAGAGCACACGTGCTGCGCACACACATTTGTGTGTGTGTGTGTGTGTGTGTGTGTGTGCATGCACGCTAGTGTGCATGCAGACATACTGAAAGAGAAAGGGCTGGGCAGTGGTGGCACACACCTTTAATCCCAGCACTTGGGAGGCAGAGGCAGGAGATTTTCTGAGTTCAAGGCCAGCCTGGTCTACAGAGTGAGTTACAGGACAGCCAGGGCTACACAGAGAAATCCTGTCTCGAAAAAAACAAAACAAAACAAAAAAGCAGAAAGAATGAGGGAGAGACAGTGTGAGAAAGGAGAGGAGAAGAGAAGGGAACAGAGAGAGATGGATGGAAGGACAGAGGAAAGGAGGGAGAGAGGGAAGGAGAGAGGAAAGAGAGAGACAGAGAAACAGATAGACAGACAGACAAGTCTATGGCTTAGTGGTATACTATAACTTTATATTCGTACAAAATTGAAGATTATTAAGATTACATGAATATAGCAGATTACTTCCAAGTCCTTCAATGTGTTTTTGTTTCTTTGTTTTGTTTGGCTCTCTACTTGAAGCAGTCTCATGTGATAATCCTGCCTAGAAACTGGTTTTAAAAAATAATATAAATGGATCCCACTCCTTACTTTCTAATTAGAATCTTTAGACATAAATCAAAGGATCTGTATTTTTAAATTTCTCTTTCAGGAATTCTGATGGTAATGTAATCATGGGAATCACTTGTCCAGAAAGCTAGGGATTGTTGTATAGGAAATACATAAGATTCTTCCCAGAATTCTCTTCTCTCTATCATTGCTTTCTGGTTTTCAGCCTCACTTCTGCCAAAGCTAACTGCTGGACTGTCTGGAAGTTAACATATTGTTACACTTAACACTACTGTAGGGAGTCTTCTTTGTTGGTTTTGTCTTCTCTCACAACTTTTACTTCTCTCTCAAGCCCCGACTCCAGCATTACCCCTTCTCTGTGACTTATGTGTTGTGCTATGAAAACTCAGTAGATATTTACCTTGTGGTTTGAAAACATTTTGACTTCCCTGCATTAGTGATTCTTGACGTGGCACAGTCTGAGTGCATATTATGATGTGCTCTTTTGCAAATGTCCATCACATGGCACGTTTCAAGTCAGTACTGGATGAAAAAACTGCACACCCTCATCTGAATACAGACTAATGTGTTTTATACTAAGTTCTCATCCTAATAGCCCTTGGGTTGGGGGGTCATGTAAAGTACAAAGACTAAACCAGGAGAGAACCATTAATTTCTTACAAGGCACTGGTTTTATATCATGATTTTGCACATTAATATTTAAACTAAGTCAGAAGCAAATTATTTATTTTACAATTTTTCAAAATGCTGCCATCCACTTAAAGACACACTTTTGAAAATGCTACATATCGCAGCAATATACAAGTTCATTGTAATGTTTCTGTTGTTTGTTTTATTTGGTGTTGGTTTTCCTTTTTAAATTTTGATTTCTTCTTACTTAGGAATTAATAAACTTCATCAAGGTATGAGGGGCTAAACCAAGTGTCACAAAGGTGAACCAGGAATCTTGTTCTGAAAGATTAATTCCAGGAGACATTTACAGTCTGTAACAGTAGCCAGAGACTCAGACACTGTTATTGATGTGTCAGACTAAGAGAGGGCTCCGCAGCAGGGGTGACAAGGACAAGTTCTGTGTGTTCATCGATCTGCAGTCTCCCATGGAAAACTCCACATATTTCTGAACGTCTTGAGTGGTTTTATTGATGCAGCTCCTGCCAGATGAGAGGGAAATTGAACTCACCACATTTATTTTTTCAGGCCACATTGGCAGTCCCATTTAAGAATTTAATACTTACATAGATGGTGCAGAAGGGGGGGGGATAGTGAATATCTTATCAAATCATGTGGGGTGGGATTGTAGGGAAAATTACAAAACTCCAAGGACCTTACTGGAATATTAGAAAAGCCACCCTTGGTGCATTTTGTTCACTTTCTCTAACAATGGCCCTGAGCTCCTTTGTTACTGAAATCCTGTTGCAGGTGATAAATCAAGACCTAGGAAGTTAGTCAGTAGAACAAATCTGTCAAGCAAGCAGGTGTTATGTGAAACTGATAGAACTTTAATATATGTCTAGTTAGAGACTCGATGCATTCACAGAGAAGTCAAACTAGGGCATGCCAGTAGATCATGGATCACAAGCCTAAGGAGAACCAGGAAAGCCTATCGAATTAGTTTTTTTTTCTCTAAGTACGGAAATCCTCATGTGACAGGTAGAAAAAAAATCCATAATAGCATTAGAACTCTAAGGTATTCAGCTGTTTATTCATAGTTTTTATTAATAATAAACCTTCACCACATCCTAAAAGAGACAAAACGCTGAAACAAATGACAATTGATTGTGTTGTTTACTGAATTCATAGGACACACAGGACAAAGAAAGTTCAGTAAAGTTCTACATAATATAAAATCACAGTCAAGGTCTTTAGTTCTGTAAAGATACCTATGTAAAAAGTAGTGATATAGAAATTTCCAGAATGATGAGGATACTTGAAGATTCAAAAGCCTTAAAAAAAATCAATGAATAAGAGAATAAACTGTAAGAAGGAAAACATAAAATAAGTCAATGATAACAATGCACTCTAAGTCTATATGGCTTAGAACTAAATATTGCTGTGCATGCCCAAGGACCAGGACTTGAAAACATGCTCCTGACTAGCTTTTTGTAAAAGAATGATATAGAATGCCTTACATGTATACAAATGTAGAGAGAGGAAACTATAAGAGATAGTTGAGAAATGTTGGGTAAAACCATTAAGAGAAGTCTTTCAGGAAGCAAAAGAAGCAATGACTTCTCAGTTCAGAGTACTCTATAAACTAAGGAAGTAAAAACAACCTACAGTCTAGTTTTTCATTTTAACTTTGAGGGCTCTAGAGATGGCTTAGCGGTGAAAAGCACTGACTGCTCTTCCAAAGGTCCTGAGTTCAATTTCCAACAACCACATGGTAGCTCACAACCATCAGTAATGGGAAGATTTAGCCAAGGTTTGCTCTATTCAGTGTGTGTCCTCATAGAGAACCATCCAAGTCCCTCCACAAAGTCTTTCCACTTGGTCTCTCCACATTATCTCTCCTTTCCTCTAGCTCTCCTTCCCTCTCTCCTTGCCTCATTCTCCTTTCCTCCCTCCTTCTCCTCCTCCTCCTCCTCCTCCTCCTCCTCCTCCTCCTCCTCCTCCTCCTCCTCCTCCTGCTCCTCCTCCCCCTCCTCCTCTTTCTTACTCTTCCTCCTCCTGGTACCTCCTCAATGCAATCAGATTTTCTGCCTCCTCTGTCCTCTTTTTCCCAGCCATAGGCTGATCAGCTTTTTATTAACAAAGCAGAGATGATTGAAAACAACTTTTACATAACGTTGAGACTGGGGATGCTTGACCATGGCGATGTCCAGACTTCAAAGAGAGGTCTGGGCAAAGAAATAAGGATCATAATGCACAGTCCATAAAACCAGTCCTCAACACATGCCTGTTTATTTAGCCTTCATGGTATTAATCAATATTTAAAAAGTACACTGCTTCTAAATATTTGGCTTTTTTCCTCACTAGTTTGAGAGTTTTGAGACTATTGTTTGGTTTTAGGTTCCCATAGAAGGGACTGAGGTGCATATTTTACATACCAAAGTAGACCTGGCCTCCAAGTTCTCCCAGCATACCTCAATTATTACTTGGCATAGTCTCTCCCCCTCCCTCAATCCTTTGCTTTCCAGCCAAGGTGCTGGACTGTCCGTCCATAGAGCCTCTTCCCTATATAATCCAGACATTGTGTTCTCTAGCTGTCTTCTGTGTGTATAGTCTTCCTCTATTTCTCTCCTCATCCCCCTTCCTCTTCCCATGTCAACTCCTGTCTTTGAGTGCAATGAACTTGCCAGAGAGCATCTTCACAATAACTCTTTATAATATAATATAATATAATATAATATAATATAATATAATATAATATAATATAATCTGGCTTTAATTGGCTCATTTTACTAGCAGAAAAATAACATATCATCTATGACAACTTACTTTTGATCTAAGAGCTTTTACTCTCTCTTACCCATTTACATAACTGACCATTATTAATTAGAGTATACTTGATTGTTTCTTCCTTCTTAGCTTTTCACAGTACCTTTTTTCTCTTTTTTTTTTCTTTTTCTTTGTTACTGCAGGAGGTAGTCAAATGTGGAAAATATGCCAAACATACCTAGAAACTCTTAGGATATAATTGAAGAAGCAGTATTTGATAGCTCATGTCTTAAATATAAGTATTTGAGAGGTAGAGACAGACATATTTCTGGAGTTCAAGAGTAGCCTGGGTTACATAGCAGGTTTTAGGCAGTCTTTATCATATCTTTCTCTCTCCCACCTCTCTCTCTCTCTCTCTCTCTCTCTCTCTCTCTCTCTCTCTCTCTCACTCTCCATCTCCACCTCCACCTCTCTCTATCTCTATCTCCATCTCCATCTCTACCTCTACCTCTATTTTATCTATCTATCTATCTATCTATCTATCTATCTATCTATCTATCTATCTACCTATCTATAACTCATGGAACCCATCCTTTATCTTCTACACAGTAGTTTTAGACATGGAACTTACTAAATTACAGCAGTGTTTGGGAGCAGGATATTCAGTAGATCATACTTCTCATGGTGAGCATGAGAAGAGTAGATCATCTGCTGAAATTAGAAGCATGAGATGGGAATAGTGGATTTGTAGACAAAGCATTTTTTTCAAAACAAATCTGAAGCCTTCTAAATTTTTAAAAACAGAGTTATAATGTGTTTATACCTAATTTGTAAATTAAAATTACATGTAAGTTTTTAAAAATAAATAACCAGTACATATTATTATTTGTAAATGAAAGGTATAAAATAACACATAAGTTGAAATATTTGGGGGGGTTAGAACTAATTGCTCTTTTGATGGACTCAATATCATGAACAAAGAAAACCTAAGAGAACCAATTTTTTTCTTTCTTTGCTTACCCTAATAGACTGTATATGCTTGGCTCAGGGAGTGGCACTATTAGAAAATATAGCCTTGTTGGAGTGGGTTTAGCTTGGTACTATGAGCAGGGGGCAGGTTAAGACCCTCATCCTAGCTGCCTGAAGGCCAGTCTTCTCCTGCCTTTCTTCAGAACGAAAGTTGGAACTCTCAGCTCCTCCAGCCCCATGCTCCTTCCTTGATGATAATGGACTGAACCTCTGAACTTGTAAGCCAGCCTCAATTAAATGTTGTCCTTAAAAGGGTTGCCTTAGTCAAGGCATCTGTTCACAGCAGTAAAACCTTAACTTAAACAGAAGTTGTTACCAGGGACTGGGGTGTTGCTGTGATAGGCCTGACCAGGTTTTGTTTGGAAAACTGTAAATTTGGGTACTTTGGATTTAGAAAGCAGTGGAATGCTTTAAGTGATGTTTAACGGGTCATCCTAGTAGGAATATAGAAGACTGTTGCTGAGGGTGATCTGAACTCTGGATGTCTGGCTCTAAAGGTTTCAGAGGACAAGAATTTTAATATGAGGACAAAAGAATGTTCTTGTGATGTTTTGGTGAAGAATGTGGCTGCTTTTCACCCTTGTCTGTGGGCATAAATTTTTTGCAACCTACTTTTAATAAGGGGTCAACCTTTCCTCTAGACCACCACCCAACAAAGGTTGTGGAAGAGAAAAGTTATGGGGGAAGTGGACCTGTTCAGCAATAGTTCTTTGGGAGTGAGCTCTATCTTTTTGGGCAGCAGTTCTGTCACAGCAAACACCACATATGATTCAGCAGCTACAAACCAGTCCTTTAGACAGGCAGACCCCAGTCATGAACAAGCAGCTACAGTTCAGTCCTTTCAGCAAACAGACACCAAGCAGCTGTAGTTCAATACTGAAGAAACCACTAGGGTTTCCAGTTGGCCTGAGGCAAAGTCAAGCAGTTCTTTGATTTCAAGCATAGCCTGGGACAGAGCAAATTCTAGGAGAAGAAAAGCTTAAGTCCAAGTGTGGTGCTATATGCCTTTAATCTGAGCATTCAGGAGATAGAGCCATGCAGATCATTGTGTTCAATGTCCATCTACAGAGTAAGATCCAGGACAGCCTAGTTTAGGCAGTAAGGGAGCTGGAAAACAGAAAGCGGGTGAAAATATAATTGAATAAGGGGATGGGGATAGACATGTTTCAGTCTCAGCAAGCAGCAGAACATGGTACTTTTGGCCATGTGGCTCTGGCTTTAAAGTCAAAAATAGAAGAGAATACAGGAACGATTGGTGATAGTTAGTTGTAGATAAGAAATTAGTTGTGATTAAGAAGAGGCCAACATCAATAAGGTGAAATCTAGGAAGTGTTTTCTGAGAGCACAAAGAAGCTGTGTTCCAGAGATAGCCAAGGTTGTACTTCATGTCTCGGCTGGACTTGGTGATGTGTAAGAATCACTCAGGTGGTATTGCTTTTGAAGGGTAAAGAAGACATGAAAGCAGCCAAGACTTACCACTGTGAGAGGCCATGGGAGGTGCAGCCACAGTTGCAGTCGATGGCCCAAGATTGAAGAGGTCATGCACAGAAGTTTGAGCCTTGGCACCACTAAGGCAGCCCATGATAGGCTACTGGCAAAGCCTAGTTGGAGCAGAAGATCCCAGAATATTGGAGATGGCATGAGATGACTACCAAGAACAGTGCAGCAATGGATTGGAGCCAACCAGAGCCTAGAGTGCTACAGAGCTGAAGTAGTGACCCTTTGGGAAAACCCAAAAGGTGATGTATGGGTCCCAGATTTTGGAACTAGAAGCTATGAAGATGAAGTTGACTTGGAGACACCAAGATGTTAAAGATGCCAGAGCTGGGGTATATCTGCTGAGAATAACCACTAACAGGGAGAGGCAGCCCAGGAAAAAGAAGTTTGTTGCTGTAAACAAAGATGAAAAGTAGTTGGAGATCTGAAGACTGCTTTAACATCAGACACAGAGATACAGAGTTTGGAGTTTGCCCAGCGGTTTTCCTGTCTTGCTTTGGGCATTACAGTTAAGTGACTGGATGATTCTGAAGAGACCTTGAACTTTGGACTTTGAACATTGTTGAGAATGCTATATAGACTATGGGGACTTTATAAGTTGGACTAAGTGTACTTTTTAAATATGCTATGGCTAGGTATGGCCCTCATTGACTCTTGTGTTTGAATAAGAATATTTAGACCAGGGAGTGGAATGTGATGGTTTGTATATGCTTGGCCCAGGGAGGTGTGGCCCTGTTGGAGTGGGTCTGACTTTTTGGGAATAGGTGTGTCAATGTATGCGTGGGCTTAAAAACCTTCATCCTAGCTGCCTGGAAGCTAGCCTTCTCCTGTCTGCCTTCAGAAAAAGGTGGGACTTTCAACTTCTCCAGCTCCATGCTCCCACCTTGTTGAAAATGGACTGAAACTCTGAACCTGTGAGCCAGCCCCAGTTAAATGTTGTCCTTTATAAAAGTTGCCTTGGTCATGATATTTGTCCACAGCATTAAAACCTTAACCAAGACACTAAAACAGGTAGGTGAGTCATATTATTTATCAGAAATAAGAAATAATGGGAAAGAAATGATATGGAAAGGGGATTGTGAATTCTGATTCAGTCACATTAAGTTAGTGTGTCCCAATGAAACACAGAAGTCATCAGGAGTTTACCCATGTCTGAAATATAACCATTATTTACATTTATGCTTTATCTTCTTTAGAACTCCCACACTCCCCCTGGATTGACTAGTGCTTTAAGATACAATGTCCAAAACCCAGGATAGCTTCATAAGTTATAGCTCAAAATGGTTCCTTCTGAACACATACTTGGAAGTCAGAGCTGACTTCCGTAATTCTGACTGTACTCTGGTAATCAACTGGGAGAAAATAAAACTCCATTCTTGAGGATTTGCACTAGGGATACTTTTGTGCAATTAGTAGGGAATCAATTGGTTTTCAAATCACAGGTATGTCCTGCCATCTCTAAATTTAGCCCCTAGCCATTTTGTGCTGGTTGTTTCCAATCCTGTTGGTATAGTAGGAATCTGAGAGGAATAAGAGAGGAAGGGCAGAAGAACTAGAAGCTTAAATGCTGAAAGTCACTCAAGAAGGATGAATGATGTAAAGATGAGTCAGAACTCTTAAAGAATAAGGAAAGGAAATAAGGAAAGGAAACAAGGATGTATTCTCAAGTTGGGGTGAAAAGCTCAAGATTTTGGACTGTAAAGTCTCTTTTAAACTATTAGCCAAAAAATTCAATTGCTGTGGAGTATAATCATTGTTTGCTGGGGGTGAAGATTTGGAAAGCTGCAGATGTGGGGAAAACTCATTTTGGATAAACCTTTGGCAGCAAAAAAGGACTATAAAACATGTATTGCCAAGGTTCCAAAGTGTGGGTAGGAATAGCATCCAAACCTAAATTACAGAGCTACAAGCTACAAATTCAGAAAGGATCACCCTCACCCTATGGTAATTGCTAATTAATGCACCTCTAGCAGAGGAAAACCCTGTTTTCTCCACATCCTTCCTAGAGCATAGCTGCTGATTCTGTCTCTGCAGAACTCTGCCAGCTCAGCCTGTGCAGTCAGTCTTAGTTGCTAGAGAAACAGCCATTCATTTTGGCACCTCACTGTTACTTGATCAATCTACTAAGGGGGGAATTCTCTTTTGGGGAAGGAATAACACTGTGTGTTGCATTTAAGAAGTTGATAGATGACCCTCACTCAGACATTGATAAGATTTCATTATTCTGAAGTGTGTATACTGTGCCAAAACATGTGGGAGGCAAATCAGGAGTGTTCCAGAAAAACTGAAAAACACTATACTGTACACTGAAATTTTAAAAATTTCATTCCAATGATGCTCAGAGCAACGAGAAGCAAAACTTGACAGGAATGTGCTCTGTCCACATCTGGCTGTCTAGAGCAAGAGAACAATAATAGCTTTTATAAATGCTTAGGGGCCAGAGCTTCCTGCTCTTGGGATCACTTTGAGCTTTATTCTCTGTCTTGGTCACAGGATTCCTACCTCTGTCATCCTCAGATTGTCATGTTCATCTGAGGCTGTCGAATTATCTTATTTCTGCTCTCTACATTCCTCCTGCCACATTCTTGATGTGGTTTCACAGTTAAATGAACCAAAATATAGAGACATTACTTCCTGCGTTTTGGTCTCCAGTGACTTGTAAACCAGTGTGTTTTTTCTGTTTGATATTTGCAACAATGATATTAGATGTCAAGGGCAAAGGAGAGGTAGAAGACCACTGAAATAGGGCATGAGATATTCATGCCCAAACATTGTTGCTGCAACTTCTGTGAAAAGGGAGAGGAAAAAAATCGAACAATAAAACATCTATAAAATTTCAACTCAGAAGCTTTTTTATTAATTAATATTTGAATGTCATTTTTGACACTAGCATAAAAAATGATTTTAATGGGAACTTTAAAAATAAGCAAGGCTTAACTGTGTGGCGTTCTTAATAATTAAGTTGGTAATAGATTGAAGTACAAGACTGATAAGTACTTTGAAGATTTCATACATGAATTGTTTGTTATTTAGCAAACTTAAAACCATGGGGGAAATATCCAAAATTACCACAGTGAAAGAAAAGGAAGAATGATTTTCTCCTGATTCAATGTTTTCCTCAACCACATGATCCAGGATAGATATGCAAGATAGATATTCGGTACATGAATATATAAATTAGTACACAAAATGCAACAGGAGTGTACAAATACTTGATAAACTTAAACGCTTCTCAGTTTTCAGTCCCATAATTCTCTCATAAGTCTATTAGGTCTCATTTAAACTGGAGAATTCATCATTTGTGAGCTCCTGTGTAGAAAATTCCAATTACAACATCCAATATGACTATCCTAAGAGAGAACAAGGCAACCATTATTTTCTGTTCTCATTTGTATTCTATGTTCTTTCCACTGAGTTTAAGTCAAAGGGGCTTTGTTGTTTTTTTATTTTAGAAAGATATTTGACAAAAATATATTACTATCCTTATGGAAAAAGTACAATAGTACTAAAATAATTATGGTTCAAATTTTTAAATACTTTATTACTTGAGAAGTTCATACAATATATCTTAGTCATATTCATGATTTAATTTACAAATGACACTAAATCATCTTCTGGCTTTCCATATCTTGGAAAGAAGAGGGATTCATATTTCTATGCTTGATTCAATAGCATCTATATGATCATTGCTTATAAGTGAACTTATATGATTTGTTTGATTTTACAATTCACACAACTTTCTTAAGAAATAATCTCTAATCACTAGAGACATTTATCCAAATAGACTAAAAATCAAAAAACAAAACCAAACTACTTCTGATTGATGTTTTGAAAATCTAGCCTTGTCTTGAAAATTTGTTCTCAAGACTCTGACCATGTTTAAAACAAATTAAATGACTGAAATCCAAAATACCCTTCAGGGGAAGTCCCATGTCCAGCAGTGGATTACCAAGACAAAATAATAATAATAATAATAATAATAATAATAATACATTAATGGTATGTTCAGAGTTTCTTTTTCTCATAATACTGTGTCATTGTTTGCTTGTTTATTTGCTTGCTTTATCAAGACAGTGTTCCCCTGTGTAGCCTTGGTTGTCCTAGAACTCACATTATAGATCAAGTTGGCCCTTCAACTCAGAGAACCACCTACTGCCTCTGCCTCTGGAGTGCTATGATTAGAAGCCTGGCTGCTTTGTTTGTTTGTTTGTTTGGTTGGTTGGTTGGTTTTGTTGTTTTGTTTTAATGAGATTCCTGTGTGCATGAAAGTGGATGTCCCTGTAGCCATATGTTTCTTTGAGTGTTATCTTTGGCTCCTCTTCTATTTTTTGTTTGTTTGTTTGTTTGTTTGTTTGTTTTGTCCTATTCCAACTTGTTTGCTTTTATTTTTATCTTATTTTATCATTATTCCTTATATTCCTGTTTTATTTTCCTAAGACACATAAAGTGTGTAGACCCAGATAGGAGAGGGGAGTTGGAGAGGACCTGAGAACATTTAGAGAAAAGGAACCAGGAATCTGAACATATTGTTTCAGGGGAAAAAAAAAAGATTTTTACTCATAGAAAAAAATAAAAAAGCTGCAGCTAAGAAATTAAATGATTTAACTTTTAAAAGTTAAAATCTTTCAGTTTGCACTCTATTTGGAAAATTAGTAACAAAAATGTACAAGTTTTAACTCATTTAAATTATCAATGATAAAACTGTTATAGAATATATTAAAGAGATTCATGAAAATATCTACTTTAAATAAAACATAATGATGAGAGGAGTATGCTTTTATATGAGAACTGTTTTATTTTTTGTCCTTTCTCATCCATTCTGTTCAGATACATTGAAGATATGTGAAAAACCATCAAGAAAATCTTTCTTGAAAGTTAATTGCCAGGCACAGAATCTAAAAATGTACCAGAGAACATCTCATCTTTTCCTCCTTTGTAACTCTGTAATGATTTCATATATTAATGATTTGTACTATATTAGCTAGATCAGCTATGAATACCTCCCAAACGTCAACACATTTCATTATAAAATTCTATCAACCAGTGCTGTACTTCACGTAACCAGAAGACTCACTAAGTGTCTAGAAGCTTTCAACTTCACTATGATGTATTTCCGTCTCCTCAAATTCTGTTTTTGTTTTTGTGTTTGTCTGTTTGTTTGAAATGACAAATTTTATCATTGACCTCAAACAGCGTCAGGTTTTTATTTTCTTCAGTGACAAACTCATTTCAAAAGTATTTTTCTATTTTAGAAATGTTTTCAGAGAAGCCATATTGAAAGCCTAAGGTGTACAAATCAGTCTTTTTGTGGCATAAAGGTGATGCTTTGTGGGTAAAGAAACTAGTGCTCCCCAGTTCACTGATGCATGTATTTTTTCCATTCATCACACCTCACATTTAATTTAAAAAGCAGTAAAATGATATGTACTCAAAAAACAAAAAGTAATTTTTATACTTTCTCCAGGGTTGATTTTTTTTCTGAAGGTGCATTTCTTATGGTACTAACCTGTGGGTGCCAAGGACCAGCCTCAGGTTGGAGAGGAGTTCCTAAGAGAAGATGGTTTGAGAACAGAAAAAAAAAAAAGACTCAAATTCAATCATGGGTACAAGCTGATGGCTGGTATTCTGTCTGAGACAGCTTTCTCTAGAGATCTCCAGACAGCTCATTCAGATAGCTCAGCTCTCTTGAAGACCAAGGCCCAGTCTTTGGTTTATATTTCAATTCAGTCATGACTACAGTAGTTAATAAGAGAAGACCTATTCATTTCCAGATGCAGCCATTTCATCAGCTATGTCATGGACTGACCAGATCTTGCAAGGTCTAGCAACTGTGACTTCTCCATCCTGAAACGTTGTAACAACACCGTGAGCTAGACTATCTCTTCTGTCCTTAACTTACTTTTGACTGAGTATTTTATTATAACCAGTAAAAATAGCTAAGACAATATGAATAATGGACCTTTTTTTGCAACTCTGAATGGCTGTTCCTTCATTTGAAATATAATAACTTTAAAATATAGTTCATTAACTGTATATAAGGTTTCATGTTTGCAATATTCCCAAAACAGGGTTTGGCACAGAATATACATTTAAAACCCTCCTGGTTAATTTGTCAGAAAGTATTTGTCAGAATTTAACATGCATAGTGGGTAAGACCTGTATTATATTTCATGCCTTCATAAAGAGACCCTAAATTTGGAATTTCAAATGTAGGTTACATTATTCTATATTGCTTGAGACTCTAAATGTTGAAAAAAAGTAAGAATGACTTTGAAACTGTTATTACTGGGTGTATTACATTAGATTATTACATAACTGAATATCCGATTAGAAATAATAGACGTGATATATGATAGTACAACTCTCCAGTTGTCAGGAAGATACGGATTCTGAACAAGATAAACACATAATGGCCAGATATGAATCTTGAGTTTTGTATTAATATTCACCATGGATCACAGAGGCTATAGTCAATATTTATTGTGTGTTCAATGTATCTATATATAAGTTTATAAGACTATTAGGTCAGAGGAATTAGTTGATTTTTATAGACCACTGGTGGATTTATTTCCTCCCCTCTCAATATTAGAAAGAAAACAATTCTTAGACTAAAACTGAGGAGCTCAGGTAATAGTAGAGCATTTCTATTCTTTGCTTCATGGGGGCTTGATAACCTTTACAACTCAAAATCAGAGTTCTTGATTTCATTGTGGAGTTGGCAACATGAGGATGAGTGGGAAGGGATGCAATTGAAAATAATGATGAAAAAATATCACTGTCTCACCCCGCATATTGGTTACAGGAGAACCTTGAGTCCCTGCTGGTTGTTTAACTGCTTTCCTCCTGTGAGCCAGCATTTCAGGCAACAAAGTATCTGTGGTGAAAAAGCTGGACTTGATCTTGTCCTTCCGTGTTTCAAAAGATTCACAGGTCAATTATCTTAGTAAAGTCTCCTAAGCGGTAATGCTCACAGAGGAAGAAAGAAGGACTCAGCTGGGCTTTTTTTCAATCCCAAGGGAGTCTGTGGCTTGGCACTTAGCAAACGTTCTTTTAATTTGCTTGCTAAGGAAATTCAATTGAGGCATCATTAAAAGAAAAGAGACCAGTGCAGAGCAGTTAGTCTGTTGTCATTGAGCTCTCCTTACAATTCAGGGGCTAGTTTGGGAAATAATGATGTGTATATATTTTTGCTTTTGAACAAAGTTCAGCACAAGTGTTCATATTTCTATTTTTAATAGAAATTAAGAAAAAATATATGTGAAATCACACTGCCTACATACACACTGCTTTGCAGTGGCAGAAGATGTCCAATTAGCATAATATAATAATTCTGAGGTCAGACTCAATTCGAAAACCTATAGGTGACATTAGAATTCTGAATGCAGTATATCATTTGAAGAACAAGGATTTCTGAAAAACGCAAAAAGAAAAAGTGTGCCAAAAATTTTATTAAGCTTCCAAATCAGATATATAAAAATAAATAAAAAATTTGAACTTTGTGTTAGTTAAGATAATACACTCTGTTGTGATCTACTCGTCAATATTAAAGTAATGCTTCTCTATAGGTGTGTTGGATATTTAAACATTTGGTTTCTGGCAAGAGTCCTGCAACTTCGAGTTTCTCCCTGAGAGTGAACTCTTTATTCTGTACATACACAGGATGAAGTGTGGTGGCTTTTGCAGCAGCTGTGGAACAGCTTCCACTTCTGCCATGGATTATGTGTGTGGCCTGGGGGTGGGGTTACTGCATATATTCCTGATTCAGTTACAGTATCAACATGGTAAGGTTTCGTAATTGAGAAGAAGCTTGTGAGATGTGAGAACATTGTAAAAAACATACTTGACACAGATCCCAGGAGAACCAGAAGACGATCAGACTAGCCAGTATCATTCTTAATCACCCAATTACCCAAAGTCAGCCATTAATGTCTCTTCTTTGCATCATGAATGTTTTGACAGCTTGACAACTTTCTCATTCTTATCAAATTTGTATTTATTGATTAGGATGATTCAGATCAAATAACAAATCTTTTATAAATTTTATGGAGACATTTGTCTACGAATACACACATAAATTCAACCATGTGCTACAATATGATGTATTGGTCTGTGGCAGCCTAAAAGGATGATGAATGGCAATTTCATAAGACTGTAACAAAATTGGACAATTTCTCTTCAGCAGGGATGTCCTAACACAAAGCAATTTACTGAGTATTGTAGTGTTGCTGTTGTAGACCTATACCACTGCAAACAAGATTAAAAAAAAAACACAGATAATTATATACAGTATATAATATTTGACCATGATGATATTTTTATCAGTTTACTCATTTCTTGCACTAAAAATTGATAGTAAACTTTTTATTTACACTACATTTACATTATTAAAATTGCTTATATTAAAACAGTGTTGTTTATACCTCAGCATCTTGCATTTACATTTCTTTCTCTTGTTTTGACTTAGTCAATGCTCATTGTTCACCATAAACATAGGATGTAGGCTTTGTGACATATATGATATATTGTCTGCCTACATAGTTGGTGATACTATTTATGTACATGTAAGTATATCCTGAGGTATTTACCTTATAACAAATTTTTAAGTATAATTTTCAACCAGTTTTTTTCATTTTATTCTATCTAACAATGCATACCATTGTAAATCTGTATTATCACATACATAGATAGATGGATTATGTTTATTACAAAGTATTCTTGTCCTACTTAGTAATGGTAAAGACAGAACCTAAACTATATTTCTGCCCTTGTTTAATTGATTTCAGGCCCAAAATGGAAAGGTACATTTCTTAGATTAGTAAATTATAAAACATAATTTCCTATTCCAAATAATTTTATTGCCTCCTTGCAATCATATTTCCATTTCTCTTATTTGCAAATTTGTCACCTATTGAAATAATGGGCAGGCATTTCTTTACCAACACTTTTTTTATGCAGTTAAACATAACTGCATTTTCCATTATCCTCATGTCCTACCCTGAGCTAGGTGTCTTTTTCTGATCAGTGATTACATTGGGTATACTTGTATTTTCAAATAATATCTGGGATATGAGAAAGTTTCAAGCTACTTCGAAATCTCTAGTAAATTCATCTGTTTTACTTATTTACTACAAGTGTACATGTATAATCTCACTGTACATGTATAATCACACAAGCATATGTAGTCAGAATTGTAACAAGAACATGTGGCTTATTTTGTTCTCATTTGCAAGAACATTATTTTCACACTGTTCTTTCATTTCTCAATGCCTATCCACAGTGTAATTATCAAGATGAGTATACTTAACATTGACACAATAGTATGATCTAATCCACAAGTTTACCAGTTACTCCAAAAGTCTTTTATAGTTTATCTACATTCCAATATTAGGTCAGGCACACTTACTTGACAAGATGTTGAAAACATCTTGTCTTTAGTTTCCATAGCTTTTTGATACTTCAAACTGATTTTTAACTGCTTACTTTTTGATTTTTCTCTATGGGAGTAAGTTATTTTAAGGGAATTACATTATATTCTATTGTTACTCTCTCATCCAGCATATAAATTACACTTATTATGTGTTTATCATGAGTAAAAAAGTAAATGACCAAACTAAATGAAGTCACAAGGATAGAACATAAAGTTATCTGAGCAGATTTCATAGTTATCCTAACAACCATATTACAGAATAAATATTATTTTTATGCTAAAGAATAAAAATGTAATTGAATTTTATACAATAGAGAACATTCATGGTTCTACAAGGGCTTATTCAAGGATAATATTGAATAGGCAAAGCTTTCTTTATCATTTCTTCATTAAATGTATGTGGGGCGACAACAACATGAGTGAACCAATATATATGGAGAGAATAAATTCAGGGTTGATTAATTACTAACTAGATTCTCATGGTTGTCCTATAATGTGGAAACAGTTTGTTGTTTTCTCTGCCTATAATCTTTCAAGTAAACTATGGAATTTATAGTCACAAGTATGAAGATATTTTATGCTAGAAGCCTATTTTATAAAAGGTAATTAGAGTGAATAATGATAACTACATTAAGAACTTCCAAAGTATATTTGTGAAAGCAAGTAGAATGCTAAATATAGGCTCTTTAAGGCTTACTAAAGAACATACAATTGTATTTAAGTTAGTTAAAAGGGGACAGAAATAAGAAGGTAGAGATGGGGAAAGGGACATAAAGGAAAAGAAAGGATAAATATTCTGAGGAAAATAAAACAAGCTTGGATTAAGTAAACCAAGAAATACAAGCAATTGTAGAGAAGGTTTTGATGGCTAAGAGAATTAGGATTTATAACCGAGTCCTAGCTTCTTGCATGTGAAGAGGAGACTAGGCATTTTGAACCTGAGTTGGTGAGCAACAGAAAGCTTCTGAATAGTTTCTGTTTAGTGTGAGTCAAGACTAGGGCAATAAGTGAGAAGAAGGATGAGATGCAAGAGGAATATGTAGCTTGCTCATCTCTCTCAAGTTTCTTTCCTTATGGCGTAGTTTGACATGAAAACAATAAAATCTCAAGTCATTTTTATTGTCTTTTGAACTACATTTTCCCTCCTTCTACACATTTCAGAAAGAATAAATCAGTCATTAAAATGTATGCAGTTGCGATTCTAGAACAAATGCCTCCTGAATGTAGTTCATAGAATATATGAGTCAACTAAAAATGTTTTATTAATTGTCTGTATATATTATGTGATTATTCTGTAGTTAGCATAAATGACCAAAATATTATTCTTATAGACATTTCACTGTTATGAGAATTTAAGGAGATATTTGAGATTTCATAAGTTGGTCAAGACCTTTGAGATTTTCATCCTACCTCTGAATATCTGTAAAACCAAAAAAAAAAAAAAAAAAAACAAGTTTTCAAAAAGTAGGAAAAAAAGAAAGGAATTGGAGCATTGTTCCCATAGTTGCAGTTGTTACTTTCTTCCACCATCAGAAGCAAAATTACAAAAACAAAAAGATAAACTTATCTTTTTGTAGTCAGCAGTAACTTAGAGGAAAGAAAAGCAATAGACTCGCAACTGCATACATTTTAATGACTGATTTATTCTTTCTGAAATGTGTAGAAGGAGGGAAAATGTAGTTCAAAAGACAATAAAAATGACTTGAGATTTTATTGTTTTCATGTCAAACTACGCCACAAAAAAAGAAACTTAAGAGAGATGAGCAAGCTACATATTCCTCTTGCATCTCATCCTTCTTCTCACTTTGTTTCCTTTCATTTCAAAGAAGGATGAAGCTGGAGTTTCATTAGTAAGCATCAAGGTGATTAGATAGCTCGTTTCCTGTCCAAACCCTACCACATTTTACAACAATTTAATAGGGTTCTTGATGTCAAATTTTGCATGGAGCTATCATACTGTTATTTCCACCTTGGAGTAGGAGAATGCTATAGTTTTGTCCATGAGCTCTACTTGTTTGGGTCTTCTGTCAAATTTTGTCATAATTCAGTAGTTAAAGGGGTTATCTACAGCAATACAATACTCCAGGAAAAGTCCTTTGCATTATTTTGAGAAGGTTGTAGATAATCTAAGCCATGACAATAAACGATACTCTCCTTTCCACTAACATATATATGCCTATTCTGTTTAAGTTCATAAAGAGAATCACAGACCAGAATATTCACATACCAACTCCTGCTACTGGATCATGCTTTCCTATGCTTTTTCTCCCTTAGACTTTCATGTCAGTTTGTTCATTCTAGGGTTACAAGTGTAAATATATGATAATCTGTATCACAGTGGTACTGTTAAACTGTGTTTCTTCTATCATGTCGTAACTTTGTTTATCTTTATGGAAAAGTATTTGCTAATAAAAGAGGCTTGCCTGACAGCAATGGGGACAGAGGTGGGGAGGTCCTCGGCCCCATGGAGGTTTGATGCCCAGCATAGGAAGATGTTGGAGAGGTGAGGCAGGAGAGGTGGGGCCGGAGAGGGTGGGTGGGTGGGGGAGAACCCTCGTATAGGCAAAGGGGAGGGGGAAGGGAAGGTGTGGGATGGGGGTTGGTGGAAGGGTAACCAGGAAGTGGGATATCATTTCAGATGGAAAGAAATGAAATGATTATTTTAAAAAAAGAAAAGTCATTGGTCACATTTAATTACTTAACTTTGATTTTGTTTTGTTTGTTTGTTTGGTTGGTTGGTTGGTTTTGAGACAGGGTCGTTTTAGTCTAGACTACCTTGAAGCCTGTAATGTAACCTAGGATGTCCTTAGACCCCTAATCCTCCTGTTTCTACCTCCTAAAGGCAGGGATTACACATTTCTTAGGCTTTCTATTGCTGTGAAGACACACTATGACCACAGAAATTCTTATAAAGGAAACATTTAATGGGCGATTGGCTTACAGTTCAGAGGGTTAGTCGGGTATCCTCATGGTGGGAAGCATAGTAGCATAATGGCAGTCATGGTGCTGGAAAAGCAGCTGACAGTTCTACATCTGGATCTGCCAGCAGCAGGAAGGAAGAATGAGTTATCGGCCTAGGGTGGGCATCTGAAGGCTCAACGTTTGGTGGCCCGCTTATTGCAAGGGCCACACATTCTAATAGTGACACTCTTTATGAGCCTATGTGGACTTTTCTTCATTCTATCAACAAGTATGGATGAACACACAAAGATTTAAATCTAAATAATAAAATTGAATTATTAAAATTTCATATTGAAATGGCAAAATATTAAAATTTCTCTAGACTTCTATATCTATAATACACATCATTCAAATAGTGATAAGTGGTGTTAGATGAAACTGATAAAGAACATTTTCATTGTTATAGAAACTTCAGATGGATATTTTTGATCTACATAAATGGTGACCTCCTAGCTGCAGTTTCTTAACATCCTAGAAATTCGGAATCTTAAGCCTCAGATCTAATCCCCATTTTATGGTATGACAGACGACTTAAATGCACACTAAAATGTGTGAAGCACTAGTCTACCGTGTCATCTTACAATACAAGTGTTTGCTGAGTGGATAAACAAATGGATGAAATGATCTTCATTTGGTTTACAAGTGAGTCAAAAAAGACTTCAAAATCAAGTGTCTCCACTTTATATTCATGACAAATTCTGCTAGCATCTTACGTTTGCAAAATGGCTATATTTTAGGAGAATAAATGAAGGATTAGGTTATGTAAAATATGAGCTTGATATATGGCTGAGTGAAGTATTTTACATTTTCCAGCCACTGTTACTGTCTTCCCTATTCATCAAAATATATTAACATGTCTCCATAATCTGTATTTGCCATTTCTTAGCTGCTGGTCCTAAGATTGACAGTCACAACGATGTTCCTAGATGCCTCTTGAGAACACGGCATGATTTATCTGTAAATATTAGTTCAAATTTAGTCATGAGGAATTTATGTTTTATTAGATGCATATTGGCAGGATATATCATTTTCTCCTATATTTAGACCTTGAGGGAGAAAAAGACAAGCTGGGGCAAATTCTCTCTTTGTACAAAAGCTATTATAGATATTAATCTTTAATGCTTTGGTGTGTAAGTTGAAGGGATTGTCTTGAAATGAGGATTGTCAGGGGAAAAATCCTTGATACTTATCTGTGTAGATGTTATCACTCTGGCTAATGGAATGTTGTAGCTACTTTGAAAAAAAACTGATTTTTTTTTATTTCCTATTACTTGGTCTATCTCTTCCATGGGGGCATATACTATATTTATGTGGGTCATCCCTGGAGGCTGAAGTTCTCAAATCTTTTACATTTACTAAAGCTCCTGCAATTGTAATCTTTTGAGTGTGAATGTACATTCCTGTGTGTGTTTGGGTATGCATGTGCATGACTTCTATCCCTCCTTAAGAAAACTTTTTTGGGTTTTAATTATGTGCATTATGCACCTGTATGAGAGCATGCATATTAAAGACCAGATGCACTAGAAGTCAAGAGCAGTGTTTCAAGTCCCCTGGAGATGAAATTGTGACATGACAGAGACAGCGCTGCCAGGGTACTGAGCTTGGGCGTAGGCCTGAGGGATTAAAGGAAGATACAGTTTCGGGTCATTTGTTAAGAGAGAATGACAAAACTTTTACTGAGCAGGTTCAACATATATACACCAAGCCAGGGAAGGAAAAATACAATACCCTGCCTGGGGCACCGTGCCTACATCAGGATGTTTTGATCTTAGAAAAACCACAGAATGTTACTTAGTAGACAGCAGTACACAGAAAGTTTCAGTCAGGGCATGACAGCCCTTTGGGATCCTACAGTGACCTACCTGACATGGATGCTGGAAAATGAACGCAGGTCCCCTGGAGGAGCAGTGAATTTCTTAAACAACAATCCATTACTGTAGACTCTTCAGGAAACTTCTGACTACTATCTTGATATAGACTGAGGTGAAAAAGTGAGAAGTTCCTTATGGAGGTGAGAAGACACTGTGTATGGGGTTACTATCAATGGTAATATTCTGCAAAAGTCAAGAGGGAGCACCAGCACATGCTAACAATGGATCTTAGTAAACAACATGCATATGAGATCAGGCCTGAGATCTTTGCACAGTATCTGTGTGACTAGCTATTTGGCCTGCAGCACTCTGTTCCCAGGCATAGAATAAAACTTTTGTAACCTTTTCTCAGTTCTCTTATAAAAACTTAATAATTAAATTATTTTGAATTTGCCAGACTCATGTTTTACCATCTATTAGTTGAGCAATGGTCACTCCATGTAGAAAACTTTTTTTTTTTAGTTAGGTAAGTATCATTAGGAAAGAAAATCTCATTCTTCATATCTTTACATCTCTATGTTATCTATCTATCTATCTATCTATCTATCTATCTATCTATCTATCTAT